>NW_019154133.1:4251630-4506962 GCF_002288905.1 Enhydra lutris kenyoni | reverse complement strand
GAAAGAAAGAAAGAAAGAAAGAAAGAAAGAAAGAAAGAAAGAAAGAAAGAAAAAAGAAAATGAAACAAATTTTCTGTTCTCTCAGCACAGAACAATGCACACAGTAGATGCTCTCCCAAAAAAAAAAAAAAAAAAATTTGTTGAGTGGTCAACATGGTGTTGGAAGATTTCATCAGGGCTTTCTCCCACCCTGCAACTCCCAGCGTGACTTGAGGCTTCCTAGCCCCCACAGGGCAGGCTCAGGGCAGATGGGCCAATGCAACAGTCAAAGGGCTGTGTCTCCTGGTGGGAGTCAGGCCAAAGCTCGGCACCATAATGGAGTCACCTTATTCAGCACAAATTCACAGAGTTCAGGATTCCAAAACTAATGAAGTCAAGCGACATAAGAAAACTGGCGGCCAGGCAAAATGAAAAGGAGAGAAAATTTCTTTTCTGAGCCAAGAAAGGGAAAGGCCAAGGTATGTAAGACATATGCAGCGAACACTTTGTTCTTCCTTTTTTATTTAGTCACAACACATCAGTACAACAGAGGCCAAACCCAGTTCAGTGGAGGTCGTTTACATTATACCTGCTAAAAGAATAAAGCTGTAAAATGATGCTTTTCTAGCCTGAACCAAATTAAATCAAAAGAAGGCTGGAAAGCCCTTTGAATATCTCAACAACCACATGTCCATGCACCGAAAAGGAAAACACAACACTAACATTTCCAGTTAAAAGAAAACCTAGCAGTTCTGGGAAGAAGTACGTTATGCATTTAACAGGTTCCACCACTGGACTATTCCATTGACCGCTTGCACCCCGAGATCACTTATCCATGTTAACACCTGTGAATTTGAGATCCGTGAGACTGGAACTTCATTGCATTGCTTGGGGCTGGTGAATGCAGGCATATTCTATGCAATTACCTTCCGTCTCCTCCCCACCAACTCCAAATGAGGATCTGGCCTACAAGTGGCTCTCTCCTCCCTAAGCCAGAAAAGCCAAACCCTGGCAGATGACACCAGTTGGTCATATGGACTCAGGGCCCCTGATGGTGTATACACTCACCTGACTGCCGCAGGAGGCAGAGAATGAACTCATCTTCTTTCTTGGATAAAGCTGATCATCTGATTTGTCAACGCTTTGTTCAGAAATATAAAATTCAACATAGATCCTTCCCCCCGCCCCGCAAAGGAATAATATTCATACAACACCTTAATTGTCAGAATATTAACAAATAGCATCATGTTAACATTGAACTTAGTGGTTTGGAAAATTAATTCTAAAAACATACTTCAACTATACAAGAAGAAAAACAGACCTTAATACTAAATGTTAAAATTCCCCAAACTTTGAGGCAAAAACGGGATCATTCTGAGACAGGTTTACAAAATAATGAGGCATAGAACAAACCTATTACCAAGTGTTGGTTTATACTCACTATTTCAATTTACTGTTTGGAACAAAATTTAACAACTAGTTTTTTAAAAACTGCTAATACATGACATGATAAAAAAATCTTAAAAAGAAAAAGTAAACCAACAAACCTTTAGTCTTTCAACAAAATTTATCTGAAAGTGTACCTTTTCCTTTTTACTGTTACTGACGACTTTAAGGTGATGTTGGCAAAAGCCCAGCTCAGCTGGGATTTTAAGTGTTCCCCTCCCTCATTCTACAGCATCAGTTCTTTAAAAAGCTCCAATCTCCGTTCCCCAAGGTCTATAGGGTTTGCCAAGGTTTGCTGCCTGCGTGGGTGCCGAAGGGCTCAGTGCATTGGGAGACAGTAAGTGAAAGGAACCAAAGGAGAAGGGGAAGGCCGACAGGGAAGCCACCGAGGAGAGCAGGGGCGGCGAGAGTTTGGAGGCGGTGGTGACCACAGGGAGCACCGGTCCGAGGCCGCCGCTAGGGGGCGCCCGCAAAGCGGGCGCCTCCGGATGTGCCGAAGCCAACCTGCCCTGGTGGTGTGGTTCCGTGGGCGAGGCCGTGGTGCCAGTGTTCCCGTGGCCGTTCTGGGGCAGCAGCAGGGGGTGCGCGACGTGCGGGTGATGTCCGAAGGCGCTCCCCCAGGGAATGTGTCCAAGGCCTGCGTGGGCGCCGCTGGCCGCTTCCCGCTGGGAGGCGTAGTTGTTAAGATGTGAGACCAGTCGAACTCGAAGCGGGTCAGAGGCATCTAGTCCTTCAATGATGCTCAGATAACGGGCAACTTCTGCCAGACACTCCCGAAACCCCAAACTCCGATAGTCCATTGCAAGGGCGTGTGCGTCAAAATAGCCTGAGGGAAAGAACAAAAGAAAAACCTTAAGGCTTTGCTCCTTTCCCCGCATGCCTTCAGTACCAAAGGCAGCCCTTCCTAACAAATAAATACATACAGCCTTGAAAACGGCATGCACGGGTTTTTATGAAGGTCCAAATATTCGGGAGTCGACCAAAGTCTTTGCATTAATCAACAGGAGAAGTATGTCTTTGCTAATGCAAGTTCAAAGCCCAATTAGAAGCTGCTGAGCAGAAAGTGGAATTATACCCTACCAGCAGATGAAACTATGTTCATTCCTTTAATGTTTCCCCCCAACAACAACAAAAAATACATCAAGGACAGAGAAACCACAGAACAGTGAAATTCATTAGACACACAGATGTAAGTTATCATCACGGAGCTTTTAGGCACTTGGTCCTGAGTAAAGCATTTTCCGGCTGGAGACAGACACACAGACCCTGGTCTACTATCTTCTGTTAGGTTTTCTCTAATTAACCACAACAGGTTTCTTTCCTCAAGAGTCATGTAGGAGCTTACTTTTTAATGCTGTCGATAAAATAAAGACCATATACTTAAAAAAAAAAAAGTCTTTTTCTCAAAATGTCAATAAACAAATGTGGTGAAATCTAATTGATCTTAATCAGGACTGTTACAACTTTAGGGCACCTCTCACATAAAAGGTATTCTCCAAAAGAAGGCGCATTAGCTCACTCCGAAGAGGACTAGAGTGAGGAATTCACTGGAGAATATGTGCATTTGCAAATGCCTTGATCGGCGACTGTACATGCCACACCATTCTCTCCCCACCCCCAAAGCTCGCATTAAAAAAATAAGGCAGCGACTGCACCAAAGCTGGCCTGCAGCGGCTGCTCATTCTACCCAGAACACTCAGGGCCGCCACTAGACTTGCCACTATAGTGACATGTACCTTTCCCTCCTGCAGTGTGCAGCATTTTCAGGTGATCCACGGTCATCTGGAGGATTTCGGCTTTTTCTAGCTTAGCAGATCCCTAAAGAAGAATATGGCCAAAAAAGAAAAAAAAAATTATTTGGCACCAAGTGCCTTTGGGGGAAAAAATTAAAATAGGCACGCATGTATATGCTCTCTAAATCATAAAAGTACAAACTAAAGCAAAATGGGTTGTCTTCGCAAAATACGTTGGAATCTGTATGTGATTCATCTCTAGCACAAGCAATATGGTTATTTTTCAAGACACAGATGAGGTTTCAGATTAATGAGGGTAAGGATTCCAAAGGTGTGGACAGCTACGGTGAGAGCTCTACGCACTTTTCTCCATTACCTGCTTCTCAAAGGCACTGGGTACCAGCCGCCTCAGCTCAGACAAACTGTTATTAATCCGGTCCCGTCGGCGCTTCTCGATGATCTGTAGAAAGCAGGCAAAACAAAGGGGGATATTTCCATCAAGACTGTAAATTTCAAAATGAAGCAAGGTAGCTCTTTCCATTAATTAATAACAAGACAAGAAGCACTGTAAAGAGACTCACGCCTCTTCGTCGTTTCCTGGCCAAGATCTGTGAAGATGTAGTTGGGGACATGGAACCTAGAGCCGAACTCAAGTTTCTGAATGAAGGGAGAAAAAAAAAAAAAAAAAAAAAAAAACAAGAATCGCTGTTAAGCGAGGGGAGGTGATATGAGGGGTCTCCCCCACGCCCTCCCCGCACTCAAGACTGTTTTGGCAACTTGGGTTTGGAAGCGCCTCGGGGGTCCTTCACCCCGGACGGCGGCCGGACCGAGATGCGCAGAGGTCAGCGGACGGCACCGACGTGCCCCGGGCCCTCGCCCGCTGTCACCGCGGCTCGCCTCCTGCCCAGGTTCCGCGCGGCCGCGGCCAACTCACCCATTCTCATCCGCACTCTCCTTTTCCACTTCGATGGTCTCGTCCAGCTCGCTATCCGAGGAGCTGTACTCGGGGTGGGCTCGCTTCATGCTGGCTGCGTGGGGGCTCCAGGGGAGGGTTGGCGCGGCGGGCAGGGAGGAGTTAACAGCAGCGGCGCCTCTCCGCGCTCGGAGGCTCGCGTTCCGCACACACTGATCCCACTCACGCTCAGCCTCCCGTTAAAATTCAACCATCCCTTTCCCACGCTGCGCCCCTACTCAGGTCCCGGGGGAGGGCAGGAGGGGTGGAGGAGGCGGGCGAGGGGGCGGAGGGGCGGGGCGGCGGCTCCAGGGCAACAGCCTCCCCTCCGCCAACCGGCTTCTCGCTCCGTTGATTGGCAGCCGCTCCGGGGAGGGACCAGAACGAGGCTCAGGGCGAGGGCGAACCCCGCCCCCGCCCTCCACGCCGGCCCCTGCCCGGCGGCGGTGCGTCGGCTCCGCGGGGGCTCCGCTGGGTCTCCGCTGCGAGGGAGGGAGGGGGGGCGCAGAGGAGGCGCGGGCGGCTGTGGGCCGGCGGCGGGCAGGCGGCGGAGGCCGGGTTGGGACACAAGCCCGCCGGCGGCCGCGGCCCCGCCCCGCCCCGCGCGCCCCGATTGGCCTGGACGCACGCCAGGGCCGCGCCTGCAGCGCCCGCCGGTGAGCCGCACGCGCCGCGGGCCGTGGGAAAGTGCCGGCGCCACGGCCGCCAGCCAATCCGGGCGGCCGGCGGCGGCGACGGCGGCCGCGCTGGCGGCGGCGGCGGCGGCGCTGGGCGTCCGCATGAATGGAGAAGAATGGGCAGGCGGGGGAGCGGGGCCGCGCGAGGGCGCGCCGGCGGAGGCTGGGCGGCCGCGGGCCGGGCCCCCCGTGTGAACCTGTAATCGGAGCCCGGGCGCCGGGCAGCCCCGGAAACCGCCGCCCTGCGCCGCGGTAAATCTCGGCTGCGGGGCCACTCGTGCCCGGCGGCGGGAGGCGCGCGCCGCTGGCGGAGCCGGGCCCAATGCACCTGGCCGGGTGGCGCGCCGGCCGCTCCGTGGGGGCTGCAGGGCGCCGGCGGGAAGCACAGCCCATGCACCGCCGCAGTGGCCACCAGCAAGACGTGGTTTCTGGGGAATGTCGTTTTTCGTTTTGGGGGTGGACCGTGTCCCCACATGCAGCCAGTCTCGCTTCTGCAGGGCTTCCCATCCTCCAGAGTGGAATGAGTACCCTGTGCATCTAATTTCCGGGCAAGTGGAATGCTTGTTTTCTCCGCTGACTAGGTGGGAAAAAAAAAAAAAGACCCCTGGGGATATCCATTATGGGTTTTTTTCTGTTGTTGTTTTTTGTTTCCAGGCTTTGGCGGCCAGATCTCTCAGCGGGCGACAGGGTGGCGGGGCTGGGCATTTGCGTCTGAGGCCGCCCTCTCTGCGGGAATGCACGTCTCTGACCCTTACACACACGCGCGCGCGTGTACACACACACACACACACACACACACACCACATCTCCGGCTTGGATTCTTGGCGTGTACTGGGAGCTCTGTGAAGCTACCCAAGTCCTCCAGAAGATACTGGGGGAGAAAATTGTGTATCTCTGGCCTGATGCCCTATTTGAGGATTTGTGGAAGCAGCCGGATGGGTGTTTTGAATTTGGAAATCCAGGGTTCTCTATCCCTTACAAAGGAGCAGAGCAATTGGTATTCCTCTCAGGTCCGTTCTTTGGCTGCTGACCTTGCAGTCCTGTCAGTGAGGGAGCACTTGATAGATACTGAGGATAAGAAACGTTTTCTCACTTTTGCAAATATCTTCACCGTTTCTATCCCTGCTTAATTAGCGAGTCGTGAGCCCAGTGCCATCTTAACACATTTGAGGCGCCACATCCTCTGAATGGCCTGAGCCTAATAGGTGTGTTGGATTTTAACCCCTCACCTCCACACACATATTATTCCGCCTCCAGGCTCCCACTGAACTCTTGTTTCACTTCACCTTCACCTCCAGGCCTCACTCCTTTTCCTGGTCTCCTCTGCTTCCCTCTCTAGGCTGGGTCCCTCCCTCAAGCCATGTTGGATTTTTTTTTCTTGCCCTTGTGGCCTGATATCCCCCCCACATGCCATCTGTCAGTTGTCCACTCAAGATCAACCCCATTTTCTGCTTACTCTGCCCATACGCACAGGTAACAGCTCTTTGGGGGTGGACAGAGGTTCAGCCTCCCAAACTCCTTTCCAACCTCCACAGTCTTCAGTCAGTCCTATCGTTCACTGCCACCTGCCTCTTCCCTCACCACCAGAACCTGATGGTCCAGGCATAGGAAACCCTCCACCACTCCCCTCTGCCGTCCAGAAGTCCCTCTGACGTTCATTTTCTTCCCCCTACCCCAGAAATTAGAGTGTCTCCTCCCTCTCTGTGATTCCGTGGTTCCCAGCCTGTGGAGTCTACAGAAATTGAGCCTTTCCTGCTTTGGCCCATTCTTGCTGCCTTGCAGGGGCATGGGCAGGCTGCAGATAGGTGGGCAAGAGGAAGGGACAACGTTGGGGCTGAGGATTCCTGATTCCACACGAGTACCTAAGCAAATTATTTCTCTCACATTCACTATTACTTTCTGTCAAAAATGAGGTTTACATTAAAATATTACCTTTCTCCTGCTTCTCAATCTTGACTCTCATTTACTCATCCATCCAACTAATACTGAGGTCTTCTGTGTGCTGGGCCCTGTGCTAGGGCTTGAGAATGCAATGGTGACCCAAGAGTGGCATGGCCCCTGCCTTTCTAGAACTCACATCCTCCTCTGGGGAAAGGGGAGGGCGGGGTGGGGGGAGCTAGACAATGAACAGGTGAAATCGCTGTAGGTATGCTAATGCTTGAAAGCACCTTTTGCTAAAGAAAAACAAGGGGGTGAAGATACGCCATGAGGTCTGGAAAGGACTTTTCTGAGCTTGGGAAGGCACTTAAGAACTAGGCGGTTCAGTTAGAGCCACCAAAGAAAGGGCTGAGGTCCTGCCATGGGTAGCAGAATCACAGGAGAGAGTTGGACTGAGAGTATGAGGCCAAGTTTTCTGCCACCTGCCGACTGGAGAGGATTCATCCCCGGAGGCCTTGAGTAAAGCACGGCTGTAAACTTCTTAGCAGTCCCCTGAGCAAGACACAACCTGCAAAAGTGACCTGCTCTCCAACCCAAGGGGGGCTGCCTAGACCTGGCCCCTCAGGAAAGGGCCTTTTTCCAAAGAGGGAGTGTTTTTCATAGTCTACCTGTCCTGTGGTAGCAGCCTCTCCACGTTTGCACATGAGCCCATCTCCTGGTCTGTCTGTGGAATCTGGGTTTATTGACTCACTTATATCCAGCGTATTGCCTTTTTCTGTGTTCTCTTGCAGAAGGGATGATGCTCCAGACACCTTGGAAGGTATAGGTGCTCCGTATTTTGGAATTCACTCACAGGGCCAGGCCCAGGTAGGGCCTTCCCACAGTTGAACCAGTGAGACCTCCAGAGGGAAAGAGCCCATCCTCAAACTCCAAGTTCCAGCATTTCTGGATGAAAGAGTATTAAGGGTGGCCAACTGGCTGGAAGCTACACAAACAGTGGCTGGGTAGGGGACTGCCCAGGAAAAAGCCCTGAATCTTCAGTTGTCCACTCATCAGAGGTTTGGCCACTGTCAAGGTCCCTATCTGAGTGTCCTAGATAAGGCCCTTTCTCTCAGTTTGCTAGGGAGCACAGGCGATCTTGACTGTAAGTGCTAGAAATGGTATGCAGGAAGGCAAGAGACTATACCAGCACCCCCCAAAAAAGAGAGGAGCTGCCTCACAAAGAGAGGGGCTGCCTCACTCTAGTCTTTTAGTCAAGTTGCTTCTTTATCCAGGCTGAAGCAAAACACCTTTGTTAAAACCACTTTCAGGTGAAGTCAGCCAGTGTTGGAGACATCTGAGTCTTGCTTGTTGATGTAGTCACTTGCCACACTTGTATAAAGCCCCTACTGTGTGCTGGGCACTGAGCCAGGCCTGGAGCAATGAGGAGAAAAGCCCACAGTCTTCATCGAGCTGCTCACACGAGGGTGTGGTAAAGATTCCGTCAGACTAGCCTTAGCCGCACAACATTGGGCAAGTTACTCAACCTCTTTAAACCCCAATTCTCGTATCTGTAAAATGGGGATATTCATAATCGTGGTTTTCCAGTGTCATTTTATATAAGATCAGGTCTATCAAGCATTTTAATGGTGCTTGGCCAAGAGGAAGCAAGCACTTAATAAACAGCTGCTGTCTTAATGAGCTAATAATATGCCTGATTCACCGATGAGTAAAACTGAGCACCGGGTTACCCCTCGGTTTTCTTCTGATGCTCTGTTACACATCTAATGAGGCTGAAAGGAGGAAAGAATTATTATCTAGTAATTGGATATATTAAAAACAGTCTCTGGAAGGGCACCTGGGTGGCTCAGTGGGTTAAGCCTCTTCCTTCAGCTCAGGTCATGATCTCAGGGTCCTGGGATGGAGCCCGCATCAGATTCTCTGCTCGGCGGAGAGCCTGCTTCCCCCTCTCTCTGCCTGCCGCTCTGCCTACTTGTGATTTCTCTCTCTGTCAAACAAACAAACAAAACAAAACAAAACAAACAAAAAACAAAACAAAAAAAAAACAGTCTCTGGAAAGTAATATCCTTTAAAGATGACGAGAAAGAACCTGTGCATTTTGCTAAGAGCACTAGACTATTTTGAGTAGAACTTAAAATAAGCATCTGCTATTCATTATTAGTGAAAGTTGTGTTTTTTGAGTTTCTTGTTAAGGAACATCCCCAAGCCCGCGGTGCTATAAATGTGTGCATAAATAAGTTGCATACTTAGGGAGTTCAGAGATGGCTCCTTTAGGAGAACACCCCAAATCAGAAACTGCAAGACAAGAGTCGCCCAAAACTGTCATACCGAAATTTTGACCGAACGCCAGTTTCCCTCTGTGCCTCACTCTCGCTGCTTTCTGTGGCTGCTGCCTCAAACGCCAGATTGCCTTGTGGCCTGTCATGCCACGCAAAAGTGCATTTCCACTATCAACTCCCCTAATTGAAGTCAGATGTAAGACGCCTTGGTGTTCGCCCCGGGGGAATTGCTTAATTGGAAACCCAGCAGGCAGCCATGGGTCCATGGGGAGAAGAGGCTTCCAAGCTGCCTGCTGGGGTTAAGGGACCCTTTCCTAGCTCTGCGCCCTTGAGCCCACCTCTTTCCTCCCAACCTGTTTCCTCATCGATAAATAAGAATAATCCCTCCACTTTGGTTCTGTTTCGTTTTGGTTTTTTTGAAAGGGAAAATGAGACAAAGCATTTTGTAAAATGCTGCACACGTGTTATGTCTCATGCTTGTGAGTTATGATGTTGATGGTGGTGGTGGTTGTAACACGGGCTGCTCCTCCCGAGCTCTGCCTGGCTACCTAGGAGAACGCTTCTGTAAACTCTCCTAGCTCCCGCCAGAGAATTCCTCCAGGAGGAGCCACTCTGTCTTTCAAAGGTGGGGTGGGGGAGGGGTATTTAAAATGCTAAAGTGCGTTTCACAGACCATTAATCTCTCAAGACTCTGTAAATAAAAGAATCTGTTTTCAAATACATTGGGGAAATTCTTGGAGATCTCAGGGCACGGGAGAGAGAATGGCTCTGAGAAGTCCTTAGTAAGGGACTCTCATGGACATGTGTCTAACTCAGCACTTCCCCAACTTTGGACCCGTAAGAAAATTAAACATAAGTGAAAAGCAACTTAATAAAAAGTATTGTTGAGTTCTGGTTATATAACTTCTGCTTTGAAAGTTCTTTGCTAACTACTCTGTGAGACCAATTCCTTCTAGAAATTTATAAAAACTTTTTTTTCCAATCGGGAACACGCATTTGTGTGTTATTCTTGTGCTGGGGCCATCCTAATCTTTCTACATAAATTCTTTGTAATAGCAGACATTTTGATGGCACTTACCATATGCCAGGCACAGTTTTAAAAACCTTTTCTATAATGAAGTGAATCCTCACACTAAACCAGGAAGGAGGAATTATTATTTTTCTTGGTTTTCACGGAAGAAGATAGGAAATTTGCCCAAAATCGTATCTGACTCCATTAGGGGTTTGATTCCATGACGCCCTCTTTGCCTCAAAGAGTAATTTCCAGAGTATTCTTTCCATTAAAATGACGCAAATAGTAATTTACAACACAGTTTTTGCAAAGTAATTCAAGTACTAACCTGTAATATATTCTTTTCATTATTTAAAGAATTTAACTACTTTTTATTTCCAGACTTTCAAGACAGCTCTGGATATAACTGAGATCAATCTTAAGGTGTCACAAAAGCAAGTTTGCGGTCTCTCAAACTTGTGTTTGTGGACACCTCTGAACCTGCACCCAGTTACCTTCAGTGGAAGGGAAGGCTTGTGATCCTAGACGCCGAAAGGCTCACAGGGAGGCCACAGTGAGGTCTGCAACTTCACTGGACCCCCAAGTATTCCATAATTTGGCATTTCTGCATTCATAGATGCTTATTACAAATAAGTCTTTAATGATTTTAAATTATCAAAATGCAAAGTGTGGCAGGAGGTACCAGGTGAGCCCCCAATCAGAACTCATAGACTCTGTCTTTGAAGATAGCAGGCTAAAAAAAAAAAGAAAAGAAAAGAAAAAAGAAAATAGCAGGTTGCTAACCTCCTAGCTTGTCTGTGTTCCTGAACTGATATACACTGGAGCTTTGGTTTTAAATGGAAAGGAATGTTGTTGAGTGTTTTTGGTTTTCTTACGTTTCAATTTAGGGACCCAGGGCAGAGATGAGGAAGAAGAGAAGAGCTGAGGGGATTGACTTTGAGTCTCAGAAGAGAGAAGGATTAGGACCCAAAGCTGAAGGAGCAGTTTGTGTGATTACTCTGGGGGAAAAAAATAATGCTGACCAGCACCCCAGTGACAACATGATTCAGACTGGGACGGGGTCACTCTGCAACCCGCACGCACTCCTCCATGCACATTTAGCACCAAATGGCACTGTAAGTGTGTGGGGTAATGTACCAGCGGAGAGACTAGGGGCTCAGCAAGGCAAAGGCTTAAGGAGGCCCCGGCAGTGATGAACTCAGTCCTGAATATCAAGGAGGCCCAGGTAGGGCTGAGTACTTAGAAAGGGGTCAAAATCTGACAGGCAGGAAGGGTTACATTGTAATCTGGGTATTGATGTGATTTTGTTTATACTCCAAGGCTAATGGGTCCAGGCAACATTCCAATCATAAGAGCGAAAATGAAGTGAAAGATGTTTGGATATGATCCTTCCATGTACTGAATTATGTCCCCCCAAATTTCATATGTTGAAGCCCTAATGGTATTCAGAGACGGGGCCCTTAGGAAGTAGTTGGGTTTTTTGTTGTTATTGCTTTTTGGGATTTGGGGGGTTGGGCAGAGAGACTCTGAAGTGGGCTCTGTGCCCAAGGCAGAGCCTGACACAGGGCTCTATCTCATGACCCTGAGGTGGTGACCTGGGCAGAAATCAAAGAGTTGGACGCTTAACTGACTTGAGCCACCCACGTGGCGCAGCAGTAGTTAGGTTTAAATGAGGTCACAGAGCGGGGCCCTCATGATGGGATTAGTGCCCTTAGAAGAGACACCAGAGAGCTTGCTCTCTCTCTGCTGTGTGAGGACACATTGAGAAGGCGGCCTTCTGCAATCCAGGAACTGTGAAAAAATAAATCTGTGTTGTCTAAGCCACCCAATCTATGGTATTTTGCTACGGCAGCCCAAACTGAGAAAACTCCTATTTCAAAATTTATAGAATGTTAATATATATCTCTGTAAGTAGGCATTTCTGTTATAGATGTGTTCTATTCCACAGCTTTTAGAATCTATTTTCCTTTTCAGTAACTGAAAGAGCAAAACAAAAGGATTTTACAAATGTTTCTACTTAAAAGTTCCCATTTTATAGCATCAAAGATATATTTCTATTTTTCTCTTTTTTTTTAAGTTTTTATTTACTTGAGAGAGAGAGAATGAGAAAGAGCATGAGGGGGGGAGGGTCAGAGGGAGAGGTAGACTCCCCGCTAAGCAGGGAGCCCTATATGGGACTCGATCCTGGGACTCCAGGAGTGTGGAGTGTGACCCGAGCAACTCAGCCAACTGAGCCACCCAGGTGCCCATATTTCTCTTTTTCAGGGACTTTTCTTTTTAGAACACCTTATTAATTATAAGTTAATGAGATCAGATAAGTATTTATCCCCCAAATGGCAAAGGGCTTAGTTTTTCTGGTTAGTATCACCATTTTTTTTAAAAGATTTTATTTATTTGACAGAGAGAGAGGGAGAGAGCACAAGCATGGGGAGCGGCAAAGGGAGAGGCAGGCTCCCCACTGAGCAAGGAGCCTGATGCAGGACTCCATCAGAGGGCACTGGGACCATGACTTGAGCCAAAAGCAGATGCTTAACAGACCGAGCCACCCAGGAGCCCCAAATCTTTTAAAATCATAATAAGTTATTCCGTCCCCTAGACTACCCACAAAGCAGGGAGCCCGACTGGGAGCTCAATCCCAGGACCCTGGGACCATGACCTGATGCAAAGGCAGAGGCCCAACTGACTGAGCCACCCAGGTGCCCGTGTATCACCATTTAACAAGAGCTTGGGTTTTCAGTCTGGAATCTTCCTTCCCGTCCCTCTCCTTTTTGAGATACTCATCAAATGACAATGAAATGAAGAGATGGTTCATCTCTGCTGCAAGTTCGCCCTGTAGGGAACTACTGAGCCTCTCACCGGCACATGAGACACAGGAACCCAGGAAGGCCTTCTACCTCCTCCCGCCATCATATGAAATCCCCAGAAGTGGTTTCCTCTGGCCTGTCTAGCAACTGTGGCCATCCCTCTGTGAACGACCTTCTGCACTGCAGTGGGCAGATCACTCACCCCCCCGAAAGTACCCTCTGGAGAACACAAGTTGTTTCCTCAGATTTTCATAAAATGTACAATTGAATAAATTTTTCTTTTACCATCTAAAGACACTATAAAATATTTAACTATTTTGGCCGTTTGGGGTTTATGTTCATTACACTGCATTCAGTAATTACAATACAAAGTATATAAAGTTAACGTATTTTTTCCACTGGGGGGAAAAAAACAATAGAAACAGAAAGATGAGTTGGCAGGATTTTTCATAGGGTTTAACACATGCCAGAATTTTTGAAAAGCAGAATGTATCTGGCTCTTAAGGAGCTTGATTTGTCTTTGCTTCTATGAGCTGTCACCTGTCACTACCTCTGTCCATACACTGTTATCATAATAAATACTGAAGTGCTTCTTAAAACTTTTATCAAAAGTACACTTATCTAAGAATCCACAGCTCTGAGTTAAGTTTTTGTCCTCTGTAAGATATATGACTCTCAGTAAATTTCCACACCCAGTTTTAAGAGTTCATTCAGTATTTGGCTGGCGTTAGTGAAGCAAACTGAAAAAAGAAATTTCAAGTATTCCTTAAATTGGTCACCTGAGCCAAAATTTCTGCTATCAGCCCATGTTAAACTTTTTAGTATTTAATTCGTACCACCTTAGTGTCTAAAATTTCCATTTAAAACACAGACTTAAAATACACACACACACACACACACACACATGATTTTGCCTTACAGTTGTTAAACGCTAAGAGTTTTCTACACAGGGAGGGCCGGGGTGACTCAGTCAGTTAAGGACCAACTCTTGGTTTCAGCTCAGGTCATGATCTCAGGGTTGTGAGATGGAGACCCATCAGGCTCTGTGCTGGGCATGAAGACTGCTTAAGATTCTCTCTCTCTCCCTCTGCTCCTTCCCCCTTCTCTCTCCCTTTCTAAAGTTTTCTACATAAGTCACCATGTTATAGACTATAAATATTTTTCTTTCTTCATTTGGACCGCGTGGCCCACAACACTGAACTGAGCGAACACACCAAAAATCTTAAAGAAGATTCAGCAAGAGCATATCACAGGGTCATTTTTCTCAGCATTTTCTCTCACTTTTTTTGGAACAAGACTGACAGGAACCCACAAGGCCATCCATATTGTTTTCTAGGAGGAATTTCCGTATAGCTTTCTCCATGTGTTTGTTCATGAAATCTGGTCTCCAGGACCCACATTTTAAAGGCAAGCCGGGGAGTGAGAGTATGTGGGTCGTGAATAAAGAAAGAAGTGTGTGAGAGTAAACATTTCGATGCGATAGGTCAATAGCAGTTAGCTGCCTTTATTCCCTCTACCTGTGCTTGTAGCATTTATGGAGTTAGGAGAGAAAACAGGGGAGGGTGTGGTGGTCTGTGCCTAAGTAGGGCGAAGAGGGCCCTGGGTCTAAAGAAACAGGGCAGCAGAGGGAGGGAGCAGTGAAAAGTGATCACCACGCCCAGAAGGAGGGAGAAAGTGAACGGGCACAAGACACTCCAGCTGGGCCCAGAAACAGAAGGGGGACTTTTGAATCCCCATCACACATAATTGAGGTGATACAGAAAGAAATACACACATATAGGAGAAAGAAGGCCTGGAGTTGGAGAATCCGCTAGCAATGAACCTGGATTCAAGCTATGGTTTCAGGGAGGGAAAGAAAGAGGGAAAGGAATTCTCAACTAACTGGAGCATTACTTGGCTTGCCTTCAGGAGGAGATGTCAGAGCCCCGCCAGGGAGAGAACCAAGAATCATTCCCAGACTTCTTGCCCTAAAATGGTGGTTCTCAACTTTTAGCGCGCATTGCAATCAGCGGGAGGGCAAGATACAGCCGCCGTTGCTGCTAGTCCACGGACCACATTTTGAGAGCCACTGATATAGAAGCCGTTTGTCTTTGCTAATCGAGAAACCTAGCTCCAAGCGAGGACAGGGGAGGAGGAAAGTTGCTTGTTTTCCTGTCTGTCAAAAAATTGTGAAGGGATACACAGTATACAAGTCAGACAGACTCTTCCAAATGATAAGAACCTTATACTTTTCCAATTAATTCAGGATATATGTTAAACTCCACTGAGCTACTTGGATTTGCTGGTTTTGTTGTTGAGAATGGTTTGAGGTTTTAAGGAAGTCACTGCCTACTTGAGAAACCATGGTCTCTCAAAATAAATTTCCCATGGGAAGAGCCCCATAGAGAAGAAAGGGAGCTGTTGTTCCCCCCACCCCCCCATGTCAATTGAAATGTACAGGCATCTGAAACCCAAATAAATGAGCAAATAAAAGATGAAAGCATACAGGAGATCATCCTCCAAATCCACAAAGGTGAAATAATTAAAAACTAGGTGAACATTACAGTGGTAATAATAAAACTTAATAATATGTATTAATTATATCAACAAAGAAACTGTGTTCCTCCAGGGTCTACTCCATCATTTTGTATTGAATTATGATTCACCCAAAATACATATATTCCAACTTCAGATCTATGTGTAGATCAGTGGTTCTCAAACTTCAGCAAGCCTCAGACTCGCAGGGAGGGCTTACTACAACACGGAGGCCTGGGCCCAACCCGCAGAGTGAGTGTCTGGTTCAGTAGATTTAGAGTGGGATCAAGACTTTGTATTTCCAGCAAGTTTTCAGGCAAAGCTGATGGTGCTGGTTCAGAACCATGCTTTAGGAATTGCTGGTTTACATCCATAGTTCACAACTTAGCCATATACTAGAGTTATCTGGGGAGCTAATTTCTAAAAATTCCCAATTCTTACACCACATCTCAAAACCATCAGAATCTCCTGGGATGGAGCCCAGGCATCAGTTTTTTGTTTTTTTTGTTTTTTGTTGGTTTTTTTTTTTTGTTTTGTTTTTTTCTTAAGCTCTCAGGTGTTTGCAGTGTGCAGCCAAAGTGGAGAAGTTCTAGTTAGATCAGTAGTTCTCAAACCTTGGCATGTGTCAGAATCCCCTGGAGGACTTGTTAAATCCCAGAGAACTGGCTCTTCTAGAGTTTCTGATTCGGTGGGTCGGGGTTGCTCCCAAGAATGAGCACGTCAATCAAGTTCTCAAGTGATGCTGCTGTGGATCCCGGAACCCCACTTCGAGAACCGTGGGTTAGACTGACTTCAAGTTGGCCGCACTTGGGATCTATTGGGAGAGCTGGTGTAAAGTACCGAAGTTACCTCCCCTTTGCCCCCCCAAAACAACAAAACTGGGCATTGGGATTTAACCCTTTTTTTAAAAGGATTTTTATTTATTTATTTATTTATTTGAGAGCGAGAGGCAGCATGTGGGGTGGGCAGAGGTAGAAGGAAAAGCAGGCTCCCCTCCAAGGAGGGAGCCTGACGCAGGGCTCAATCCCAGGACTCCAGGACCATGATCTGAGCCAAAGGCAGATACCCAACCGACCGAGTCACCTAGGCGCCCTGGGATTTAATTCTTCTGCGATGGTGTCTGGCATGCATGTACTGTCCATCCTCCCCAGGTGATTCTGATGTGCAGCCAAGACTGAGAACCACTGCTAAGCCCAGCAAAGGTGACGATTCACTCAATGCCTGCGTCTGTCACCTGCAATGCTTGCTGCTCCTCTGGTTAAATATGACCTCTTCCAACTAAAACGTATTCCTGCTTTAATCACTATAGGCAACTTATATCTTTGCTTAAGAAAAATGCTACATTGAAATAAATGGAAGATTATGATAGTCATTTTTGAATTTGAGAAATAACTAGGTTAAGCCAGGAGGGGATTCTCCCCCCTTTGGTTGTTATAAATACAACTTACTGTCTGGATTTTTTTTTTTTAATGTAACATGGCAACCCACCCCTTTGGTGATCTGTAGCTAGTTATGTAAACAGAAACATTATAACTGTTATTACAAAAGCAGTTTCCTATAAATGAGAATTTATGCTTATATCTAAATAAACTTGAAACCTGATCAAACACCCTGGCTCCAGGAAAATAACTTTGGGTTTGGACAACACAAACCAGGGTAACGTTTTACTGCCAGTTGAAGTTTTTGAACATACAGGGTCATTTTTAATCATATAGTATGAGAATAGTTTGTCTGTTACAGACAGTAGAAGCTAAGATGCGTAAATGGGGTGGCGGTGTGGATGGGGAAGTAGCAAATGGAGTCGACTCTAAACTGGGAGCGTTCTTGGCCGGCTCTCTGATACCAGATATGTGTTTGTAAATAATTACTTTCTACTTCAGTTTTCTCTAGAAACAGTAATACTATTGTGTTTTAGCAGCTGATTCACTAGGTTACCTTTCATGACCCTTCTCAGATATACTATGCAAGGTCCAGATCTAACACCCAGAAAGACTTTACCAATTTAGCACGGGAAAGGCTGAGAAACCACTTCTCACCCATCAGAGTGGCTGTGATTTAAAAAAAAAAAAAAATACCATACAGCAAGTACAGGGGACCAGCCACAGAAAGTAAAACCCTCATACTTTGCTGGCTGGGAATTTACCACCAATTTGGAAGCTGTCAGTATCCTTAAAAGTTAAACACAAATTGGGATGCCCGTGTGGCTCAGTCTGTTGAGCTTCTGCTGTGATCCCAGGATCCTGGGATCCAGTCCCCGCACACCGCACATCAGGCTCCTTGCTCAGCGGGGAACCTGCTTCTTCTTCTGCCTCCCACGCCCCCTATTTGTGCTCTCTCTCTCTGATAAATAAATAAATAAAATCTTTTTAAAAAGTTAAATACAAATTGATCATGTAATTGAGCAATTCTGATCCTAGGTATTCACCCAAAGAGAAATGAAAACATGTTCACACAAAAACTTGCATGTGAATGTTTACAGCAGCATTATTCATAATGGCTCAAAGGTGAAAACAGTTCAAATGTGCATCAACCGATGAATGGATAAACTAAATGTGATTATAGCCCATGCAATATTACTCACCAATAAAAAGGAAGTCTTGATATATATTACAGCATGGATGAACCTTAAAAACAGGCTAAGTCAAAGAAACCAGTCACAAAAGATGATATATGATGCCATTTAGATGAAATGTCTAGAACAGGGAAATCTATAGAAAATAAAAAGTACATTAGTGGCTGCTTGGAACTGGGGAGTAAGGGAGGGAGAGAAATAGAGGGAGTGGAAGCTAAAGAACCCAGGGGTTTGTTTTTGTTCTTTAAGAGGATGAAAATGGGACGCCTGGGTGGCTCAGTTGGTTAAGCAGCTGCCTTCGGCTCAGGTCATGATCCCAGTATCCTGGGATCGAGTCCCACATCGGGCTCCTTGCTCGTCAGGGAGCCTGCTTCTCCCTCTGCCTCTGCCTGCCATTCTGTCTGCCTGTGCTCACTCGCTCTCCCTCTCTCTCTCTGACAAATAAATAAAATAAAATCTTTAAAAAAAAAAAAAGGATGAAAATGTTTTCTTTTTTTCCTAAAGATTTTATTTATTTATTTATTTGTTTGTTTGTTTACTTGAGACAGAGAACACCAGCAGGGGGGAAGGGCAGAGGGAGAAGCAGAATCCCCCCTGAGCAGGAAGCCCAAAGGGGGACTTGATCTCAGGACCCTGAGATCCTGACCTGAGCCAAGAGAGATGCTTAACCGACTGAGCCACCCAGGCGCCCTGAGAATGTGTGAATGTGACTCTGATGAATATACTAAAAACCACTGAATTGTTCACTTTAAATGAGTGAATTGTATGGTATGTGAATTTTATCTTAGTAAAGCTAATATATAAGGAAGGCAATGTACTGGGTAGGGTCGGAAGCAAATTTCCATTAACCCATCTCTGAAATCACTTTGAACAAGCCCTCTGAACGCAAGCGGACTGAGCCGCTAGCAGCTAGTTAAGCTAAGCAAGTAAGCCGGGTTTGGAGGTGCGGGCTTTCTCCTTCCTGGCGCTCTTGCTTGCGGCCGCTGCACTCAGGCCCCCGGGACCGCCCCTTTGCAAGAGCACGAGGTCAAGGCCAGGACCACGTGCGGCACACAGAATCTAACCCGAGCGCGTTGCGTTCTTTCCCGAGCCTGCAGCTCCCAACCCCCGGTCCGCGGAGGTCAGTGGGATGCCTGGCCCTCGTGGCGCGGGCAGCGCTCCTAAACTGGAGGGTCCCTAAGCTGTCGCAAGGAGGCTATCTGATGACGAACTTTCTTCCTTCTCTCTTCCGCAACAAAGGATAACTGACCTGCCCGGTGTCCTGGCAAGAGCTGAGACTCCCTAAACACGCTTTCCCCCTATTGTGTGCGGGCGCTCTGAGAAGCAGAGGAGTGGCGGGACCCACTGGAGGGACGCTGGGGACAGGGAGGCCCCGGGCGCCGGGATCCCGCTGGCCCTCTCCCCGGGCGGACAGCGCGTCGCCCGCCGGTCTGGGCGGGGCGGGGGAGGGGGCGGGTGGTGGAGGAGGGGAGCTGTAATTGCGCCGCAGTCCTGATTCCCACGCTCCTATTGTTGGCGACTTTGTTTCCAATTCCCATCACGTGTGCTAATTAGTTAGAGCTGCTGGCTGGCTGGGAGGCGTGTGGCTGGCCTAAGAGCAGAAAGATCACTTCCTGTAGGGAGCCGGGACAGGCTGAATAGTACTGGGGTTCTTTCTCTCTCCTTCTCTTACCGGGCCTCCTTCTCTGCCTCCCAGGAGGGTGGGAGTGAGAAGGCAAGGGGAAGAAATGCTGATTATGGAGCAAATGCCACTGAATTGCAATAGCAACCAAGAAGGGGAGGGGGGAGACTAAGGGCGGGACATAGTGGACGGAGCAGGATTAAAGGAGAAATTCTCGTTAGACTTTTAACCTGATTAAGAAATGCTTTACAAAATTACTTTCGCAGTTTTGTTCGGGGATTCTTTAACAGAATGGGTTAATAGACGAAAGGTATTTCAGTGTGTTCATTAAAAAAGAGAAAAGTAAAAATAATAATAATAATAATAATAAAAGAAAGAAAGAAAAAAGTTTCCACACCGAATAAAACCAGCACATGCATCAGTGTACAATAGGAAAGAAGGGTGAAATACAGTTGAGTCATGACTTTGGACTGGTGACCTGTCTTTCGACTCAAACTTTTGGGGTTTTTGCTCTTTGGTAGTAAGATCTTAGAAGCGGTGCAGGGACGTGTTGGAGACCACTGACAGAGGACATTAGTACGCTGGACAAAACACCTGGTCTCTATTAAAAGGAAAGTTCTTTCTATGTTTCTTGGCTTTTCATGGGGTCACAAGATTTAGTAATGCTTTGCTTCTCACATGGAAGTCTCCACTTTGAAAATACAATATTATCCATACTTCCTCCCTATAAATGAGAGGAAGGCTGGCTTTTATAAGGACTCACTGTAAAACCTTATATGCTGCAGCAACAGGGAGAAGGTTCTGCCGTTTCCTTGGAAAGCAGCGGTGTGACAGAGGAATAAGATCAAGGTGACTTCACTTCACATGCATTCAGTAAGGACATTTTTTAGCATTTCATATGTGCCAGGCACTGGGCTAGGGCTGGAGATGGAGAGATGAAACATATGGAACCTGTGTTTAAGTCGCTCACAAATCTAGTTGAGGAGACAGATAAGTACGTAAACCAGTAATTAAGGATGACTCAAAAGTGGACGTATGTATTAGGGACTGTGAGGGCTAGAGGAGTGGCACAGGATCCAACCTGGGGAATTTGGGAAGGCTTCCTAGAGAAAGGATGACTCATCTGACACTTAAATGGTGCATAACACATGGCCAAGAGAGGAAGGCAGAAAAGGGCACTCCAAAAAAGGGGTAAAGTCATGTGCAAAAGGCCTAGGGGTCTTCACAGAGTATGAGGTGCTCTGCAAACAGGTGTGCATAGCTGTAGCACTGGGCTGGAGGGGTAGGCATGGAGTAGCTGGAGGGGTAGGGGTCATGAAAAGTCTGCTTGAGGACTTCGGACGTCACCCTAAACACCATGAAAGATTTTAAGCAAGAAAGTAAGATCATCAGATTTGTCCTTTAGGAAGATAACTTGGGCAGTAGTTTGGATATGGACTGAAGGGAGTCCAGCTAGAAGCATGGAGAAGAGGTAGGGGACTAATCCAGTAAGAGACTGAAAAGAGGAATGGGATAGAGATGGGTAATATTCAAGAGATATTTAGAAGGTGGAACTGGCAGAAGAGCTAGAGACCAGTGTTACTTTGCCATAAGCAACTGGGAAGTGTCCGGACAACTCCAGGTTTCTAACTTGTACAGCTGGATGAATGATGGCGGGATTTCCCTGGGACAGGCGACTTGGAGGACAAAGAACAGGCTTGAAGTGGAATGAGGTGATGAGTTTGGCTTTGGCCATGTTGTGCGAGAAGCGACTGTGGGGTATCAAGTAGTAACATCTGAGAGGCGGATGACTGTATGCCTCCAGAGCTTGAAGGGGAGAGGCTGGGGCTGGGGTGGACGATGTAGTGATACAGGAGAGGAAGGCAGCGTGCTTTGCTTCTCACTGAGGGAGGGCACACTCACTGACAGTTTCTCTGCAGGTAGCTTCTAGATACTGTCCCAAAAGGGACTTCGGGGGACTGTATGATCCCGCTTATATGAGGTATCTAAAGTATCAAATTCATAGAAACAGAAAATAGACTGTGGTTGCTGGAGATTAGTAGGGGGTGGGAGGGAGGGAGAAAAGGGGAATTGTCTTTTAGTGAGTATTGAGTTTCAGATTTGCAGGATGAAAAGTTCTAGAGATCTGTTTCATAATGATATGAATATATTCACCATGACTGAACTGTATACTTAAGAATGACTAAGGTGATACATTTTATTGTGTTTTTTAATCGCAATAATTTTTTTAAAGGGACTCAGGAGGAAAGGAGATAGCAACCCTATCAGCTTCCTTTGGACAGCACTAGGATAAAATCCTTTTACCTTCTGCTAGTGCACTCTCTCCCATTGTTGGTGGGAAGGTTAAGTTTGAACAAACATTGCAGAATAGACAATATCAATCAAGAGCCTTAAAAATGCTTATGCCCTATGACCTACGTATTCTACTGCCTGAAATCAGTTATAAATAAGAAACCAAAAATACTGAAAGAAAATGTGAAATATTAGATATAATTTTTAAATGAAGTATTCAATAATAGGAAAACAAACATAGCGAAATACCATACAACTGTTATAAGTTTTTACAAAGAATTTACAGCCACATGGGAAATATTTATGAAGGTAAAATGAAACAAAATTCAGAACACAAAATTATATTTGTGCTTTGATCGCAACTATGTCAAACACAATCTGTACACAGAATAAAAGCCTGGAGGAAAATATACTAAAATGTATATAGTAACTATTTCTGGTTGGGACCATTGGTGATTTTTTTCCCCATATACTTTTCTATATTTTCCAAAGGTTCATATTAAGCATATATTCTTTAATAATGGGAAAGTAACCTATATAAATTCCATCTCCTTAATTTTTCTGCCAAATTTTCTGATTCCTTCGACTTTAAGAGAGGTGATTTGCATTTAGTTCAAAGCTGCAATAGATTATCACAAAACTGATTATAAATGTGTCAAAAGCCCAGGGGAAGGAGAAATAAACATCCAGCGAAAATTTAGAAAGACTTTGAAAACTCCTCCATTTGAATATCCTTTGCTTTTTGCTGCTCTTGTGTGGGAAAGAGGAAGCAGGGGATCTTAGCTTCAGGAAGTGATGTCGAACATTTTAGCTGATTATGAGTGCTAGAAAGGCAAATTAAGCCCTTCCCTTTAATTGGTTGTAATCGGTTAAACAAGGTAATAGACCACCTGTGGCCGAGATGGAGCCAAGTCCTGAGGAGCCCCTGAGACCACAGCTTTGGCATTGAGCTGCCCTAAGGTCAGCTGGGATGGGCTTTTGATTCCATATCAAGTTTCTCAGACTACGCCACAAAGAAACATTCAATCAAAACCCGAGTGTATGATTTGGTTTAGAATATTTTTATAAAAGGAAGAAAAGTATGCAATTAAAAATTATTGAAGAATTTATTTTAAAAAATAATCAACAACCAAGCAAGAAAAGAGCATTTCCTATATGCCAAGGGCTTCTCTCAGCATTTCACATATAATTGACTTATTAACAAGCCTGTGGGGTAGATTCTGTTGGTATCATCATAATCATCCCCAGTTTGCAGACAAGGAAACTGAGGCACAGAGGAAGAAAGATTGGGTCACACAGTTCGTAGTGGTGTAGCTGGGACTTGAACCTAGACAGACTGACTTCATCATCTACATTCCTAACCACTATACTATGTTACTTCTCAAGATCTCCTTCGAGATCTTATGCTGTACTAGTTACCTGTGAGTCAATCTAGACCAAAGAAACAGAAAAGGCTTGTTTCAGATTTCTCAGAAAGAGAAGCCAATTTCCCTCCCATCCCATATGGACAAAAAAACCCATCACTGGGCGTGGCCATCTGTTGATGTGATAGGCAGTCAATCCTGTGAATGGCAGAGTGGAAAGGCAAGGAATGTTGGGCTGCCGAACTCACCCTACAGCGGGTCCTAACCTTAAGTTTTCTGTCCAGAGAATACATTTCCTTTGTTTTTGCCAGCGTGAGGAAGGGTGTCAATTATCTGTGATGGAAATCATCCCCAGTGATCTATTTTGCACAAACAATCATCAAGTCCAGTCTGTTCTCCTTCCTCAATATTTTAAAACCCACATACTCCACCCCCCGCCTCCAATCCCCATATCTCATAGTGATTCTGTTCAGGCCACCACTGAGGTCTCATCTGAATTACTGCAAAGCCTCCTTTCACCAAAATCCCTTAGTTCATCCGAATAGGCCTGAAGACAAAGTCAGAAAAAGAATGTGAAAGGTTGAGGCTATGGCAGGCACAGCAAGAATTTCCCCATCTGGTCATAGGGGGAGCTTTGAAGTCTGCCATGCCTCAGCCCAACCCAAAAGGCATAAGAGGAAGCAACCTTCCTTTCTTGGCCCCTTTGATCTTGTGGGCCTTGTGCTGAGTGGATATTGAGACCACCTACCTGTGGTCATATCCTTATCTGTGGTATATCCTGTCCATGGTTTGCCAGCTGCCTTGGCAGTAACCCTGAATGGCACAACCTCAGCTAGTCCAAGTGGTGGTTCTTGCCTGCCTTTGGACCTGGACCAGCTGTTATGGTCAGGCTTCACTTGGATATTCAGTCATATACACTGGGGCCACCAAGCCAGGAAACATGGTTATTTCTGTCCATCCTAATTTCACTTCAACTCTACAAATGCTTGTTGAGTGCCTTCTTCATGCTGGGCATATGCTAGGTCTTAAAAGGGTAGAGAGGGAGAATGTCCTGCTTTTTGTACCTTACTATTTGATACACAGTGGTGCTCAAAAATATTTAAGCGATTCAAAGAAAGATAAAATGGTGAGTATGTTTTACTCTGCACTCCAGCAGCTCACAATCAGTTGAAGAGATAAACCCAGGGGTGCCTGGGTGGCTCAGTTGGTTAAGCAGCTGCCTTCAGCTCAGGTCATAATCCCAGGGTTCTGGCATCAAGCCCCACATCGGGTTCCTTGCTCAGGGGGGAGCCTGCTTCTTCCTCTCCCTCCGCCTGCTACTCTGCCTGCTTGTGCTCTCTCACTCTCTCTGTCAAGTAGATAAATAAAATCTTGAAAACAACAACAACAACAAGAGATAACCCAAAGTCAGGCTACCACAGGGCTCACTGGTATATAAAATGCAAAAATAAAAACAACAACGTCTAGCAAGACTCAGCCAATGTTCCAAGAGCTGACACATATTCACTTATTTAATCTGCACAGCAACTTTTGATATAGGCACTCATGTTATCCACACTTTACATAGGATGAAACAGAAACTCAAGACAGGTCAGGAAAGGTGCCCAGAATCACATAGCTGGTAACATGAAGAAGACGAATTGGAGAATAGGGAAGGGAAATACCTATTTAGTTGGGAATCTGAAAAAGCACCCATGGAAAAAATGGGTTTTGATCTAGATCTTTGGGATGAGTAGGTCTTCAACATACTAGTGAGGGTGTTTGTGTGTATATTCTAGATTACAGAAGAGCATGAGTAAAGACTTAGAAGGGGAGATTACAGGGTTTATTCCAAGAACGACAAATAATCCCACATGGCTGAGTGTAGGGGGTGAAAAGGAGGCGGCTGTGGTAAGAATTGAAATGGGATAGATGGTTGGTAACTCAATCGTGGAGGGTCTCTGGGGGCACATCAAGCTTTCAGTCCTTCCTGTTTCAGTCCCTCATTTCTTCAGGAATCTCCCAGCCCTATTCAACCCAAGTACTTCAAGTGAGGTTTATCCAATACCCATGTGCAGGGTAGTCCCTAATTTACTTAAGCCAACCAACACTTTCCATTCCTCTGGCCACAAAGATGGGGTCCAGGTTGGGCCGGTGATCTACACCTATCCTATCAAGCAAATCTCGGGACTCTTGCCCAGTGTCCTGAGACAGCACTCTCTCCCTTTGAAAGTAGTCTGGGAAGTGTGCAGTCCTCCAAGCTGTTGGCTTCTTCCTGCCAGCCCGGGGCTAGCCCATGCCAGTACAGAATGAAGCCGGCACCAGCACAGGAGGCACAGTAGGGAGACACAAAGAAACTCGGTCCTGAATCATATCACTGAGCCTCGGGATGAAACCATTCCATAGCCAGTCCTTCCATCTCTGGACCTTCCCATGACATGAACCTAAAAAGTAAATTTTTTTAAAAGATTTTATTTATTTGACAGACAGAGATCACAAGTAGGCAGGGAGGCAGGCAGAGAGAGAGGAGGAAGCAGGCTCCCCACTGAGCAGAGAGCCCGAAGTGGGGCCCGATCCCAGGACCCTGGGATCATGACCCGAGCCAAAGGCAGAGGCTTTAATCCACTGAGCCACCCAGGTGCCCCAAAAGTAAATTTTTTATTTAAGCAGCTTGAGTCCAGCTTTTTATTATTTGCAATAGAAAGAGGGCTAACTCATAAAGTCTTCGTGTTAGGTCATGTGGTTTTCCAGTATTATTCTGAGAAGTGGTTTAGAAAGGTCACATTGTGGCCATGTGGAGGGGACAGCGGTTAGGGAGTCTCGAGGAAGAGAGATGGCTAGCGGCCCAGTGAGACTTCATGGAGACTTTCAGCACTGACAGTGGACACAGGGGGAGATGTGAAAGAAGAGGCATTTATGCAAAGTTTATTTAAAATAGGCTAGGAAATTCCTCTGGGGTTGAAATTGTCATTTGTTCTATTTCATTCTACAGCAATGGACACTTGTGTTGGAAAAATAACTTTTCAGCTCATCGGGGTGCCAAAGTCTGTGTATTCCTCTCTTCCCTACAGAAAGAAGACAAAGGAAAAGGAGACTTCCTAGTTATTGTTCCATTATCCAATTTAGATTTCGACTTTGTACCATTCATTCCTTCATCATATTCTGTGCTAACTAGCTCACCATGTCCGGCGTTTCCATCCTTCAGAAATGTGCAGCCTGATATCACCTCCCTCGTAATCATCAAGTAGCCCAGTTCCATGTATTTAGCTCCTTTCAATTTCCCTTCGTATGTCAGAACTTGGAACTCCTCTGCCTAGCAAGGGCCATATGCACAGTTCCCTCCGTTGCATTTCACAGCTCTCAGTGACCGCGGCCCCGCTGTGTATAGGCTGCTGGATATGTGGCATCTTGGCAGGGAGGGGGCCCTGGGAATATGCAGTGCAGCCCTGCACATCCAACACAAGGCTTGAAGGGGGTTCTCTCCTACCACTTCCAGAGCTGCCGCTTGGTGTGATATAGGACAAGCTACTAATGCTTCTGAGTCTGGGGATGGTCCGCTATAGTACAGGAAGGCTTAGCATCCTGAAAGGAGGCTCTCAGCTACCAAACTCTCTTCCTTTATCCCTTCCCGTCTATTCTCCGCAGACGAAGAGGGAAGATAGGAGTGAATTAAGGACTCGTCCCTGGGCTGAGCATTGATGGGCAAGGTCTCACTCTCTAAAGAGTATTGATGTTTAAACTGCAAATCCCTCGGGGCCAGACACTCAGGACAGGTCCCGGGCCACTGAAGCAGAGCTGTTCTGCTCTGATGACATGAAATAAGCCAGGCCTGCACCAGGCTTAAAAGGAGTCTCCTCTTCCTCTCCTTTGCTTATCTCCCATTTTCTTGGACCATTCTCTCCTGGGACTCACAGCAGGAAACCAGGGAGCAGAGAATTAAATGTAGCTTGTTGGCAAGCACTGAGAAAGAGCATTGGCCTACTCGTCTCACTGCTGCTTCTGCCTGGTCACAAGGAGCCCTCCAAGCAGTCCAGCCTTTCTTCCAGGGGGACACACTGGTATTTGGGGGCAAAAGCCTTGTGCTCACAAAGGCTGTGAATTAGCCCTCATTTGGCTTCAGCATATACATAGCTAAGAACAGAGAGAGGACAGTTTTGAGATTCTAGTTTCTTTCAACCTTTTGCTACCTCAACAGAACTACCCAGAGTTAAGAAGAGCACCATCTTCTAGGATTATTATTATAAATAAAATGTCACCAGAGGAAATATTTTGAACTCTCCAAAAATGTAAGGTCATCATCTTAAATTCTAAACTCTTTCTATTCAAGTTTGTTCCGTTGTTAACTGTTTAAAGCTAGTCGTGAAGCTTTGAGGGATGGCGAGATGAAAAATGTGTGGAAAAAAATGGCAAACCATGACCGTAGCCACGGGAAAACTTCCCTTTCACTTTATAATTAACAGTTCAGCACTGAAATGCTCTATAAAGTTAAAACAGTGTTAAAACTCTTCTGGGTCTGATGCCTTATTACTGATTTTCTAAATCTGCAGAAAACAGAAAGATTCTTTGGGTGTGTTCTCCCATTGACGTAGTAGAGCTGTTTTACTCTAACATCATACAACTAACTGTTCCAGTTCAGAATCTGTGTAGGGACATCATTTCTAGCAGCAAATGAGCCTCTCCTGCATCATACCGACCCTACCCTGCCTACCCTGCTGTTCACATCTGTTTTGTTGAGTACACTTGCTAACCCGCGTGCAGTTCACAAGTAGAAACTATGGCCCTGACCCCCCGGGGGGTTTTCCTTCAGGCACCTGTCATTGATCTTAAGAGACACAAGGACACAGAAATCTCAGCCAGTCTCCTAGATATACGGCAAACATCATGTCTCCACCAACATAAACAACTAAACATGTTGAGGTTTTAAGTCTAAACTTCTGAAAGTATAGCCCACATCTTCGGGGGAAAAGGAACCCCAGCAGGAATGGAAATTCTGTCAAAGAAATCCCAGCAGTTGTTCTGGCTTCAAGACAGTCAATGAATGGGCGCCTAGAGGTCCTTAGAGCCAGACAGAAAAACCAGCCGGATAACCGTACAGCCACAGATCTCTTTGGGATTTCTCCAAAGCCTCATCATTGTCTTGACCTCGGTGCTATGCACCCCGCTTTCCTTCCCAAGGGGTCCCTTGGTGAAAGCTGTGCCATCAAGGGGCTGTCTTTCTCTTGTCTTCTGTGCCTCTAGGTGGAGGTCTCCAAGGGATTCCAGGCTGGAATGCACACCAGAGCCTGAAGAAAAGGGGCAGAGCACATGTTCACCCCTTTCCCTGGCCCCCGCCTTCCGCGTGGCAGCAGCGCACTCACAAAGCTGGGGACCAAGTCGCTGACGCCATCTCTGAGGAGACTCACAGTACCAGAGGACAGTGGACTTGCTGGCTCTTGTCAACTGTCCTGCTGCCACATACAGAAAAAACTTCAAGACACAGGCCTCCCGGGAAGGGGTCCGCTCCAGCATGTCCCTTGTCATTTGCTTGTCCCACTACTACGTTTTAAGCATCTACAGTGTGCCAGACCCTTGTGGGCTCTAGACATCTACGGGGGATTACAAACACCTCATGCTTGGCCCATCCCACAGCCACCTGGAGAGGCCCTGTCCCCCTCGAGGTCAAGCGTCCTCACCAGTGAGGTGTCCAGCACTCCCGTTTCCTCGTTCCTGAACCATAAGGGCAAGTCTCACTCGAGAACACTAACATCTAACAGTAAAACCATTTATTTTTCTCAGCATAACGCTCTCTAATAACATACTGCCAAGAGAGTACTTTTCCATTTAGCAGGACTCCAGGCCTGCCCTTCCTTGCAAGGAGGTGCGAGAGGCTCCTTCCTGCTCGCCTGAGGCCAAGTGTTGCCTCTAAATCACCAAGAAAATGGCACTCCAATGAAATCCTTTGGATTCAGATTATGTAAAAGGGAGCCGAGAGTAGCTAGTGGTCAGGGTGGGGTGACTTCTGTCAGCATTTTAACACACAGTGGAAAGATATGGACAGTTTCTGCGCAGGATTAAAAAAAACATCCCTTGATTAAATTCCCATTTCCCAGATAAGCAATTTTAATCACCCCCAACTAAATTATAGTAAATTCCATTCTGTTACAGGATCTGAATCAATGAGCTTTGCCGAATTTCTGTTTTGTAGCGGGGGGGACGGTGGCGGTGGGGGGCTCACTAAGCCATGGTTTCCAAATTAATGGCCAAAGCCACAGAACTTCACAGGTTCACCAGCACTTTTTTTTTTTTTTTTGAAAGAACAAGAATAGAGTGGACGATACCGGAGTGCTAAGTATTTTAAGTATAGTAAGCCAAGTATTGTTTTGTGAAACTTTTGTCTCAGGTAGGAGGGTAGGTAGGTGATTCATGGTTATTGTGGTCTGGGTCACAAAGCAGAATGCATTTCTACTCAGAATCTGGTCGGAGGGGACAGAGGATGGGCAAGGTGTTGCCCATTACGATTTTTGAATTAAGATATCATGGGCATATAACTTTATCTTAGTCTCAGGTGCACAACATAATGATTCAGTATTTGCATGAAATGCCTAACGATCCCACAATAAGGAGAGCTAACATCCATCAGCATTGAAGAGTTACAGAGTTTTTTGGCTTATGATGAGAAGTTTCAAGATCTACTATCTTAGCAATGTTTCCAATATACAATAGAGTATTATTAACGATGGTCCCCTTGCTGGGCATCATATCCCCAGGACTTGCTGTTTTATAACTGGAAGTTTGTACCTTTTAACCCCTTTGGCCCTCTCTCCCCTAACCTCTCCTCTCTGGAAACCACCCCTCTGTTTGTTCTCTGGACCCGTATCTCCTTACCACGGAGGCCTCCCTTTTTCCACTTTGCTATTTTTAAAAAGATTTCATTTATTTACTGACAGAGAGAGAGAGAGAGAGAGAGCGCTCACATAAGCAGTGAGAGCAGCAGGCAGAGGGAGAGGGAGAAGCAGGCTCTCCACTGACTGAGCCACACAGACATCCCTCCACTTCACTATTTTTAAATGTGAGAGGTTTTAAAAGGAGCCTCTCGCACTTTATAATGTTTTTAAATTTTTTTTTTCAGTGTTGCCCAATAAGCAGTGTGCTTCACTTCTCATTCTCTTACATTCAGATTCCCCAAAACCGCCAAACAGTCTCTGCCTACCTGGGCAGGATTTTACCTGCCCCGAAGAGGCGATTTCAGATTCCATAATTTGCAGAACTTAATAAACTTATTGCACACACACACACACACACACACACACAAACACACACACTTTTTTTTTTTTTTTCTTTTTCTGGTCAAGGTAGCAAATGGTAGAATGTTTTCAGGATTTGGCCTGAGATTCATGAGAGTCCCAGGCATGGTGGCACCCGTTGTTCTCAGGCTTCTAGAACACTGCATATTTGCAAAAGCCCTCTGTGGCCGTAGCCGGACTGACCCTTCGGGCTCCAGCGTGTGCCGAGGCTGAAACAGACCACTTGCAGTAACTTTGCTGCAGGCAATGGGTTAATCCTCCTGGGCTGAAGCCTGACATCCTGCAAACCACACACTGCCCCTCACAGCTGTCTGAGCATTTCATGAGCCTGACAAGTAGCATTTACGTCTGACTAAAGCTCACCTGTTGCAACGTGACTCCCCTTCATTCATTCACTCTGTCACACGGTCACCAGAGAGTTTTGAAGGCCCCGCGGGGGGCTCACCCTTGCACGAGGCTCTCCGGAAGCCGGGGCACAGGGGCTTACAGCCCCCACAGAGACGTCACGCTTGTAAATCCCAAGGCCAGGCTGTCACTTGTGTGATGAAGGCAACGGAACTTTTGGTGCACAGGAAAGGGACAAAACGGGTTGGCCTCAGGAGGTCTGTCTGGGCTCACGGTGACGCTGGTTATGACCTGTTGGAGATGGAGATGGAGAATAGTTGAGTAACTTTCTCTAAACTTCTCTTTTGAGTCTGGTTCAATATTCTAAATTAATTTTTCTTTTTATATCCAACGTTTAGCCCTTCCGTCAATTCCATTACTGAAGTCTGTTTATTCTCCATCTCTCCCTCTACAAGGAAATAACCTCTATGAAAGGAGGGACTTGATCTGTTTTGTTCCCTTGCTTTTCAACGTTTGGTACAGTACCTGGCAGTCAATACTTGCTCAATAAATATATGTGGCCCATTTTCCTGGGGCTTCATTAGGCACTAATGTTTAAATTGCGTTTCTGAAACAAAATAAAATATAAAATAAAATACAATAAAATGGGGTGCCTGGGTGGCTCAGTGGGTTGAGCCTCAGCCTTCGGTTCGGGTCATGATCTCAGGGTCCTGGGCTCAAGCTCCTCATCAGGCTCTCCACTCAGCAGGGAGCCTGTTTCTCCCCTCTCTCTGCCTGTCTCTCTGCCTGCTTGTGGTCTCTCTCTCTCTCTCTCTCTGTCAAATAAATAAATGAAATCTTTAAAAATAAAATAAAATGAGTTCCTCTTACAAATAACAAAACAGACAGCTCACTCTTTTCCACCATTGCAATATCTCTATCCCCACCAGCTCTCTCCTGATCGTTTCTGAGCATTCCCGAAACTGTCTTTAATGTGCTCAGGAATAAATTGCTGTAGGTATGGCCACCAATTAGAGACCTCAAAAAGCTGAGGGGAGGGTCTGCATTCTCTGATGCCCTCCATGCATCAGGGCCATGGCTGTGAGCCATGAAGGGGAAGGAACACCTCCTCTTCCCCTTGTGCAATCTGTATTACGTATACATCAGGGCAATGTAGCTTTGTGCCCTATATTTGGAGGATTTGTACAAAATACTTCCATATTTACTTACAACATCTTATTTCCCCTGGATTCAGACATGAGTCCATGAAGAGCTCACCCGAAGGCACGGGGCAGTATCCAGTATCTCTTCTCCCTGCAGAGCTTTGAAACTTTGGTATTGGGCTGAACTTGGAAGCCCAACTCTTGTTCAGGGTAACAGATTCCCAGGAGACTATTCATGCCCCCTACAGAAGGGACCACTTGGTTAGCCCATCAGCCATTACTAGACACACCTAGACTCTAGTGACCACGTTCAACCTTGAGCTTGAGAGACACCCCTAAATCTCTTCTTTTAAATAGAAACTCAGGCAGGCATAGAAACTTACCATGAGCCTGACCAGACCTGCGTATATGTCATTCATATTTTTTATAATATTTGGAGCTTGTGTGTGGCCAGGAAGCTTGGCCAGGAAGCCACAAACCCACATGACATGACCAGTGGCTGGATCCTGTGAGAGGACACTTAGCTTCTCTCTCACCCGTGGACATTCTGCCAGTTGAGCTATTGCAAAGGCAGCTTTGAGAGTGAGTATGGACCTAGCAGAAGATACCATCAATCCTACCCATGTAGCTGCTGTGACCAGACCCACTGCTGGTCCTCAGATCAGGACCATTCACTCAAGGGTGTCCCAACAGCATGCCAGTCAATTTGCCTAGGACACTTAGAATTAAACTTTAATTATCTAGTATTTTGTGTTTCATGCATAATAGAAATCCATTTGTAACAGAAGCAAATTTTAGCTATTTTTTGATGGCTTATTCAACAATCAACCAGTAATTATTGACTGCTTACTGTGGTCTAGAGTCACTTCTAGTCACAGTCCTAAACAAATGATCCAAGGTCATAGTCTTGTGTAGCTTACTCTAAACAAGAGTACACTGTAAGTAAGAGAACAGAAAAATAACAAGGGAATTTCAGAGAATCATAAGTTCTATGAAAAAAGTAAACAGGACAATATGGTGTAAAAGGTGATTGGGATTAGCTGCCCCAGGTCATGTACATCCCCCTTTTCTGCCTTGCACTCTCTAGTATGCAGGCTGGGGAGATAAAAATGCTTATGTCACCAACACCCCTTACTGCTGGGGCTTGTGTGACCCAAGTCCATGACACCAGGTTGAACATTCTGAGGAGGGCTTCCCTGTCCAATAAAATGCAGAGCCATGTAAGAAAAGATTTTGGTCCTTTGGACTCTCCCTTCTCCTCGTTTGGGACACAGATGGAACGCCCAGAGGGGCAGCAGCTGTCTTATGACCTTGAAGTGAAATCACAAGGAAGAATGTCAAAATGTTAAGGGTGGCAGAGTAGAAAGTGAGAAAGAGCCAGAGTCCCTGATGACATCATTGAGGCTTGAGCTAACTACCTTGGATATCTTAATACGTGAGACAAAAATATATTGGCTTAGGCCTTTACCAGATTTATTCTTATTTGTAGCCAAAACTTTCCTAAGAGAGGGACATGAATTGTGGGTGGAAAGATATTTTAAGCAAGGTGCTCATGGAAATCTTCTCTGAGAAGATGATATTTTAGTTGGGACCTGAATGATAAGAAAGAGAGTGATAGGAAGAGCTGGGAGAAAGAAATCCATTCAGAAGGAATAGCAAGTGCAAAGGCCCTGAGACAGAAATGAGTCTATTGCATTCAAGAACCAAATTTCAATGTGTCTGAGGCATCACAACAAGGGAGGCTGTGGCCATACTGGAGGTCTTGGAGGAGGGCAGAAGCTAGACCACAAAGAGCCTTGTAAGTCATGTCAAAAATCTATTTTAATTCCAAAGGGTTTTGAAATAGATGGCTTGATCTACATTTTGAAGGTAAAGTCTTCCATGGCACTTGATGATGGATCAAAGTAGGATAAGAGAAAATAAGGAATTAAGGATGACTCCTAGATTTTTATCCAGAACAATGGATGGGGCCACCACTTATGTGGGGAAGAATTTGAAAGGTCTGGATGGGGAAAAGGAAGGGAACACAGTGTGGAGACAATGTGCAACGCTAAGTTAGATGCCCATTAGAATTGCAAGTGGTGATGTTGTATGGGAAGCTGAATCTGTGAATCTGAAACTCCAGGGACAAGTCAGGGCTGTAGTGAGAAATCCGGAACCATCCACATACAGATGGCATTTAAGTCATGGCTCTAGACATGATTTCCTGGCCAGAGAATACAGATAAAGAAAGGAGTTTCCGCCTGGAATATGTCCACATTTAGATGCAGAATGGAGGTGAGTAGGCCAGTAAAGGAAAACAAGAAGGAGCATCCCAGGGACTGAAACAGAAGCCAGGAAGCTCTGAGAAAAGAGTGTTTTAAGGAGAGTCATTAACTCTGTTGAATGATGCCAAGAGGTTGGGAAAGCGACACAGAGAAGAAGCTGTTGGACTTGTTCATCGGATGTATTTGGTCATGTTGCTAAGAGCAGTTTCAGAGGACATGAGGTTCCTGCCTGACTTGAGTGGGTTCAAGACAAGATGGGTGGTGAGAACATGATGTATAGACCACTGTTGCATCCAGAGAAGTTCTGCCATTAAAGAAAGTGGAAAAGGGGGGCAGTGGCTGCAGGGTCTTTGGGGCCATGGAGGATCTGGGAGGAGTTGTTGGTTAGAAGACAGATTCTGTCTGGACAACTAAGTAAATGCAGTGATGTAGCAGGGTGGGATATTTATTGAGCACCTACTACATACTAGGCACTTTACAAATTCCAGGTAATCCTCCCAACAAGTCTGTTCAATTGCTGTTTTTCCCCCTCTTTATGGACACAAGAGAGGCACTAGAGCACATCGATTGATTACTTCAGGTCGAGTTCAACAGAATCTGAGTTCTGCTGTTCATTGGCTGCTGTGTGACCTTGACCAGCTCCCAAGCTCTCTATGTCTCTGTTCAGATAAAACCAGTACTTGCCTCAAATGATTGGCGTGAGGAGGAAAATTTCATAATCCATGTAAAACAGGTACACTAGCTTCACACATAGTGAGTCCTCAGTAAATACTCTTTTCAGAGATGAGAAAAGAGAGCCTCTGAGGTTAACTATCTTTATTTATTGAACAAATAAAAAATATTGAAAAAAAATGAAAAATTGAAAAAACAATTGAGATTCTACTTTTTGCTAAGTACCACCTGAGGCCAGAGAGTATAGCCATGGACAGGATACAAAGTGTCCGTGTCTTCATAGAGCTTAGAGTTGATGATGATGATGATGATGATGGTGGTGGTGGTGATAAAACCCAACAGTAGCGAACATATATTTACTACGTGCCAGGCCCTGGAGGCTTCACAGTCATGAGTAACAAAAGCAGAATCTATCTTGCTCCAATTTGTAGTTCTATTATGTCATCCTTCCCAGGGGTATCATTTTGCAAGGAGAATGAAACCCAACTCTAGTGATAATAACATGTGAGGACATGTTATTGAAAGGAAAACATTAGAGGTGATGACTAACCTTCCTTGCTTTCTCCACCATTTCCCCAAGATGCTATCAGAAACAGGTTCTGAGGATTGTTTTTCTCTGCATCCTGCCTTGTGTCTCCTTCCCTATTTTTTCCCCAAGTTGTTTAACCAATGACCCAAATGTGACAGGCCCCATGTTAGCTCCTTTGGGGGTATCAAAGATAAGTGCTATGGGCTGAATTGTGGCCCCTTCAAAATTCATATGGTTGAAGTCCTAACCCCCAGTATCTCAGAAAATGACTGTGTTTGGAGACAGAACCTCTAAGGAATAAGTAAGTTAAAATGAGGACATTAGGATGGCCCTACTCCACTATGTCTGGTGTCTTTATAAGAAGAGGATATTAGGGGGCAGGTGGGTGGCTCAGTCAGTTGAGTATCCAACTCTTGGTTTCAGCTCAGGTCATGATCTTAGGGTCATGAGATCAAGTCCCACTTCAGGTTCCACGCTTGGTGTGGAATCTACTTGAGATTCTCTCCCTCTCCCTTTGCCCTTCCCCAGGCTCATTCTCTCTCGCTCTCTTGAAATAAATAAAATCTTTAAAAAGAAGAAGAAGAGATTTGGACACAGGCAGGTGCAGAGGGAAGACCATGTGAAGACACACTAAGAAGGTGGCCATTTGCAAGCCAAGGAGGGAGGCCTCTGAAAAATCCAGCCCCGCCAGCAGCTTGCTCTCAGACTTCTGGCTTCTGGAATTGTGAGAAAATAAATTTCTGTTGTCAGACCCACCCAGTCTGTGGCATTCGTTATAGCAGCCCTAGCACACTAATACAGTAAGGAAAACACACTGGTGGTGTGGAGGACTTGGCAGTGTTTTCGAGGTGGTCAAGTTCACACTAAGTACCATGCAATGTGGGGCAACACTGGACCAAGTGAGAAGCACTAAGTTTAAATTTCTGGACACCAAAGACATAGAGGCCACTTCCTTCGGCAGGGCGGACCGTCAGGTGAAGATCCAAGAAAGAGGTGGACTATGAAATAGATCTAGATTGATTCTCAGGGATTTAGTGGGTATCATGTGGGACTCCAGAGCATCCTAGGGAAATGGTCCAGCGTGAATCATCTTTCTTCTATCATTAGATCACTCTCTTTGTCAGCCCCGTATGTTTTCTCCTTACCAGTTTTGGTTCCAATTAGCATCCTATCATTATTATGTATTAATATGTTCATTAAGTATTAATATTGTAATATTAGTAATATATACATTATATGTCATAATTATATAATAATATTATAATATATTGATAATATAACATTAAGCATTAATATGTTCATTAAGGAGTCTAAGTATTATTTTCCCCATTCTACAGGTGAGGAAGCCGAGGTGCAGGAAGGTAAAGCAACCTGCTCAAGGCCATACAGTAAATGGTGGAGCTGGAAACACACCCACCAGTCCTCCGCCTCCACTGATCATATAAATGGGACCAAGCTCAGTCACGGAGCAGGGTCAGTGTCGGAAGCGTCTATGAAGAATGCACAGGGGGAAAATGGAGATTCCTCTTTGGAGACACGTATGTGGAACCCAAAGGACAGAGCAATGCAGAAGGTTGAGAAGGAAAGGAAGGGGAAGGAAGTTTTTATTTTGGAGAAGAGGGAAGATTAGAAACTGCCAGTAAAAGACAGGAGGGAGATACTGAGGATAGGAGGGAAGCAGCTAGCAAAGAAAGTTCTAAAAGGAAAGCGGAAGCCTTAGATAAAGTACATGTGCAGTGTGGGGACTTTGGGGGATGGTGAGGCCAGCCTTGAAAAGAAATAGGGGACACAGTTTCCTCTGAAGTGAAAGTGAAGAAGAACTAAAGAGAAGAGGTTAGAAGACAGGGTGCAAAGGATTGACGGCCTTGGCCCTGGTGTTGCCTGCCTGCCTGCATGCCTTCCTGATCCTGTCCTTTCCTACCTGCCGTTTTTCTTTCTCTTTCTTCCTTTCCTTCTTCATTTTTAAAAAATTTCTTTTATTGTGTACTTTTATTTTTATTTTGTTTTTTTTAACTTTATTTGTCTTCTGTGAAGCACAAGGTATGAGGAGGTGGGGGTGGGTGTGGAGGAGAGACCTAAGAGGGTTGTACAGTTTGGGGAAAGGGCTGAGGGGAATTGGGAGAGAGGCTGAGGACAGGAAGAAGGGCACACAGCAGTCAAGCACCCACAGGACGTGAGACTCTGTGCCGAGGACTCCCAGCTGAGGTGCACAGGTGGAGGGCATGGGAGGGTGGGGGCCAGCGGGGGGGGGCAAAGTCAAGGGGACCAGGGACCTGACTGAGTAAGGAAGGCACTGAGCAAGGGACCCAGGCTAGGGAAGGGAGGAGAGTAAGGAAGCAAGTGATGGCATAAGAAAAACAGGAGAGTTTCTAGGACTAAGAAATATCCCATTCCAATATCCCCTGTTAATTACTCACTCGCTATTTCTCTTGTATTGTTTTACACAAATATTTAAAAGTGAGACTTCCAGGTAAATGAAGCAGAGGCAGGATTTTGATCATGCTGAGAATACATGGTGGGCATGGACAGTACAAGGTGTGATGGGGTGCACGGTTTTTCACAGACTTGACAACTCATCTGGTCGAGACAGTCTTCTCGGCGGGCTATGCTTGTCCCTGGATGCCGTGGCTACCCTCTGTTCTGTTCCTTCTCTCTGCACTGTCCCCTCTCCTCGGTTGTACCGCATCATCATTCTTTCTATGTAGATTTGACTTGGCTGTGTTTCATTTTCTAAAAATCATCAAAAATCTTTCAAGCATCATTTGTTTGATGAGGTAGTTGACCAAATGGAGTATTGTAATTTTTGGTCAAAAACAACTGACAATAAAGTAACGAGACCAAATTCTTGGGGAGGACTCACCAACGCTTGCAGACAACTCCTGGAGGAATTCTGCAACAGCTCTGAGTAAGACAACGTGAAATCGGAGTCTGTTCTCCCAGGGTGGTTATAGGAAAAGACAACACTCATTTAAATAGATGAATTGATGTACTCGTTTAAAATCTTGTCTCCTTTCTTCAAAGGGACACTTGAGATGTTGCATCGACAACTTCGTGTATTACACTGGAGAAGCCCATGTCCCCAGATGACTAAAGCAATGTATGAATGCATCACAGTAACACGTAATGAGAGTATGTACCAGATGTCAGCCCTGAATAGAAACATGATCTCAATTCAATAAATATTCTTCACAGAAAAATACATCTGACCATGAAAAAAAAATCTTTAAAATATCATCTTGAATTTTAGAGGAGAAATAAATTCTTTCTTATATTCAAAGCATTTTCATTTCAAAGATACTGTTTTATTTTACTAAATTGCATAGAGTATAGGGGAGAGGTGAATAAATGCTTAGGGAATAAGTCTAAGGTAAAGTTACACTCACCCCAGATTTCTCCCCTAAAAAAAAGCTCCTTGGGATGCCTGGATGGCTCAGTTGTTAAGCATCTGCCTTCAGCTCAGGTCATGATCCCAGGGTCCTGGGATCAAGCCCCACGTCAGGCTCCCTGCTCAGTGGGAAGCCTGCTTCTCCCTCTCCCATGCCCCCTGCTTGTGTTCCCTCTCTAGTTGTCTCTTTCTGTCAAATAGATAAATAAAATATCTAAAATTAATTAATTAATTAGTTAGTTAAAATTTAAAAAGAGCTCTTTATCACGGTATGATAAGAGTCCTGGTCAAGGAGCCAGGAATTTTGACAAATCCAGAATTTTGGTCTTTCCCTGTAATAAAGTCATTGTGTATTCCTAGGGAGGTCCCTCAAAGACCCTCTTCAGCTCTTAATAAACATAATATTTCCTTACCTCTCTCTCTCTTTTTTAAATTTTATTTTTAAAGTAATCTCTACACCCAATATGGGCTCAAACTTACTACCTGAGATCAGATCAAGTCATATGCTCTATCAGCTGAGCCAGCCAGGCACTCCCCCCCCCAATCTCTCTCTTATCTGTGCTACAAAATTCCCTTTTGTAAGCTTTAGGAAGAAAGGAGCACCTTTAGCCCCTAATTACATGAAAGTATGTCATTTCTTTCTACACAAAGAAACACCTTAAAAGTTATATACCTTAGTTATCTTTCATGCATTAAATCATGAGAAATGATAATAAATTTGGTTCACTGTTATAAAATAAATTCCCTTCCTAGCTTTTTTGTCTATTTGCTCAATTCAAAATTTGAACAGTATAATCAGTTTATATTTTTGGTATTCATATAAAATTAGTACTTCATAAATATGAATCATGCTATGAACTGTATATATTGTAATGCTGTTTAATTACTGTCATTTGCATACTATACCACTCTTAAATAAGTCAAAGGATTAAAAGGAATTTTGGAAAGTACACTGCATATTTCAGTTTGCAGTGTCCAGTACATCACAACCTGGTCTTTATTCTATTTTATTTTTAAAGATTTTTATGTATTTATTTGACAGAGAGAGAGACAGCGAGAGAGGGAGCATAAGCCAGGGGAGCAGGAGAGGGAGAAGGCTTCCCACCAAGCATGGGGCTCGATCCCAGGACGCTGGGATCTGACCTGAGCTGAAGGCAGTCACTTAACGACCGAGCCACCCAGGCACCTCTACAACCTGCTCTTTAAACATATGTAACTTGATCTTGAACTTATGTAGAAGAGACTTTCTACTTTCTAACCACTCCCACCTCAGTCAGGCCTACAAACTCCAGGAGAAACTCATAAATAACATCATGCAATAGAAAGAAGATATGAATTTGTTTCATTTCAGACAGAATGAGGATTTAAAAAAAATTTTAATGTAGAGGTCTTTTTTCACATTAACTGGATTTAATTATTTTCTGTTAAAATGAGGGGAAACCATGGTGGTAAGTTTTAATTTCAATATAAAAAAAAAGCAAAAAGATCATGGAACAAAGATTACTTCTGTTTATATAATATTTGAGACAATAAATGATGTGAATCTTCAAGAACCAAGGCAATCAGAAAGTACATTATTTTGCAAAGTAACTTTGGCCAATGTTTTCATACTTGGATTCTGAGAAGGGTTGACTGTGATGGTGGCCATCCACTACACAAAACTCAGTAATACGAATCCCATCGCAGACATGGCAGGGGCAGAGCTACTAAGAATATGCTTGCAGAAGGGATCGACAGAACCTATCTCTTGAAATAATACCCAGCTTTAACCAGAGTCATTTCTTCTGGAATCATAAAAGCATTGTTTTCTTCTTTCACAATAATTTATTCTAAACCAGGAAGCCATTTGAGAATAGAAGAAAAAAAACAAACAAAGCAAGAATGTACATTGTTCTACTCAGATGGAGACTCCTCAGTGAGGAAAACAAAGAGAATTAACAGTATGCTCATTTATAATTCCTCTCAGTAGCCATCCCTGGCCAGTCTCACTTCCCAGTATTTCCCCCAAGGAAATGCTCGCGCTCTGAGCATGCTGATAGAGCCACGGCAGTACTTTCCAAGTGCAGTTTCCCGGACCAGGAGCCTCAGCAGCATCACTAGTGAACCTGCTAGAAATACAGCTTGCCACACCTCACACCAGACCTCCTAAATCAGAAATGCTGGCGAGGCACCCAGGAATGTGTATTTTGATAAGATCTCCAGACGTCCGATGCTCTCTGAAGTTTGAGAACCACTCACCTTGAGCACACGGCCCACCTGAGGCTCACTCCACTCATTTTTCCTTCCTGCTAATGCCTTACAGCCCAGTCCTCCACAAGTCTGGCCCAGCTCTCTCATCAAACTCTAGCGACTTCCTTACTTGAAACAGCATTTAACATTTCCATACTACAATAAAGCATTAGCTATATCCTAGGGGCGCCTGGGTGGCTCAGTGGGTTAAAGCCTCTGCCTTCGGCTCAGGTCATGATCCCAGGGTCCTGGAATAGAACCCCACATCGGGCTCTCTGCTCAGCAGGAAGCCTGCTTCCTCCTCTCTCTCTGCCTGCCTCTCTGCCTACTTGTGATCTCTCTCTGTCAAATAAATAAGTAAAATCTTAAAAAAAAAAAAAAAAGCATTAGCTATATCCGATGTGATTTGAGCATGCTATATGTCTTATACTGTCCTCTAAATTTTTTCTTACCTATGTCTGTTTTATCATTTCAGCTGAACTGAAAGCCTCCTGAAGGCAGGAACTATATCTTATTTTACTTATATTTTATTTATTTTAGCAACCATTTATGCCTTTTACTACTTCTCACCAACTTCCCTGTATCCAAATTCTACCTGTTTTTCAAGGTTCAGCTTAAATGGCATTTTCAACGACTTTCTCTGTATATAAGTATTTTCCTTCCTTGGAAAATCCATAACTTTCTATCTTTTTTTGTTTTCTGCTTCTAATTACAGTCATTCATTTGTGACTTTATCTCTCTCATCATTGAAGTTGGAGATAAATATTCTAAACCACTCTTAAAAAAAAAAAAGTAAGTAATTTAGCATACCTCAGGGTAGACATGTATAATTAGTTTATGTTCCCCCAATATTTATGACTCTGATTTTTGGTAATCCGATCATTTACATAGGAAGTAGCTCTCACATTTCAGAGAGATACAGATACTGTATTTCTCCTAGGCACACTGGGAGTCTGGACCTGGGTCTGGGCACTGGAGACAATTGTTACAATTTGTGTGGTCTAATAAGCGGTCTCAGAAGATTAGACATGAAGTAATGGGAATCTGCAGGAAATCGAGCCATAAGGAAACCAGGGCGACTTGAAGTCACATTGGTAAGGAAGAAAAGAGCCTCACCCCGGGGTAAGGACCAGTAGCAGAAGGCTTAATTGTTACCATGTCGTGGTGTGAACCCACCGTGTTGCTGCCCGAGCTAATGGGAACCTGATGTAGCCGGCTTCCTGAACCCTGCCAGTCTGGACTTCAAACACAGGCAGCCCATCCCGCAGGATCAGGCAGGCTGGAGTCACAGGTTTATTTCCTCTCCAACAAAAGAGGACCTCACACCCCCGCCCCCCAGCCCCACAATCCCATAAGGGGCTCTGCCTGCCTCGGGACCCTGGCTGGGCTTTGGGACCACTCCTCCTGTTTTCCCCATTTCACACTTCATTCTAACCTCTCCCCCTCCCTCCTGGAAAGTCTTCCAGACTTATCTCAGCAGCCTCCAAGGGCCTCCAACTCTGTCTTCAGACCCAGGAGTGAGAGAACCTTCTCGGGTCACTTGGCCACAAATCCCTCTGGGCCAACGGCCAGCTGGGAGGGCACACAGCTCTGCAGATGTGCATAGTGAGATCAGGTATGGACAATTCATGCTTGAGGGGAATGGGCACTGCTAGCAGAGAGAATCCCTGAGGCAGCAGAAATCTTTGGGGTCTGTTTGTCACGTCCTCACCTGCGTATTTTTTTTTTGTTTTGTTTTTTGTTTTTTTTTTTTGTTTGTTTTGTTTTTCACTTGTTTTGCTGCAGGCCCTTAAGGAGAAAATACCAAAGTAGCAGGCACAGAATCCTTCATATCTGTGACTGGAAAAGTGTTTACAGTCCCTGGTGTTTGGGGTCAGCCCAAAGGCCCAAGGCAGGCAAGCAGTACACCAGCTCTCCTCTCTGAGGAGGAGGGGTGTTCTGGAACTAAGGCTTCCCGGGGCTCCTTCTCTGCAATTCCCACAGGCAGCCTTGGTGTTTTTCCTTTGCCGAGATTTCTAAAGTTCCCTTTTTTACAACCCTTATCGACATGTAAACTCCACACTAGGGTGAAAAGGTAGGTGTTTAAGACAGATGGCAACAGCTGGGATAAAGTGCCTCTTAAAGGCTGTCTTAATGAAATGCTTCTCTTTATATTTGGGGCATTTGTAAGCAGAATGGGGATGAAACCCGAGAAGACTATGTGATAACCAGACCACATCCTGTCAAGAGAGAGAGTGTTTCTCCAATAACACAAAGATGAGCTTCTAGATAGCCTACTAGATAGCCGCCTTCCGCCCAGCGTCTCCCATCGTAAATCTGCATTCTGACTCAGGTTTTTTTGTAGATTTTTGAGGCTAGAGCTCATTTCCCTGGAGAGACAGGCCTAAGGAAAGATCTGGAATTCCACCAGTTAAAAAAAGCCACCATTCCGCTTAATCAACATTTGCTCCATCAGAATCAATATCCTCCCCGGGGGTGGTTTTCATTGTTCTAAAGTCTGTTTCAGGTGACAGAGCAAAGATTCAGTTTGCGATAAAGATTTGCTGAAAAGGAAAGGAATATATTCCTCAGAAGAGCAAACAAGACTCCCAAACTCTCCTTTTACAAATGAGCTTCCTTTTGTGAGATACTATGCCTGGTTTTGCGCACTCAAGAAATCTCAGTATGCTGACCACACAGCCTCTCCCCGAAGTTCCCTATTCTTTCTCACTGACTTAGCACTTTACTAGGCATCTTACAAGTTAGTGGTCCTCTTCAAACCTTAATTTCTTTATCTTTTTTTGTTTAAGATTTTATTTATTCATTTGACGGAGAGAGATCACAAGTAGGTGGAGAGGTGGGCAGAGAGCGGGGGAAGCAGACTCCTTGCTGAGCAGAGAGCCCGATGCGGGACTTGATCCCAGGATCCCGGGATCATGACCCGAGCCGAAGGCAGAGGCTTTAACCCACTGAGCCACCCAGGTGCCCCTAATTTCTTTATCTTTGCTACGAGTCCTCTACCCTGCAGTTTGTGAATGAAAAATTGTGTGAAATTACCTAGCCCATGCTGGACACGCAGCAACAAGCTCCCTGTTCTACTTGATTTAATGGAGAGGAGGCAGACAGGCTCAAGAATCTGAACTGGGTCCGGGTTCTGGCTGCTTTGCTTTCTTCATGAGGTGTCCCGCGACAAATGCATTAGCCTGGCATCTTCCCCAAATTTCAGTTTCCTCATCTATAAAAAGAGAATAATGACATCTCTCCTCATTTCAGAGAGGGCTGATGAGAGCCTAAGGACCAATATAAATCTTGTAATAGACATTTGTATATTTAGAAATGGTAGAGCACATGAATCTTGTTAATAATCATCAAATTCTTCACAATTGAATGCAATACATTGAATACTACCGAAATCACAAATACACTGAAGAGATCAAGAAAAATATTTCTTAGAAAGCAAGTATTGTTATTTTGTTCTAGTTTCGGCCGGTTGTCTTAAAAGGCTTACTCCTTTTTTTTTTTTTTAAAGATTTTATTTATTTATCAGATAGAGATCACAAGTAGGCAGAGAGGCAGGCGGGGGCGGGGGAGAGAAGCAGGCTTCTGGCTGAGCAGAGAGCCCCATGTGGGACTCGATGCAGGGCTCGATCCCAGGATCCTTGGATCATGACCTAAGCCGAAGGCAGAGGCTTTAACCCACTGAGCCACCCAGGTGCCCCAAGGCTTACTCCTTTTAAGAAAGGAAGGCTTTTCTAGAGAAGTTGGGCCAACTGAGATCATCAAAGCAAGTGCTCTTGAGCTACAAGGAGGTATTCCAGATAATGAAGGTCTCCCGAAGTTCAAAATATACGGATAACCAAATAATTTATGAGACTGCACTTGGTTATTTGTGTTCATGGTGCTCATCTTTCTGCTTGGGCTCCATTGCCTATCTGAAGGAGACCATGGGGCTCTGGGGTCCAGCGTAGGTGGAACAGCTGGAGATCCTCCCATCCCCCCCTGGTGTCACAGCTTATCAGTGTTGACGGACAGAATACAGAAGGTCCTGCTTGCCCTGTTGACCAAAGAGAAAATACACTTCTCAGTTTCAGCTGGGTGCTTCTTTTCTGGCCAAGGAGAGAGCAATTTCATTTCTGACACTGAAGCAGGAAGCGATCAATGCATTAATGTCAATGGGCAAATTTCATCCCTGAACCTTAACGACCTCCTTCTATTATGTACCCGATTCTTAGGAGCTGGAAAGTCTAACACAGTCAACTTTTGATCATCTTCAAAGGAATTAGCATAGATTTTGTGAAAATCATAGACACACTGGGCCGTCCTTTTGATATAACTGGAAGAGGAGAAGTCTGAACCAATCTGTGAATTGAAGACTATATGTAGGAAATAAATGGAATGCACCAACGCTCCACAACCCACGAGTCATCGTTTCAAAAGACGTTAATCTCTGTAAATTTTGACTTGGGGTTGAAGATTTAGGTTTCCAAATATATATAAGCCATGGGGCAAGGTTTTAGTGGAATGTATTGCTTCTGTTAAGTTCATTTACATCTGAAATGAGAAAATACTCATAACCCCAAAGAAGTCTGAGTGTATTTTCTCGCAAGCCTAAAAAGTAAAAATCAATAAATTCATTTATCCTTCATTCCGTAAGTATTTTGTGAGCACCTGCAGCATGCCGAGCCCTGCCCTTGCACCGAACGGCGCCCTGATGAGTGGAGCAGACTTGGTCCCTCCCCCCAGCACTGGCGTTTGGACGCAAGATCCAGTGCGGCTTCACGCCCTTTGGTCTAAGGAAGGGGACACTGAGGGCACCTGGGGGGGCCTCAGTTGTTAAGCATCTGCCTTTGGCTCAGGTCATAATCCCAGGATCCTGGGATCAAGCTCTTCATAGGGCTCCCTGCTCAGTGGGAAGCCTGCTTCTCCCTCTCCCACTCCCCGTGATTGTGTTCCCTCTCTCACTGTGTCTCTCTCTGTCAAATAAATAAATAAAATCTTAAAAAAAAAAAAAAAGAGTGGGGGGACACTGGTATGAGAAGACTATCTTCACACTCATGGCAACGTTCACCGTACACTAGACCAACAGGTAGGAAAGAGTCTCCTCTGTCGCTTGTCAAAGCCAACCTAAGCTCTCCGAGCACCTCCTGCCATAACCATTAAGTGCACGGGCTCTGGTGTCCAACTGTCTGGGTTGCATATCGGCCTCCACTCTCTAGTTGTATGCTCTCTAGCAAGACACTTGATCTCCCTGTAACTCTGTTAAATTGGAGCCATTCTAATACCACCTCACAGGGCTACTGTAATGATTAAGTCAAAACATATAAAGTGGTTAGAACAGTGCCAGGAAAAGAGCAGGTGCTCAATAAATGCTAGCAATTGTTACTCCTATCTGACCTCATCTCCCCTCGGGGCTCCACACGCAGCCTGGGGTCCAGGCAGGATGACATCTGCCACAGTGTCCCTGGCCTGCCCTCTCCTTACAACCCCTCCATGCTTGCACACGTGGTCTTCTACCAGCCTGGGCAACCTCAATGTGTCTTTTGTTCCCAGCAAACTTCTCCTGTATCTTTCAAGCCTCAGCTCAAGCTCGCTTCCTCGGGGAAAAATCTCCTTACCTCTGGCGGCCAGTGGTTGGGTGCCCCTCCACTCTGCTTAACGAACAGCTGTGCCTAATTCTAATTCTCTAATGCACTTGGACTTGAAGTGCTTGTGTGTTCCATCTCACCAGATGGGGGATCCTATGAAGCCATAGGAGAGACTCAACCAATGTTTGTTTAAATGAACACATGAATTAGTGAGTAAATTGATGGAGAAAAGGAAGGGAAGAAGGAAGGAAAGAAGGAAAGGGAAGGGAAGGAAAGAGGGCGGGTTGGAGGGAGGGAGGGAATAAGGAAGACCCCTAGAACAACCCAACTGGGACACTTAATTGTAACATGTGGAGCAGGTAGCTCCCTGAAAAGTTCCAGGCAGTGAGTCAAGCTCCCTGAAAAGCTCCGAGTCTGATGATTGTTGGCTCTTCCAGACTCTACAGTGCTCTACTATTGGCCTGAAGACATGAGGGCAACCAGAGATAGAGCTAAAAACTGGGAGCAGCTAACTTCTTATATGACTTTACCCTCCACAAACTCTGACCACACCAGACGTATAAGCAGTCTTAAGATAACATCTGGACTGGGGCCCCTGGGTGGCTCGGGCAGTTAGCATCTGCCTTCAGCTCAGGTCATGATCCCAGGGTCCTGGGATGGAGCCCCGCAGTAGGCTCCCTTCTCAGTGGGGAGCCTGCTTTCTCCTTCTCCTTCTGCCTGCCTGCCACTCCTCCTGCTTGTGTGCTCTCTCTCTGTCAAATAAATAAATAAAATCTTAAAAAAAAAAAAAAAGATAGCATCTGCACCAACCCTCTGTCTTTAAGCATATGAATCCCTGCATTTCTCGAGAGGGATGGTTACCCATAGCTTTTGTCAGGTCTGGAAAGTGCACAGTTCCCCTCATAGCACTTGCTTCAGGATACTTCTCTTCAGAAATGACCTTTCTTAAGCTGCAATTTGAGCCCATGATTGCTGTCCTCAAAATCAGTTCACTTTTTAATCTCTGGTTCACCACCAGCATGACATTTTGATTAACTATTTGCACTCCCAACCAAAAAAAAAAAAAAAACAAAAAACCGAAATAACTTTCCAATACCAAAGACCCCAGGCACATCAACATTTTCCACACACTCACAAGCCAAGAGGGGAGAGGGGAAATATTACTGTTTGACAATCCTATAGACTAGCATTCTAGAATAAAACAAAAATCACTGAGGACTTGTTCACTGAGATCGCTGAAAAGGGCAGGCATTATGTTCATTGGTGTGGAAATTTCAACTAGCAAGAGCTCTAAATTTCCCCAATCTGAATAGAAACAATTAAATGTTAGAAAAACAAAGTATAGTTTTTCAAGTTTCAAAACGGAGATCTCCATATCCTCTTATTTACCTCTCTCACCTTTCTTCCTCTCCCTCATGTGAACTCACTTGGGGCGTATAATGAACTATACCCATATCTTGATGTCTGCTGCCCAAGGCGATCCGCTTCCATTTTCAGGAATAAGACTTTCTGATCAATGTCCTTAAAAGAGGTTCATTCTTGTACTTGCTTATTCACTGAGTAATTATTTATTGGCCTAGGGCAGACATTCAACTAAGCAAAGGGGACAACATACTGAGCACAATCTGCCCTGTGCCCTGGGAACGTTATGACTAGTTGATGATTTCCTGGTGGGAGACGATTTGCATGTGTGTACCTAATTTTAAATGAAAAATGTACTTCTGAAAATGTTTCACAAGAATTGGATTTTTTTTTTTTTTTTTTACAAAATTTAAGTTTTGACAAAATGAGACACTTGCATCCGTGGGATTGTATCTAGAATATAGCAGTATCTGTAGACATCCTTCTCTTTTTTTCCCCCACCTTTGAAATTCAAGTCATGTTTACCATGAATTGGGGGTCTTGACATTTCTGGCAAAGCATGGAATCTTACTGCACAGAGAAGCTGTCTAGCGGAGAATATAAAACCATGATCTTTGGCGATAGCCTCATCTGGCCTTCCTCGCCCATTCTCTGTGCCACTCAGTAAAGCAATGATGGCAAGAAAGTTGCTCAAGCATTCTCAGCCTTAAGTTCCTCATCCGGAAAATGGGAGAAACGGTACATCTCTCACTGAGATGTAAGATTACTGGAGATGATGTATGTAAAGCCGTTTTCACAAGAGCCTGGCATCAATAGCAGCTATTATTTAATGTCAATAATCAGCAGCCCCAATTTGTCAACTTATTTATAAAAAAGGGGATTTTCTTAAGGCAAAACGTGCCTCTAATTTGCAAGGGAACATCAAATCCAGAGTGGGGGACTGGGAAATTCTGGCAACCTGGTCATTTTTCATGATGTATTAAGACAACCACGTCTCCCCCAAGAGTCCTTCCCTGCGCTACAGAAAGGAGTTTGTACCACTCAGGCCAGTGCACGCTCTTCCCCAGTGACGGATCCAAATCCTGCTCTTTTTCTAACTTCCTTATCCAAGTGGTCTATCAAGTCTGCCCTGGTTCAGGTTCTCATTTATGCTTTCGCTCTTTGTTAATATATCCTCCTAGAACAGGGCCTCGGAGTATAGCTTCTGGGTCCCGGGTATGGACTGGCTAGACCCGCCCCAGGGAGATCCCTACTGCACTTCAGGTACTCAGGCAAGCGCCACTGTGTATGCACAGCCTCCCCTAAACACCCCCCCCCTCCGTGTGTCCTCTCTGCGTTCCTGTTTGCGTTCCGCATGAATCAAACACCTAGGTTGCACTACACCACAGGAGACAGAAGACGTGGCATTTGACTTAGCAAGACCTGTGGTGGAGGGAAGCCAAGGACCTCCCCACTTCACCCCCAACAAAATCGCCTTTGGAAAATCTTTCAAACAGTAGCTCTTAAATCTTGGTGAGTCTTGAACTCTCAAAAATCTGCTGAATACATAGAGCTCTCTTCCTGGGGCTGTGGAAAACACAGAAAGTTTTTACATAGAAACTTTTAATACCATTTGAGATGATTCACAGATTCCCTGCAGTCCTTCCATGCCCCCTTTTGGGTATCCGCCTCATCTAGGAGGATCTCAAAGACCACCTACGGTCTCAGAATTCTAATTGTCTCTTTTTTGTGAAGTCCAAGAAATCCACCAAAGTGGTGAGCCTCTAAGAATTCAAGCAGGGAGTGGGCTCCCGCGAGCGGTAGACTGTCTCTGTTCTGGGTGTCTCTCTCTTTTACAGAGGGGTGATAATTCATCCTACTGGGGACATCCTGGCTGGTTTCCTCAGGCCCAGCCATTGTGCCAACTCCAGAAGCTTCTGGGTCCAAGAAAAGGCGGGTTGTGCGGAAAGCACACTGCGCTGTGGTCAAGGCAGACTCTCCCCCGGCAGTTGCCTGAGGCCATTTTCTGGTCAGCAGCAGTCTGCTGGAAATGCTTTCTAGAACCCAAAGATTAGGGCGCGCTGGGCAGCCTCAGGGGTTGTTTTCTGTCTGGTTGGAGGGAAGCAGCAATAGGAATTTTTGCCTCCAGCCTCTTGCTGAGTGACAGGAAGAGAAAAAAGGATCATTTGAAGGCTCCCGGATTCAAACGGAGTGTACAGAATGCCAGGCCCTTGCTGCCTCCGAGAACAGCCTCTCTGGTGCCAGCTTAGGACAAATGTGTTCCCACTGTCTCCTGGAAAGGCTTCCCCCATCCCTGCTGAGGGGGTGGATTTCCAAGCAGCTGACTTCTTGCCCTTTTGAATAGGACTGCAAGTGTTCCCGTTTCAGTTCTAAAACTTTCCCCCCAATTCTCCACTCCCCCAGGGCCTCCCCAAGAAAAGCTGGTATTCTGGGTCACTGAGATGGCGTCAGGTTAGGAAGCAGAGAAAGGAGAGGCAAGGAACAGTTCCTAACATCAAACATCGCCCGAGAGCTCACATTGCATGTTAAATGCCGCTAAACATCAAACCCTACAGGTAACAGGGAAAGCCCCCTCAGATCCCTTCGGGGCTTTGCCTCCTCTGCAGCTGTGGACCTAAAAGTTCGGTGCCTTTCCCGTACTTTTATTCACAATCAGGCTTGTCCTCCTTGAAAGACAGGCACAGACTCCCTCGCCAACCAGGGTGTGTTTTAAATGATGACCGCCCCCATCTCTCCCTGAGCCCACGGGGTGTAAACCACGCCGGAGCGCGCCAAGCCCAGTCGCGCGCTGGGGAGACGCAGACGGTCGCTCAGTTGGCCCTTAGCCGCGGAGAGCTGACTTGGGTATTTCGCGGCAGCTGCCTGCCTCCGTCTCCCCAGCAGCCCTCCCACATCTTCCTAGGAGACCGGCTGTGTGTGTGTGCGTGTGCGTGTGTGTGTGTGTGTGTGTGTGTGAAGGAGGTGCTGTTTCCCACAGCTCTGATCTAATTCAGCTGAAATTCAATCTCCGTGTGACCAACCTCAGCCAGCGCTCTCCCACCCGCCGCGAGGCTCCCCTCCCCGGGCGGGGTGTGCTGCGCGGGGACACTGCCGCCGGGCCCGCCACCTCCCCTCCCCTCCGCTAGCCCCTGCGTATAAACTTACGGTGTCAGTGGGCCAGCCTTGGGGACTTGCCTGCGCCGGGCCGCTCACCCCTCGTCCCCTGGGCTCTGAGGGGAGACACCCTATATCTGCCACTCAGTGGCGTGCATGGGGCTCGTGAGTTATCGCTGGAGAAAAGGCAGCTGAGCCAGATGAGGCTGAGAACCCGAAACAGATGTGAAAGACATCAGGCTGAGTTCTCCGTGGATCTTCAATGCCCAGAAAGATTTATGAGCCCTTTTAACCCTCTTTTAACATAGGTTGAACTGGGCTTGTTTTATGGCAAGGAAAGAGGCCTGGCAGTCACACAGAAAATCACCAGGGCGACAGGGCCTGCCCTGGGGTCTGTGGACCCTTCCTTTCCTTTCTGGATCCTCTCTCCCAGAAGCTTGATCCCTTAGCCTCTGCATTCCATGGAGACCTTCCATCACAACTCCTTCATGACTTCCCATCCCCGGGTAGCCCAAAGCTACCAGTGGCTTGGACCCTAACCGGTGTTCAGTTTCAGTGCGCGTCTTTATAGGGAGCAAGGAAATTATAAATATCTTTTAGAAAGGTGGAGATTGCAAAGGGCCAGCACTGGACAGTGAAGCAGTGGCCCTGGCATTCTCCCCCCCTTAATTGTCACGTAATCACATTATACTGGATCAGGCGCACTTTCTTTTGATGGAGGAAGCTTTGAACTTCGCTTTGCACTTCCTGCAAGAAGAGGACTTCTACCTCGAGGCAGGGAGGCACAGGAAGGCAGAAGTTTGCGGGCACCTTTTACAAGCCTTATGAAGCTAAAGGGAAGGGGTTTATAAAGGCGTCGTAATTAGAAATGATGTGTCAAGGCAAGCAAGCACCTCCCGAACCTGACCCTGCCAGTGTCTGCATGGGCTGCCTCAGGACACTGGAAATTCAGTGTGGCTTCAGCACTGGGCAACCAAGTCATTTTCCAGTGCAGAGAAGCCCAGTGACCTTCCAATCTTTCATTCATCTTACTGCACACAGAGGGAGAGTGATGGGCAAAGTCACACCTTTATTGTACTGTCACTGTTACTGTTTTTTTTTTTAATTTTTTTTTTAATTTTACTTATTTATCTGACAGAGAGAGATCACAAGTAGGCAGAGAGGCAGGCAGAGAGAGAGGGGGAAGCAGGCTCCCTGCTGAGCAGAAAGCCCCATGCGGGGCTCCATCCCAGGACCCTGAGATCATGACCTGAGCCGAAGGCAGAGGCTTTAACCCACTGAGCCACCCAGGTGCCCCTACCGTTTTTTTAAAGAGCAATACAACTTACACGAAAAGATTTCTTTTGGTATTCACATACCAGCTTATCTTGATATATCGATAAGAACAGGCAAGTGGAGCTGGAAAGTGTTTCCCTCACCTCCTCCAGACTCTCAGAGTCTGGGTCATACTATCCTAGAACATCAAAACTGAATGCCCAACTCAGGAAGAGAAATACTCTATTTAAATTCAGTCTTTTAGAGTGAGTTTAGAGACTCCCGTGTCTCTATTTCTCCCTAAAATCCCTTTTTGGGGAAAGTAGGTAGAGTTGACCAGAGTAAGAGAAATCTTCAGCCTTAACAATTTTTTTGAACTTCCTCTGTTCACAGGCTGTATCGTGAAGGGAGGTGCCATGAAATCAAGAAACATGGTATTGGGGGAAGAGATTCTCCCCTGCCTGGGGAAGGGGAAGATTCCTACAGCCGAGCTCAGAAATAATAGTCTCCCTGGGTCCTGAGAAAACTGCCCAAAATGTTAACACATCAATCTTAAGGAAACAAGCCTGGCTTTTACCAACTTAATTTCATATAATTATTTCAGAGTTTGAGTCTTTACAAGAAAGAGGGAGTGGAGGAAAAAGATCAGAAAATTGAAGGGGATGAGCAGAAGAGGAATGAGATTTTCTTTGTTTTGAAGATTCCCATTCCACACCCCCCCCCCCCCCCCAGCCCCCGCGCCCCGGGCTCCATCTATGCTTTCATCTTTTGGGAGCAAATGCACAGCACACTCAACAGCATGTGGAGTAGCTGGGAAGGTACTGATTTCACTCAGGTCTGTTTGGAAGGGGCCACTTTGATGAAGTTGCTCTTGGGTCTCAGGTCCTAGAAACCAGCGTGTGGTGCAATAAGGCCAGAGGACATGGCCCCTACTCCTGACTCCGGGCTACTAAGTTACAGGGTAGTTTGTCCAAGTCATGAAGCTGCAGGGTCCCACTTACACCTCTGGAATGGAGGCAATAATACAGGCATGCCTCTGAGATAGTGTGCGTTCGGTTCTAGACCACCTCAATAAAGCAAATAGCATAATGAAGTGCGTCAAATGAATTTTTTGGTTTCCCAGTATGTTTATACTATACTAAAATCTATTAAGGGTGTGAGGGCATTATGTCTAAAACAATAATATATATATATATATATCTTAATTTAAAAATACTCCATTGCTAAAGAAAAAAAAAAGCTAACCATCACTTGAGCTTTCGGTGAGTCATAATCACTGATCACAGAGCTTCAAAACAAATATAATGATGAAAGAGCTTGAAATATTGCAATTAACCAAAATGTGATACAAAGACGTGAAGTGAAAAATACTGTTGGAAAAATGTCACCAATAGGCTGGTTTGATGCAGGATTGCTACAAACCTTCCGTTTGTAAAAAACTAAAACAAAATAAAAACAGTATCTGTGAAAAGCACTAAGCCAAGCAAATACAATGAGGTATGCCTGTCCCTCCCCTGCCCATGTCAGAGGGTTACATTTAGGAAAACACTTCGAAAGGGTAAAAATGCTGCTATACAAATGAAAGGTATTATTCTTACAATAATGAGATTTAATTATGATCCGTACTCTATAAGTATCTCACTAAGTTTAACTATTACTAGTTACATTAACTATTAACCAGTTACACATTAAGAGTCAGATACACAGAATTTGGTAAGTAAGCAAAAAAACTTAAACATCATCTAGTTGATTTAAAATGCAAATTACAAAGCCCCGTCCTCCAGAAACTTCCATTCCCTAGGTGTAGAGTCTGCCTAAGAATCTGCATTTTAAATAAGGCCCTTGGAGAGTGGAAAGCAGATCAGCAACCCAACTTTGAGAAGCACTTTGTTTTGCAAAATGGGGACATCTCTCATCCTCCCACTCCCTGACCACGCCCAGGCTCCCACTGGGCCTGGGTGTGAGAAGACAGCACTACGTTCACATCCCTTCATTAATATTTCAGTATCTACGACAGGAAGGACTGGAAAGAAACAAAGCAAAATGGGGGATTATGTAGATGGATTTGGTTTCCCTTTAGTGATGAGAAAAATGCATGTCTGCTCTGAGCAGATGATAAATTGATCCAGAAAATGTTGCACAAGTGTTCTTTGCTAAGCTGCAGGGTCAAAGTCAACAATATAAAAGAAAATATACCTCCATTTCGTTGAAAAGGACTTATATTCAAGGCATTGCACAATGGGGCTGGTATGGGTTACTCTCTGTCAAATGGCCTGTTCCTGTACTCAGCTTTCCACAGAATTGTGACAGAAGGGGACAATGAGAGAGAGAGATTTAAGTCTTGGGCTTGCAGTTTGTTTTTGCACCTGTGTTTTTGTGTTTTTTTTTAATGACAATAGTTTGAGAACATCACAGTATTATTTCTAAAGATCGTCAGTGACATAGTTCGTGTATGAAGTTGTGATAATGAAATGAAGGCCCTCTCCTAAAAAGAATCCCTTTTCAGGAACCAGTGACTAGTCGAGAATTAAGTGAAAACAAAGAATGAAACTGAGGAAGAAGTTTTTAGAGGTGGCTCCTAGAAATTGAAGAATAACTCTTTTTTTTTAGTAAAAAAAGATTTATTTATTTGTTTGTTTATGTATTTATTCGAGAGTAGGGGGAAGGGGCATAGGGAGAGTGAGAAGCAGAAACAGACTCCCTGCTGAGCATGGAACCCAACATGGGGATTGATTCCAGGACCCCAAGATCGTGACCTGAGCCAAAATCTAGAGCCGGATGCTTATGAACTGAGCCACCCAGCCGCCCCTCAGAGAGTAACTCTTCACCACTGTTAAATTCATTTGTCTTGCAACTTTCCACTTCTAAAATCAGAAAGAAAGAAAAAAAAAAAAAAACCACACCTCACAATTTATTTGGTTTACTCATAGAAAAACACTCAGGTCCGTCTTCTCCACTTTTACACACACAGGAACACATGTATGTGTGTGTGTGCATACTGGTTTTCTATGTCCACAGTCAACACTGAGAATTAGAAAATTAGGGTAAAAGAATTTTCAAAGATAGGTACCAGAAGTGGTACCTATAGATAACTAGAAGCGGTAGGACATGGCTGATAAAAAGCAGGAAGACTTTCTATTTCAAAGTTTACAAAATAACTTCAGAATCACAGAAACCTAGGACCCTTTATACCTCATCTTCCACAAAGACACCCCCACCCCAACCCCGGCCCCGGCCTCTAGTGTGTTGCCGCAGAGCACAAAACCTTTGCTCATTGCAATGATCCCAACACCTCAAGAAAAAGTTAAATTATGTTCTATTTTCTCTGTTTAAGAAAGTACTAAATAATGTATTTTGGAAAGATTTCCATGAAAATGGCTGAAATGAAGGAAGTTTCCATGCTGAAAGTGGGAAGACCTTATCCTTTCACTTAGTCAAAAGTACTTCTCCAAAATTTCTGAATAAACAAGGTTTGCCTAAGGAAGAAAGATTAGGGACTGGGGTGCAAGGGGAGGAGGAGGAACAGCTGTCTTGAGTTAAACAAGAAGCATGTTAATGATCGGACAAGAGTCAGGAAGATACTCAGGTTTAGCCTGTTGGTCAAAAAAGTAATGTAGTTAATGGCTGAATGAAAACAATTATTCAAGGTCTGTGATAATGGACGTGAGGAGGGAGATTCAGAAGACAGTGCTGACGAATGAGGTATTTGTGGCATAAAACCGTTCTCCCCGAGCCTTTAGTCCACAGCTGGAATCAGAAGTAGGGCACAGCACATATGCTCTGGGTGCTGAAAATGGCCCAGTCTAACTTGCCAACGTTCAGGCTTGACAGAGCATTTTCTGAGAAAGGTGATAACTGAGCGGCAGATGGGTCATGGCCGGGACAAGAGCAGAGAAAAGAGGATGCTTTCAGCTGGACTATGAGTGATAAACACAAAATGTCACGATTACTATAAACGTTACAGGCACCAGAGACACTAAGGGGAAAAAAGCCAGTAAGTCATTTTATCTTTGCAGTGGTTCCTATAAGGGGTCAGCAGGTCGTGCAGAAACTACCAGTTAATTATCTCCGCGTGTCTTGGAGTCAGCAGGATGCCTCTAGTCAGAGAGCTCTAGCCTTTCTGCAAGGAGACCCTGGAGCCTACTGGTGCCAGCTGGGAAAGGCCAGGAATGTGGGGGAGGATTCTCAGCACTAAGCTTCCTGAGGAAAGGAGAGAAACGGACATCAGGTCCCCACATCCTGCTTGCCTCCCACCCCTGCACCTGCGTACCACAGACCCTGGAAACTGCCCCCTAAACCTCCTATTGACTCCGCAACTCTGTCTCTATTGAAAGGAGACTGAGACCAAACTGTCCCTGTTTCAGAAGTGGAGATGTGTACAAGGAGCACAGAATCAAACCTACTCTCACCAGAACACTAACCCTGATTTCAGCCCTTACTGTATCCTAAACTACTTGACAAGAAGTAGCCACGTTTAGGGCTCTTGAAACACAGAAATCCTTAAAAACGTTTTTTTTTTTTTTTCCTAGTTCTCTATCACATTACCTGATTTATGCTCTTAACTATAGGAAATACAAACGCATGATTATTAAGTTTTTAAAAAACAACTGGGAGGTCAGGGCCATCGGCCACACCCTATATATAAATAGCTCCCAACTCCAGATCTCTCCTCAGCCCTGGCCCCATATTTCCAATTGCCTACTGGACATCTCCACCTGGGTATCCCATAACTTTTCAACTTTTTGTACTTGAACTTGCTTTTCTCCCAGTGAAGGCCTGTTGTCGCCTTTTCTTCCTGGTGAGTTCTTGGGATGAGGTTAGGACTGGGAGGCTGGATAATTGTAAACACATCTGCCCCACCACAGATGGGCATTGGCTGATTCTCAAGGACGTTTCTAGGATGGAGAACTCTGGTAACAGTGCAGACCCACTGAGAGATGTGTGCGCCATGGTCCCGCATCAGCGGCTGTCCTGAATCAGGAATACGGTTGACCCTTGAACAACGTAGGTTCAAACTGCACAGGTCCACTTATATTAAGTGGATTTTTTTCAATAAATGTAGTATGGTGCTATAAATGTATTTTCTCTTCCTTATGATTTTCTTAACAAGATTTTCCTTTCTCTAGCTTACTTTTTTGTAAGAATACAGGGTATAATATATATAACATATGAAATATGTATCAACAGACTGCCTGTGTTATCAGTAAACCTCCAGTCAATGGTAGGCAGAGCAGTTTGGGGAAAGTCCAAGTTACACATCGATTTTCAACTGCACTGGAGGTTGGCACCCTTAACCCCTGTGTTGTCCAAGGTCAACTGCACTTGAGGTAAAGAATAACAAGACAACAAAAGTACAGAATAGATATTAACAGTAATTTTTATTACCATTATGGTCATTTAGGTATACAGCCTCAGGGTTTTCCCTTGACAAAAACATGGTATAAGGAAAGTTTGACACTGATTGCCTGCCTCTTCATTCTGGGCCCTTCCCCCTAAGGGTAGAAACCTGCTCACTCAGATCCCTATTCTAAAAATGTCCTTGCCCACATAAGTCTTTCCATATAGGCTCATAGAAAGCAGAACACGAAAGGAATATTGGAGATCCTCTAGATCAGCCCCTTTATAAACAGATGAGGTCATGGAAATTCAAAGAGGTGCTATGGTCACAGAAATCCAATGGCACAGCTGTACTAGAACCAAGATCATCTATGGTGCTTTATACTCCTTCCCGCTTTCACAACCACACAGTGATGAAGAAAACTTGATATCCTTTCCAGAGATGGCTACACTTGAACAGGGTTCAAGGAATCAAGATAACCCAGCCATAAGAGTTAAGTATCAGGGATGAATGACAAAGCAGAGAATGTGTTTACATTGCTTGCTAGTCCTGAGTCCCTAGTCCAGAACACATCTCTTTCAATATCACAGAAGTTCACATTTATACATAGCTTCATTGTCTCTTAAACTCCAGGAAATATTGACGCCTTCAGAGCTGGAGAGGAAGACATCTAAAGCAACTACACCATACTCAATTGTGCACTCTACATGTCATAATGAAATTCATCATGTGATCTGGGCCTTCTTCGGACATGTGTGCTAATCTACATTATTTCTCCCCAAAGAAAATTGAGGCTAATAAGAAATTCTTATTTCAACTTGATTCCTATATGGATGATTCATGGATGCCACGACGGATGGTGACAAGGAATAATAATTAATGATGTTACACAAGTTCTGAGTGATGTTGGTCAACCATTTTATGGTCACAGTTGTGTCACAAAAGTCAGCAGTAAAAACACTATGACAAGTAGTAGGCAACCAATAAATGTTTATGTTATTTGAAAAAAAAAGAAAATCTTATTTCATTTTCCATGTGCTCTTGATATTTTGTTGCCAACTTAGTGATTGCTCAGCTACAAGTCTGAGCAAGAGGATGGGCTAACAGTGTGGGTGAAGTCATGGACATGAGCCTGGACTCAGGAGGTGTCTGTGTTTATTCACCTTAGTGATTGTCAAGCCATTTCCCATGGGCAGCCTAATTAGATTATAAGAGAGCCAGCATGCCTGGGAGTAAGCATTGCTTCTTGAACAGGATCTCACTCTCTTCTCACATCCTCATCCTTTCTTCTTTAAGAATTGGAAATAACTTTGCCATTTCTATTTTCCTCTATTTAACCCTGTTTTCCTCACTTCCTTCCCATCTATCTTAGCCAGGTAAAAGAAAAAGAAAGTATATTCATAATACATATTTAACCTACCATGTCACAGATATGCAATAAGCACACTGAGGTTAATCCTTTCTTCTGTGTCTATGAATCAAGAAACCCTGGAGAATCTGGCATGGTGTTAAATGTCAGATTTTCCTATAGATTGTACATGATAAGGATGGAAATATTACTTAAATGCTAACAAGGGTGGGGCACCAACATGGCTCATTCAGTTAAGTGTCCAACTCTTGACTTCAGCTCAGGTCATGATCTTGGGGTCCTGAGATGGAACCCTGCATCAGGCTCTGTGCTCAGTGGGAAGTCTGTTTGAGATTCTCTCTCTCTCCCTCTGCCCTTCCCCTCACTTGCCCACAGTGTCCCTCTCTCTCTCTCTCAAATAAATAAATCGTTTTAAAAATGCTAATAAGGGTGAGGATTATGATTCTAGATAGGATTCTTGACATTATTCATGGAGATTTTCACAGCTTCTATTAACCTACAAGATCGTTTTCACAAAGGATCCATCCACCAGGATGAAATTCAAATTGTTTCATGTCTTTAAAAATCTTGACAGTTTTCAGTCTACTCCATCATACATTCATGTTTTTTTAAATATAAAATCCACCTACAACTTCTAGTAAAACTGACCCTTCAAGAAGATGCCCCATGTTTATTCTATGATTCTTATTCTTAACAGCTCCTGTAATATCATTGCATACTCCAGTAGAAGAAATCAAACTTACCCATCAAGGAAACCATTGAATGAGTCATGCTCTTTGAAGGTTTGGTTTCCAATTTTATTCTAAACATTTTTTCCCCCATCAACTTTAAGATCTGAGGAATGTTTCTGTTGAATATATATACCAGAACTTTTCGAGTGCTATCCAGTTTGAGGGCCATCTTTTCTATGCTGTTTTTATTCATAGTCCTGCTAAAGAGATAGACTAATCTTCCCTGTTCATTCCATGTGCCAGCAACTGCCCTCGCCATAGCAGACTGGACCTGACCCAAGCTGATCCAATCAAACACTCTCCCAAGGATTTAGAACTGGGTCCCAGCAATTATCTGGTGTTGGGTTTTGGAGTGAAAGGTCATATATAGAACCAGGGATGGGGCAGTCTTTTTATGCCATAAACATTCTGAAGTAGAACTGATTAAGAGAGAAAAAGAGGGGACGCCTGGGTGGCTCAGTGGGTTAAGCCGCTGCCTTCAGCTCAGGTCATGATCTCAGGATCCTGGGATCGAGTCCCGTATCAGGCTCTCTGCTCAGCGGGGAGCCTGCGTCCCCCTTTCTCTCTCTGTCTGCCTCTGTCTGCTGTGATCTCTCTCTGTCAAATAAATAAATAAAATCTTTAAAAAAGAGAGAGAGAGAAAAAGAGAAGAATCAAGCAAAATCATTTTTTGAAAGATTTATTTATTTATTTTAGAGAGACCGAGAACACAAGTAGGGGGAGGGGCAGAGAGAGAGAAAGAGAGAGAGAGAGAATCTCAAGCAGATTCCCCACTAAGGGCAGAGCCTCATGCTGGGCTCAATCCTACCACCTTGAAATGATGACCTGAGCCAAAATCAAGAGTCAGACAGTTAACCAACTGAAGTGCCCAGGTACCCCTTAAGCAAAATAATTTTAAAAGAGAAATAAGGGTCACCTGGGTGGTTCAATCGGTTAAGCGTCTGCCTTTGGCTCAGGTCATGATCTCAGGGTCCTGGGATCGAGCCTCACATTGGGCTCTCTGCTCAGCAGGGAGTCTGCTTCTCTCTCTCCCTCTGCCTGCTGCTCTGCCTACTTGTGCTCTCTCTCTACCTCTCTCAAATAAATAAAGTCTTTTTTTTTCTTAAAGATTTTATTTATTTATTTGACAGAGAGAGATCACAAGTAGGTAGAGAGGCAGGCAGAGACTTTTCTTTAAAATTTTTTTAATAAATAAAGTCTTAAAAAAATTTTAAAAAGAGAGAAATAAGGCAGCAATAAATAAGTTAAAAAATATTTTTCCAACCAAAATGGAATTAAATTAGGAATCAGTAACAAAAAGCTATATAAAAGCTACCAAATATTTAAAAGGTGAGCAGCATACTTCAAGATAACTAATGGATCAAAGGAAAAAAATCATAAGTGAAATTTTAAAATATTTTGAAATGGATGAAAATAACAATACAACATATCAAACATGCAGAATGCAGCTAATGCAGTGCCAAGAAGAAAATTTATAGCATTAAATGCTTCCATTAGAAAAAGAGAAAAGTTTCAAATCAATAATCAAAATTTCCATCATAAGAAATTTGAAAAACAGCAAATAAATCCAAATCATGCAGGGAATGGAAATAATAAAGGTAACAGCAGAAATTGTTGAAATATAAAACACAAAAGCAATAGATAAAATCAATCAAATCAAAAGCAAGTTCTTTGAAATAACCAATAAAATTGAAAAACAAGGAAAGAGGGTGATAATACAAATTACCAATATCAGGAATGAGGTGTGAATAGATCCTGTAGACATTAAAAGAATAATATCAGAATATTATGGATAATGTCACATCCATAAATTTCACAACTTAGATGAAATAGACAAGTCCTTGAAGGACACAAACTACCACAGCTCCCTGAAGAAGAAATAGTTAATCTGAAAGCTCTGTATCTATTAAATAAATTAGATTAATATCTCAGAATTTCCTTAAAGATAAATCTCTAGATCCAGATGGCTCCACCAGTGAATTGTACCAAAGATCTAAGAAAGAAATAATACCCATTTTGTATAAAATCTTTCAGAAAATAATAGAGAAAGCAACATTTTATAGCTCATTTTGTGTGTTCACAATTACCCTGACACCAAAACTAGACCAATATCACATACAAAAAGTTATAGACCAATATTCTCATGAATATAGACCAAAAAAATCCTTAGAAAATTTTAAGCAAATTGAATCTAGCAACATATAAAAAGGATAATACATCATGACCAAGTGGGATTTTTTTTTTTTTTTTTTTTAGGAATTCCAGGTTATTTTGACATTTGGAAATCGGTCTGTGTGATTCACTCTATTAACAAACCAAGAGAAATAAACAATATAATCACTTGAAAAACATCAATACTCATTCATGATAAAAAAAAAAAAAAGAAAATCACAGAAAAACTAGAATAGAAGGGAACTTCCACACCTGAAACAGGTGTCTACCAAAAGTCTAGAGCTAATATCATATTTTATGGTGAAAGACTGAATGCTTTTCTCCTAAGATTCAGAACAGTGCAAAGATAGCTGCTTTTACCACTTCCATTCAATGTTGTACTATAGGTTTTAGCCAGTGTAACAGGGTAAAAATCAAAGGTATACAAGTTGTAAAGGAAGAGTTAAAACTGTTTTTACTTTTACATAACATAATTGTGCTTGTATAAAATCCTGAACTTATTTAAAAGTAAGTAATAAAATAAATTTTAAAAGAACTAATAAATGAGTATAACAAGATATAAAGTCATTATTAAATCAACTGCATTTTTATTTACTAGCAGAAAAAAAAAAAAAACTGCATGATCCATTGAGGAAAAACTGATAAGCTGGACATAACTAAAATTTAAAACTTTGGCTATGAAAAAAAAAAAAACCACTCTCAAGAGAACGAGAAAACAAACCACAAACTAGGAGAGAATATTTACAAAATACATATATGATAAAAGACTGTTAGCAAAAAGGCTAAAGAATACTCAAAACTCAGTAATAAGAAAATGAATAAGGAGATTTTTTTAAAACAGGCAAAAACCTGGACACCTCACCAAAGAGGATATATAGATGACAAATAAGCATCCTATGTCATTAGGGAATTACAAAATAAAACAACAATGAGTTGCCACTACGTATCTATTAAAATGGCCAAAATCTGAGACACAGATAATACAAAATGCTGATGAGAACAAGGAGCAACTGGAACTCTCATTCACCGCCAGTAGAATGTGGAATGATACAGCCACTTTGGAAGACAATTGCGCTGTTTCTTACAAAACTAAGTATACTCATAAGATACAGCAATTTTACACCTTGGTGTTACTCAAATCAGTTGAAAACTTATTTCTACACAAAACCTGCACACAGATATTTATAGCAGCCTTATTGATAATTGTGAAAACATGGAAGCAACCTCGAGGTTCTTCAGTAAATGAATAGGTAGATAAACTGTGGTACATTCAGACAATGGAATATTATCTAGCACTAAAAAGAAATGAACTATCAAGCCATGAAGAGATATGGAGGAAACCTAACTTCATATATCTAAGCAAAGAAAATGCTACATGGCTGATAAGATTCCAACTACGTGACCTTTTGGAAAAGGCAAAACTATGGAGACACTTGCCATGGGATTAAGGAGCAAGGAAGGAATAAATAGGCAAAGGTCAAAGGACTTTTAGATATTCTGTATGATACAATAATGGTGGATACATATCATTGTACACTTATCAAAACCTATAGAATGTATAGCACCAAGCATGAACCAAATGTAAACTGTGGACTGGCAGGGGGGTGATAATGATGTAATGATGATGTAGGTTTATTGTTGTAACAACAATATCACTCTGGTACTGGATTTTGGTAGTGACAGAAGCTGTGTAAATGTAGGGTAGGGGGTGTATGGGAAATCTCCATACTTTCCCCTCAATTTTGCTGTGAACCTAAGACTTCCCTAAAATATAAAGTTTATTTTAAAAATTAGAAAGTAGGGTGCCTGGGTGGCTCAGTGTGTTGAGCCGCTGCCTTCGGCTCAGGTCATGATCTCAGGGTCCTGGGATCGAGTCCCGCATCAGGCTCTCTGCTCAGCAGGGAGCCTGCTTCCCTCTCTCTCTCTCTCTGCCTGCCTCTCCATCTACTTGTGATCTCTCTCTGTCAAATAAATAAATAAAATCTTTAAATAAAAAAATAAAATAAATAAAAAAAAATAAAAATTAGAAAGTAGGGGCGCCTGGGTGGCTCAGTGGGTTAAGCCTCTGCCTTCGGCTCAGGACTTGATCTCAGGGTCCTGGGATCGAGCCCCACATCAGGCTCTCTGCTCAGCGGGGAGCCTGCTTCCCCCTCTCTCTCTGCCTGCCTCTCTGCCTACTTGTAATCGTTGCCTGTCAAATAAATAAATAAATAATCTTAAAAAAAATTAGAAAGTAAGAAATTTTAAAGTTACTATCTAAAATAGTGTAAAGAAACATGAGATATTTAGGGATAAAACTAGTACAATAAGTACAATATTTCTATTCTGAAAACTAGAAAACATTTCTAAGAGAGAGAACTAAATTAATCAAGTGATATACCCTGTTCACGAACTGAATAATCAATATGGATAAGATACCAATTTTCCCTTAATGGACTAGTAGTTTCAGATCAATTGTTCTAACTAAAATCCTAGCAAGTTTTTACTAGAAATTGACAGATTGTAAAATTTATACAGAAATGGAAAGATCCTAGAATGTTTAAAACAAATTTTAAAAAGAACAGCAAAGTTAGGTATACTACCTGATTTGAAACCTTACTCTAATCTTAAATAATCTTAAACAAAATTAGAAAGTAAGAAATTTTAAAGTTACTATCTAAAATAGTGTAAAGAAACATGAGATGCGGGGCTTGATCCCAGGACCGTGGGATCATGACCTGAGCTGAAGGCAGAGGCTTAACCCACTGAGCCACCCAGACGCCCTGTCAATGTTATTTTAATAGTGTTTGTATGGTGACAGGTGGGGCTACACTTGTGATAAGTATAGCATACTGTAGCGTTGTCCGATCACTGTGTGTACACCTGAAACTAATGTAACATTATGTGTCAACTATACCTCAATTTTTAAAAAGAGAGAGAATTTCTGGGATACAAAAAACAAATAACCATAAAAATTCACACAATTGTCATTAAAGTTCAAAATGTTTTTTCTTCAAAATGGCCATCAAGAAAATGAATTGATAAGCCAAAGACCATAAGGAAATATTTGCAGTGCATGTAGTTAACGAAGAATTTCTAGTCACAGCTCAGTAACAAAAAAGCAAAATATCCTAGACCCCAAAAAAAAAAAAAATGGGCAAAAGATTTGAACAGACACTTCACAACGGGAAATAAACAAATGGCCAATAAGTAAATGAAAAGATGCTCAATATTCTTAGTAATCAGAGAATGATTGTATGACCACTTTGAAAAACAGGTTGCCGATTTCTTATACAGTTAAATGTAAATGTACCATACGCTATAGCAACTACACTCTGAGGTATTTACCCCCCTCCAACAAATGATCACACAATTACCCAAATGTTCATAGCAGTTCATTAATAATAACCAAAAACTGGAGACAGACCAAATATTGACCTTCTGGTGGAGAAATAAACAAGTTGTGCTGTATTCATACAACAGAATACTGCTCATCAGTGAAAAGAATGGCCGCCTACAGATAAGAATACTGTCATCTCAGGGCACCTGGGTGTTTCAGTCAATTAAGCAGCCCACTCTCAATTTCGGCTCAGATCATGATCTCAGCATGCTGAGATGGACCCCTGCACCATCGGGCTCCCTGCTGGGCATGGAGTCTGCTTGAGATTCTTTCCCTCCCTGTCCTCCAGCCCCTCCCTCCGCCATGCTCCCTGTCTCTTTCTATCTAAGATAATAAATAAATAAGTGTATTTTAAAAAGAACATTGTCTCGAACCATGAGAGACTGTGGTCTCTGAGAAACAAACTGAGGGTTTTGGAGGGGAGGGTGGTGAGAAGTTGTGTGAGCCTGGTGGGTGGGTGGTGGGTATTAAGGGGGGCAGTTATTGCATGGAGCACTGGTTGTGGTGCATAAACAATGAATTCTAGAACAATGAAAAGAAATTAAAAATAAATAAATAAAAATTTTTTAAAAAGACAAATGAGAAAAAAAAAGAACATTGTCTCAAAGGCATTATGCTAAGTGAACAAAATCAGACACAAAGATTACATATGTTATAGATGTGAAATGCTAGAAAGGGCGAGACTACTTCATTGTTACAGAAAGCAGTTCAGTGGTTGCCTGGGGCTGGGACTGGAGAGTAGGGGAAAAAGGGAGCTTTTTAGGATGATGGAAGTGCTGTATGTATTGATTTATGATAGTTCAAACAAGTGTATACAAAACACATCAAGCTATGCTCTTAGAATGAGTGCATTCTATTAGATGTATGTTATAAGTGAGTAAAGTTGTTTGGTAAAATTAATTTGATATGGCTAAAATATAAAATGTTTATGGACAAAATGGGCAACAAAAAAAGGCTATAGAGGGTAGCAGGGGGTATATCACAATGTTTTTTCATCCCATGCAAATTGTATATTTTGTTTAAAATATGTTTTAAAATGTTATATGCTAAAAAATGGCTCAGGCTATTTATGAAAGACAACATGTAATACATCAGGAATGCTTTTCTGACCATGACCCAGAACAGGACAAACATTCTACCTCATGACCCACTATACAAATACACATATAACAGTGCTTATCCCTTTCTACATGCAATGCATATGCACGTAAACATTCATAGGAGTAGGAATATTTCCCATTTTATCCTTTTTTTTTTAAGATTTTATTTATTTATCTGACAGAGAGAGATCACAAGTAGGCAGACAGGCAGGCAGAGAGAGAGAGGAGGAAGCAGGCTCCCTGCCAAGCAGAGAGCCCGATGCGGGGCTCGATCCCAGGACCCCGGGACCACAACCTGATCCTTTTTGAAATTCAGTTTCAACCCTTTATATTTATGTCATGACCCTCCTTCAGCTTGAAAAACGCTATATTAAAAACCTACCGGACATAGTTAAAGGTTATGGCTAAGCAACTTAACTTTAATTTCTAGATAAAATCAAGTTTCAAAGCAGGAGAGTTTAGAAGGAAGAGACTGGGAAAAACTGAGAGGTAAAGAATTAGGGACATATATATATAGGGACAGTCCTAGTGTATCCCTTCCAGCTGTGTGGAGGAAGACGCCAGAGCAGCATTAAATGCCTGTGACTAGATCTGCCTCACACTCGGTTAGGGCACCAACAAACTGTGTGATCATAATCAATTAATTTGACCTGAGTTTCAGCTCCCCTGTCTTTAAAAAAACCTAATAATCCTTACCCCCTAGAGTTGTATAAGGACTAAGTGAGATCACATGTAAAGAGCAAGCACAAAGCAGTTTTCCTTTCTAATTTTTCATATGACATAGAGCGTATAGCAGAACACAGAGGCTCCTTTATGAAAAAGAAAAGGAAAGCATTCAGAGTGAGCCGAGAATGCTCACAGCATATCTGAAATGCCTGTAAGGCACAGGAAGGTTGTTTGCTCTGTGTCTGAGATGAAGGTAGAGACAGAGCAGGCAAGAAGCTGAAGGACAAGAGAGAAGACAATATTTAAATCTCCTGAGGCAGTCAGTGGAAGTCATTGGTAAGCAGCCTTCATGAGTAAGTAGGGGCCAAGAGGTAGAGAAAAGATACACGAGGGGAGTGAGATTACAGAGTAGACGTGGGAGAAGCACAGAGGAACTGAGTCACCCCAACAGGTGTTGCTGCATGGAGGGGTTATGCAAGCTTCTGGGGATCCTGACCCTCTTCCCCATGTTTACACAGTGTCCCAACTTCCCAGAGGCCAGCAGGTAAAGCTGGTCCTGCTCCTGTGTGATTCCTACGGTCCTGATATAAGCTACTGGAGGAGCACTCTGTTCCTTGCTACCAAAGAAAACCTAACAGACACAACCAGCCCCTACGGCCTAGCATCCGTCTTCTGGCTTGTACTTCTCCCCCTCCAGCCTGGAAGCTTGCTGCTGGCGCCATTTGCTGGAATAATTCGCTGTGCCTCGTACTAGGCACGGTGCCTGGGCCAGAGCAGAGCTGAATACTTGCTGCTTGAGTTAAGTGAAAGGATGCATGATTAATTAAACGTCTCATAAGTGTGTGTGGGTCCATGTTGTGGATCTCACATAGAACTTCTCAAAGAGTAAGCAATGACTTTTTTTTTCTCTTTAACTCCCCAGGACTGTGTCTGGTAGAGAACCAGAGGCAAATGTGTGAAGGAAAAACACTTACTGGTGTGGACGAGCCTCCAAAAGATCTGCTAAAAAACGCGGAAGGAATAGGAAGCTGATGTCTGTGCTGAGAGCTAACCCACCCTGCTCCGTTGTGTACCTCTGCACATAATTAAAGGTTAAAGACGTGTTGTGTGGGTTGTTATAGAAATCAAAAGTACACGCAATTCTTCTGTAGCTTTGCTGATTACTCTTAGTGCATTGTGTTTTAATTTTGATCTCTGGAAAATATCAGGAACAAGGAAAGAACTTCCCACCCCCACCCCCCCCAACCCCCGGCTCCATAGGAAAAACAGTGTTGAAATAATACAAACATCTTGGATCGACCCTCTTTTGAAAGTAAGAAACTTGCCTCACCCTCCCAACAGGCTTGAAGTCTGCACAGTTTGTCCGCCAAGAGAGTGGGATTTGGCAACACTCCTTGTAAACTCCAACCGCAGGAGGCCTCTGATTGAATTGAAATTGTTTCCTCTGGTCGGAGTTTGTTGGTGGTACACCGCTCCCCCCGCACCCCCTCCAGGATGTGAATTCATCAAGTTTGCTGTGGGGTGAGATCGGGGTGGTATAAGGGCATATGAGAGTGAATGTGAGTGTCGGGGAGTGTGTGTGTGTGTGTGTGTGTGTGTGTGTGTGCGCGCGTGTGCATACGCATACACCCATTTATTCCCTAACGTCCTTAGTAAAGGTATTGACACTACCTAAAATCATTCTGAAAAATTATCTACATTTTCATTCATCCTCAGTATCTTTTGAAGTCATCGGAATTTGATCCACAAAAATAAGGAATTGGAAAATGTGAAATGCAAGGCAAAATTGGCAGCAAATTTCCGCAAGTCATTAACCCAGCCTCCCTTGCCAGCACACACATACTTTCTAACCTTTGGAGAGCTAACAGTATTCAAAGGGATGAAGACTATGTCCTCTGACTTCATGAGGATGGGGTAGGGGGGCAGTATGTGGGGAAGAAAAGCAGGTTTGGGCGTGAGAAAAGTCCACCATGTCATTTGATGGGCCAGGATCTCTGCTTGTGCTTGTTCTATTTCAAAGGTAACCTTACCACCTAAAGAAAGACACTTTTTTTTTTTTTTTAACTGTGGTAAAAAAACACATAACTTAAATTTACCACCTTAACTATTTTTAAGTATACAGTTCAGTAGTGTTAAGTATATTCACATTGTAGTGCAACAGATTTCCAGAACATTTCATCATTTATGACACCAAAACCCACTAAACTCTAATCCCCCCTCCCCCACTCCTCCAATAGCCCTTGGTAACTGCCTTTCTTCCTTCTGTCTCTAGGATTTTGACTCTTCTTTCTTCCTTCTGTGTCTATGATTTTGACCATTTTACATACTTCATGTGATTGGAATCTTTTAGTATCTGCCCTTTTGTGACTGACTTATTTCGCTTAGCATAATGTCCTCCAAGTTCAACCATGTTGTAGCATGTGACAGATGGCCATCTGTTTTAAGGCTATATAACATTCCATTGTTTTGTGTGGGGGGGGGGTATACACACTACATATTCTTTATCCAATCATATGTCCGTGGTCATTTGGGTGATTTCTACCTCTTGGCTACTGTGAATAATGCCATGATGAAGATAGGTGTGTAAATATCTCTTTGAGATCCTGCTTCGGGTTCTTCTGGATATACAATCAGAAATGGGATTGCTGGATCTTATGGTAATTTTATTTTTAATTTTTTTGAGGAAACTCCATACTATTTTCCACTGTGGCTGCAAGATCTTATACTCGCTCTCATACTGCATGAGGATTCCAACTTTTCCACATCCTCATCAACACTTGTTATTTCTTGTTCTTTTTTTTTTTTTTTAAAGTAGGCTCCATGCCCAGTGTGGTGCCCAGTGCAGGGCTTGAACTCATGACCCTGAGATCAAGACCTGAGCTGAGATCAAAAGTGAGATGCTTAGCCCACTGAGCAGGCAGGCACCCCCACTTTCTGTTGTTTAGATAGTGGCCATGCTGATGAGTGTGAGGCAGTGTCTCTGTGGTTTTGATTAGGACACTCTATTTCATGTGAGGAAGTTGAAGCTCTCATTGGGGCAGGCAAGTGGGATTTTCTTTCCCGTCACTAAGTCTAGAATTTGAACTTCTATACTGGAAAGTATGCCAGCCTAAGTCAATCCCATCCTGGGATTCTCAGGGTATGAGCAGCATTGCAGGGAGTAATTCACGCCATAAAAGAAATGTGGAGACTCTTCCAGTCCATCAGCTTTAGTCAACGATATGTAATTTAAAGCACTATTTTTATATTAAAATAGATATATTCTGATAGATAAAATAGATAAATCCTGAAAGATATTATGAAATGTGTGGGCATTTTTTAAAGATAAAGCATGGGACTATATGGAACTTTCCCACCTGTAGTGGGATGTTTGAATCCATACCCATCACAACCCTGAGACGTGCAAGCTCTCTCTTCTCTGCCACTAGAAAATTGTGGTGGAAAGATTTGAAAAGTGTAAGCCTAGTCCATAGAGTACCATGAACATGTTCTCCTTTTCTTATTTAGTTATGGAATTTGGAGGGGGTGGAAAAAACATTAGAGAACATCTCAACCCCTGCTGTCATTTTACAAATGAGGAAAGTGAGTCCCCAGGAGGTGAAGAGCCATGCTCACACTCCCACAGCAGTGATTCCGTGTTCTCCAACCACAGTACATGCCTGATCACAACTTAGAGGATGCAAGGTACTGAGAGTCAACGCCACAGGCGTAGAGGGACCACAGATGTACTCACACTCAACTCAGTTATGCAGAGAAAATTAGGTCATTTTTTTGCTCTGCATTTGATTTAATTTGGCCTGTTCTAGCAGTCAAGAAGTGAAAGACAGTAAGTAAATCTCTTTTTTAGATTTTTTAATCCCATGTCATGCACTCAAATAGGTCTTTAGGCGATGTTCAGTCTCTCCCTTTCTGTTTCTCCTCCCTTGCTCCTCTCCAGAAGGGCAGCTAGGTGTTCCGAGTGACCCAATGACCTCGCAGAGGCAAGATGACTGGGCCTTAGGACTGGCCTGCTGTTCTCTGGACCAGCTGCAGAGTGGCTCTTCTGAACTCCGCCGGGGAATCTTTGGCTTGAGTGGTTCCTGAGCATTCAGCTGGTGTCTGTTGCTAACATCCTGCAGCTGATCCACTTGTAGTCTATTCTTTGTCAGCTCAGAGCGTGGGGCCCCCTCCCTGCTGACTTGGCCTCCCTTTGGCTTTCACTGGGGATTGACCCTTCTGAGTTTCTGCCCCATCCTCCATCTGGTCTTCGAGCCCTGCGGCCCCCCGCCCTACCCAGTCTTTGCTTCGAGGCCACTAGCCCTCTCATAGCAGGCCCCCTGTAGACCCAGGGCATACCGCAGACTCTAACCATGCTGCCCTATCAGTTCTGCTTCTCCGGAGAAACCTGACTCATACAGAAGCCTACTGACTTTGTACTTGATCTGGAAAAGCAGGAAGGTTCTAGGTCAAGTAAACAAAAGTCTAACCTGAATCATAAAAACCGATGATATGCATCGGTAAATATGCAGACTTGAAGCCCCTTGAATGAAAGAGAGGACAGGGCCCCTTAAAAAAGCAGCTGCCTTTTTTTTTCCACTGCCAAAAATGTATACCATTAATGTTTCTCCCAGCCTTCCCCAGAAGGGACCTATGGCCTTTTACCAGGATTATTGTGCATTGAGGGAAAGGAAATAATCAGAACTTCCAGAAACTACTGAACGCTGGTTCTGAACTGACCCTAGTTCCAGGAGACCCAAATGTTGCTGTGGTCTATTGGTCAGAATAAAAGGTTCGGTCCCCAAAGCCGTCCTGGGTCATCTCCTGAGTTCTGGAATATATAACTGGAATAGACCTACTTGGCAGCCAGGAGCATCCCCACACCGGGCCCCTGGCCTATGGAGTGGGATTGTAGGAAATGCCAAGCAGAGGCTGTTAGAATTGCCTCTACCAGAGAAAACAGCAAACCAAAAGCTATACCATACTCCTGGGAGGATTGTAGAGATTAGTGCCCCCAGCAAGGATCTGAAAGATCCAGAGGTAGTGATTCCCACCACATCCCCATTCGACTCACCCACTGACCTATGCAGAAGACGGATGGATCATGGACAGTAACAACTGATTATCACAAGCTTAACCAGGTGATGACTCCAATAGCAGCAGCTACAATGGATGTGGTTTTGATCCTTGAGCAAATTAACACATTGACAAACTTTCCAGTATGCAGCCATAGCTCCAGTAAATGTCTTTTTCCCCATACCTGTCCACAAGGCCCACCAGAAGCGGTTTGCTTCCGGCTGGCAAGACCAGCAATACACCTTCACTGTCCTACCTCAGGGGTAGATCCACTGTCCAGCCCTATGCCATCGTTTAGTTCACAGGGATCTTGATCGCCTTGCCTTTCCACAGGATATCATGCTGGTTCATTACATGGATGAAATTACTCTGATTGGACCAGTGAGCAAGAAGTAGCAACTACTCTGGACTCACTGGAGAGATATTTGTCTGCAAAGGTGGAAATTAACCTAGACAAAAGTACAGGGGCCTTCTACCTCAGTGAAATTCATAGGGGTCCAGTGGTGTGGGGCATGTCAAGATATCCCTTCTAAAATGAAGGCTAAGTTGTTGCATCTAGCCCATCTTACGATCAAAAAAGAGCTGTAACACCTAGGAGGCCATATTTCTCATTTGGTTGTGTCACTCAAGCCCATCTACTGAGTGACCCAAAAGGGTGCTAGTTTTGAGGGGGGCCCAGAACAAAGGAAGGTTCTGCAAAATGTCCACACTGTTGGGCCAGCTGCTCTGCTATGTGGGCCGTTTGATCCAGCTGAACCAAGTGACAGTGGCAGACAGGGATGCTGTGTAGGGCCGTTCACAGGCCCCCATAGGAAGCTCAGTGTGGGCCCTTAGGATCTGCAGCAAAACCCCGCCATCATCTACAGATAATTAGTCTCCTTCTGAGAAACAGATCTGGGCTGCTACTGAGTCTACCTAGAGACTGAACACTTAACCATGGGCTGCAAGGTTACCAGGCAACCTGAGCTGCCCATCGTGAACTGGGTGTTATCAAACCCATTAAGCTATAGAGTTGGGTATGCAGAGCAGCATCCATCATCACACAGAAGTGATTAGATAGATAGATAGATAGATATAGATAGATAGATAGATAGATAGCCTGAGCAGGCCCGCAAAGCACAAGAAAGTGACAAGAAGAAGTGACTGAAATACCTAAGTCCCCACTCCTGCTACACTACCTTCTCTCTCCCAGCCTACACCCGTGGTTTCACAGGGAGTTCAGTTCTCAGGGAAGTGACAGAAGAAAAGACTCGGGCCCAATTTACAGATGGTTCTGCATAATATGCAGGCAGCACCCAAAAGTGGATGGTTATAGCCTGGCAGCCCTTTTCTGGGACACCCTTGAAGGACAGTGGTGAAAGTAAACTCTCCCAGTGGGCAGAACTTCAAGCAGTGGGCCTGGGTGTTCACTTTGCTTGGAAGGAGAAGTGGCCAGACGTGACATACTGAATCTGTGGGCTGTGGCCCATGCTTTGGCTGGATGGTCAGGGGTTTGGAAAGAACATGAGTGGAAACTTTGTGACAAGGAAATTTGAGGAAGCGATATGTGGACAGATGACTCTGAACCAGAAAAAAAAAGAAGAAGAAGAAAAAGATGTTTGTGTCCCATGTGAATTTTCATTAATGGTGACCTCAGTAGAGGAGAATTTCAATAATAAAATGGACAGGATGACACATTCTGTGTGTATCAGTTAGCCTCTTTCCCCAACCGCCCTGTCATTGCCCAGTGGGCTCATGAATGAAGTTATGCAGTGGCTCAGCTGCATGGACTTCTACTCATCAATGCTGGTCTGGCTATAGCTATTGCTTGGGGCCCAATCTGCTAGCAGCAGAGACCAACCCTGGGTCCTCCATATGACACCAGTCCCCGGGGTGATCAGCTAGCTCAATGGTGGCAGGTCAATTCTACTGGACTACGTCCATCATGGAAGAGTAATATTTTGTTCTTACTGGAATAGACATTCCAGATATGGATTTGTCTTCCCTGCACACAATGCTTCTGCCCAAACTACCATCTGCAGACTTACAAAATGCTTTATCCACATCATGGTATTCCACACAGCATCACTTCTGATCAAGGAACCCACATCATAGGAAATGAATTGAGGCAACGGCCCAAGCTCATGGAACTCACTGTGCTCGTCGTGTTCCCCACCATCCTGAGGCATCTAACCAACAGAACAATGGAATGCCTTTTTGAAGTCTCAGTTATAGCACCTGCTAGGTGGTAATAACTTGCAGGGCTGGGGCAAGGTTCCCCAGAAGGGTATGCTCAGATTCAGTATCCAATATACTGTTCGGTCCTATTGCCAGGGTTCATGGGTCCAAGAACAAAGGGGTAGAAATGGTAGTAGTATTGCTTACTATTACCCTAGTGACCCACTAGCACAATGTTTGCTACTTGTTCCCATAATCTTATGCTCTGCTGGCCTATGAGTTGTGGTTCTAGGTGAAGAATGCTTTCACCAGGAAACAGAGCAATGATTTTATTGGACTGGAAGTGAAGACTGCTGTCCACCACTTTGCACTCTGCATGCCTCTGAACCAACAGGCAAAGAAGGGAGTCACTGTGCCGGCTGGGGCGATTGATCCTGACTAAGGGGAAGTTGGAGCACCGTTCCACACTGGAGGTAAGGAGGAGTATGCCTAGAATACAGGAGATCTCCTGGGAAATTTCTTAGGGTTATCATACCCTGTGATTAAGGTCAATGGAAAACTGTAATAATCCAATCCACACAGGACTGCTAATGGCCTAGAACTTTTAGGAATAAAGGTTTGAGTCATTCTACCATGTAAAGTAACATGATCAACTGAGGTGTTTGCTGAAGGCAAAGAGAATATAGAATGGGTGGTAGTAGAAGATAGTTGTAAGTACCAGCTACAGCTTTGTGGCCAGTTATAAAATGGAGGACTGTAATTTGCATGGGTATTTCCTTCTTATGTTGTTATGGATAATATCTTTGGGGCTTTTCTCTCTCTTTTATCCCCTATCATGTAACATAAGATGTATTCACTTTATATTATAGTATTAAGTATCATTAACTTTATATCATAGTACTGAAGTTATGGGATATTAAGGAGAAGAATAAACATCACTCAAGGACTTCACCTCCTCTTTTGAGGAAGAAGTTAGTACATCTTCGGTTGCATGTAGGATAGTTGTGTCATGTTAGGCAGAATTATGATGTTATTGTCTTTACTTGGAGATGAAGTATGGTTTGAGGAGATGCCTTCGGGTGCCAAGAGCTACAGTTGACTGGACTACAAGGGTGCCCAGAGAGTTGTTCAAACATTATTCTGGATGTTTCGGGTTGGGGGGGGTGGATGAGATTAACATTTAATCAGTAGATTGGGTAAAGCAAATTGTTCTCCTAAAGTGGGTGGCCTTACCTAATCTGTTGAAGGCCTGCATAGAACAAAAAGGCCAATTCACCCAAATAAGAGAGAATTTTTCCTGCTTTACAGCTTCTGGATTGTAACATCAGTTTTTTATTCCTGCTTGAACTTGAACTGTGACATTGACTCTTCTTGGGTCTAAGCCTTCTAGCTTTCAAACTGGGACTACACCACCTGTTCTCCTGGTTCTCAGTCCTTCAGACTTGGACTAGAACTAAACCACTGACTCTCCTGGGCCTCCTACTTGCTGACTCACCTGCAAACTCTGGGGTTTAAAGCCTCCATAATTGTGTGAGCTTATTCCTTATGATATAGATAGATAGATAGATAGATAGATAGATAGATAGATAGATTTTTTTTTTAATTTCTCTGGATAACCTGACTACTATAAGAACCTAGAACAATCCTCCTTTCCTCTTGGTTGTAAATTGTGTTGCTGAGGATTCACCTCAATCTGCCTTCCAGCTTGGTTTCTAAAGGGCTGGGAAGCTATCAGATTGTGGGAAACACAAAGAGGGAAGTCAAGATGCAGCAATTTAATACGTGTAAAACTATTTCGCTTGTGCATAGATGAGATCACAGCGCTGAATGGCCACACTGTAAATGACCTATCTAAATCTCTACTGGAAGCAGTTTCTGCTTCAAAATGCTTCCAAGTTATCAAAATTACTCAATATTTCTGGAGGCCAGCTCTTTCCTTCACTTAGCTTCACTCTGTGCAGGACCATATCATCTGAATCAAAGTTTGGAGTACTTGGCACGTCAAGGGATTTTTTTTTTTAAATGTGTGAATGAAAATTAATTTTTCCTTCTTCCTTACTTAAAGAAGAGCCCTGGAGGTAATAGCTCTTGATCCCCATCCTAGGAATGGGCAGAAGGGAAATGTCCCCCCAAATCACACCATCATTTGAAATTTAGATGACAAGCTGTCCAATGGATAGTTTGATGGATCCTGGGCCCACCTCAAACAGCACCCCCAGAGGGGGCAGCACCTCTGACAGAGTGGATGAATGTCTAGGAACCCAACACTGAGCTCCATGGCTTTGGGGACTGCAGTTAAGACCTGAGACTCTTACATGGCCCCATACTGGAGGAGTCACCTTCCTTGGAGAAGATGAAGGGGCTTCAGTAATTAACTTTACTTCAGCAAACATGTTAAGTGAAGACTGAAGCCCCTTTCCTATTTCTTCCCTGGCTTGTATAAGCCCTAGGAAACATGGATGACCTCAGGGGAGAGGAATTGAGAACCCGAAACAATAACTGAAACTGGAGGTATGTCCAACAAGACTGTTGAGGGCTAAGCTCCATTTAATGTCCTTATACAAATAAATGTCTTGAGTCTCAGGGTCATGGAGCAGTTTTTACCCATTACATTTATAGGAGAAGTCTTGCAAAGTCATAGAAACAAATCATAATTAATTATATAATTGATGGTTAACTTCATTGTTTTGTTGTTGTTTTCTTGAAGATTTATTTATTTATTTTTAGAAAAAGAGAGAGAGAGAGCAATCAGCAGAAGGGGCAGAGAGAGAGACTCTCAAGCAGACTCCCTGCTGAGCATGGAGTCTGATACAGGGCTTGATCCCACGACTCATGAGATCATGACCTGAGCTGAAACCAAGAGTCAGAAGCTCAACTGATGGAGCCATCCAGGTGCCCCATCTTTATTATTTTTTGAATCACTGCATCTGTGATGGATCTCTTTGAGCTAAGCTTAAATTCCATGTCTAATGGCAATGCTAGGAGTACAAAGACCATTAAGAAACTCAATCTTGGGGCATCTGGGTGGCTAGGTGGGTTAAGCCTCTGCCTTCAGCTCAGGTTATGATCTCAGAGTCTTGGGATCGAGTCCCGCATTGGGCTCTCTGCTCAGTGGGGAGCCTGCTTCCCCCCTGTCTCTGCCTGCCTCTCTGCCTACTTGTGACCTCTCTCTCTCTGTCAAATAAATAAATAAAATATTAAAAAAAAAAGAAACTCAATCTTCATGATGACTTGGTCTACACACTGGAATGCACCATAATTGTTGAGCAAGTGAGTTCTACCTTTCAATGTCATTTTGTCTTCACTCTCCATTCTTCCCTCCCTCCATTTTTTAAAAACTTGCCCAACATTTACTGATAGCCTTGTAGTGCTAAATTTTGAAAATATAAGTAAAATAGGAAATCCCTGGTCTTGAGGACCTTACAGACCAGAGACACAGAAGAAAAAGAACTTAGAATGTGAAAAATGTTCTTGTGGCTGTGTCAGGATACCACAACAGCACAGAGGAGCAGCCCTTAGCCCAGCCTGTTATCTCCACTCTTCGAAATAAAGAGAATAATATCTACTAGCCAACAAAATCATAAGACAAACTTGGTGAATGTTCTAGAAGCAGAAATTAGATTAGTGAATCACATCACAGAACTACTATGTCCTAATTAATATGAGACTGCTCCATGCTAGAAATAAGGCAGAATAATTTGGGAGTGGCCTTAAAAAGCGAGTACTGACATTATTTTAAATTTCAGTGACCAGGGATTCAAGATTTCATAGAGGTTAACCAGGACACTTTATAACAGGACTTTGGTCACACCAGTCACTGTGGAATCCTTTAACATTGTCACAGGTATGGTTTGAAAGAAATCACGTGCTGCCCGCCAGCCCCAAGTAAAAATAGGAGAGAGGATTTGTGACTCCTGTCTCCACCTCCTATGCTCCTGCATCTAGCCTTCCCCTAGGGCAAAGAGCAGGGGGGAAAGGAGTCCTCCGAGGATCATGTTTCTGTGATTACGGAAGTGTGGTCAGGTGGATCTCAGATTTGTATTTCTCATCCCAAATGTTACGTTTTCAGGAGACCTTTCAGGCATAGTATCTGAAACTTGTCACGCAATGGATATGGACCTGTTTAACTGTAATACCCACGTCTTTTTAAATTTTAAACTGAGTCATGGTCACCAAAGACTATTTTAATTATACAGCTAAACTCCCTCTAAAATCCACCTAAGTTTTACATACAACACACACACAACACACACACACACACACACACACACACACAGAAAGAATTCAGCTGGAATGTTAGTTTTGTAAAAGGAAAAGAAAAACAACAAAAGGAAAATTAAGTAGGAGGTTATTAAGAAAATATTTTCATGTATAAATATTTTGATTTTGTATAGTTTCTACATCACTCTTCCAGGGCACTTGTCTTGTTTTAATGCCTTTTTATGGAAAGTTGAATAGTTAAACCCATCTTTCAAACACCAAAACGTCTCTGAAATGTTTACAACATTGGCAAGTGAATTTTTGGCACATTACCTAATATGAATTCTTTGCTTTCAAAAAGTCAATAGTAGCATTGGTGGTATAGCGGTGTGCAGAGCTGCCTTCCAAAAAGTCAATAATACTGTTAAAACAACATTGGATTATTTGGTTGATTAACCTGCATAATAAAAAAACCATAAGCAGAAGGAAAAAGATGAGGCACAGTTTGCCAGCATTCAAATGGTTATTCTTGTTCAAAATTTCAGCTAACGCCATAAACCATAGTAGGTAATTGAGAGCAAAACATCTTTATATAGATTTTATTATTACTGCTGAGCAGCAAAGCTCGGGGGCGAAGGTGGGGAATGGATTTTCAAACTGTGTCCTCTGTTGACTAAAGCCTGAAATGTCGTGAAACTTTGGAAGTGACAGTAAAATCCAGGTGCCATCATGAATGATATATGGTGACCACAACTGATCCAAAATCATACAGAGCACAACCCTAATAAATACAATTTTCAAATTAAAAAAAAAAAATTGAACAAGGAGCACGTAGGTCCAAATGTTGCTATTAGGCTATCATAATGCCATGCCATCTTCATTTTTCCTTTTCCTCTTGAATTGAGACCCAGAAACAAATTGGATTTGGATTCTGTCTGTGCTTTCATTTGGAGAACAAGATGTTGGGATAAACCAAGACTCAGTCCAGGCAGAAAACGGGGAGAGAGGACAAGAAGAAGTAGCAAAGACATTTCTGCCAAGTGCTGTCAATAATGTATGGGCTGTCAGCCGTTGATCACCGAGCAGGGCCCCTCCCTCTCCCGCAGGCTCCCTTCCCAGTGGACAGTCAGGCCAGATGTCTAGGCGGCAGGAAGAGCCCTCCTTTCCCAAGCCCAGACCTGTGGGAAAATCTTCATTGGCCAGTAATTGATTCCACCCTGCCAGGTCCATTACTCCAGGCTCCAGTCAAACTGGCAGCAAGCTGGGGAAGGGAGCCCACTGGAGGGGTGCGGGGGTGGGAGCAAAGGCCATCAGGCCCCCCTGCAATTAACACTAATCTGAAAATTGGCCTCTGACAGCAAAGCCCAGCACCTGACAGCTAATTACTTATGTCAGACTGATGTGCACTTCATATGGAAAGGTTATTTATCAGAGACCAGGGATTTCTTCTCCTCCCTCCAAGCCCCCCCCCCTTTTTTTTCTGTTTGTCTTAGTTGAGAACAGTGGGGAATTGTTCCTGGTTGCTTAGATCCCAGAGGCTGTGGAAGGTCTCATACCTCAGAAGGTTCCTAAATATCCTTTCTAAGACCCAATGCAGGTATCGTGAGCTGCTCACCTGTGCTGGAGACGAAAGAAAGACAAAGAGATCGCGGGAGCGGGGCGTGCTTATTGTCTTGGAAAGATGTAGCCAAAATGATGGGGTCATGGGAAATCCAAACAAGCAATGTAGGTGCAACAAAGGACTGAAGTCGGGCAGACTGGCGGTTTTCGTCTCACTTTCAAAAAGCCAGTCCACAGTGCGGAAGGCCAGGAAATGGACTCAAAAGCCTGCTGCCTTAAATTATTTTAAAACATTTTCTCTGATACTCATATATCTCTATAGTAAGTGACCCACACAGGTATATTGCCTTTAAGTTGGTGATTGGATCTGCTTTGCCAGTAATAAAAGTGGTTATTAATGGGAGGGGAGGAAGTTTATATGGGACTTTCCCTTTCTACTTTCTACTTTCAGGCAACAAACTTTTTTGTTTTGTTTTGTTTTTTTAAATTTTTTATTTATTTATTTTATTTGTCAGATTGAGAGTGAGTGAGCACACACAAGCAGGCAGAGGCAGAGAGAGAAGCAGGCTCCCTGGCAAGCAAGGAGCCAATGTGGGACTCGATCCCAGAACCCTGGGATCATGACCCGAGCCAAAGACAGCAGCTTAACCAACTGAGCCACCCAGGCATCCCAACAAACATGTTTTGAGCACCTTTTTTTTTTTCCTTAGAGAGTGTGTGTGCACATGTGCTCATGAGTGGGAGGTGAGCGGAGGGGCAGAGGGAGAGAGAATCTTAAGCAGGTTCCAAGCCCAGCACAGAGCCAGATGCAGGACTCTATCTTACGACCCTGAGATCATGACCTGAGCCAATATCAAGAGTCAAGGCTTAATGGAATGAGCTACCATGGTGCCCCTTGAGCACCTTTTTAAAATGTTGGGTACTGTGCTGAGTTCTGGACATATGAGACAGACACATTTCTTGCTCTTAGAAAGCTTAAGTGTTGGAGAGTGACACAGATAAGTAAGGAGATTACAGTGCAGCAGGCTACCTGTTAGGTATGGTAAAATACAAGAGCTCACCTGAAGGAGGACCTAACCTACTTTGTGTGGTATGGAAAGTGACCTCCAGGCTGAGATCTGAATAAACAGGGTGGAGGCAGGCACAGGAGGGAGTGCGTGGCAGTGGACAACCGAAAAGAAAAAGGCAATGTCATGTACCCCAAACCTGATGTTGGAGAGAATTCAGCAGGGTTGAAGCCTAGAGTAGGCTGATATTTAAGACTGATGGTTAATTCACCCCAAGGTTTTCCAAGTAAAAAGTATAAGGCATCTAGTTTAATGGACATATCACTATTCATCTTTGCTCTCTCTTTCATTCAGCAGGGCTTGGGATGAAGAACTTTTGAGTGTGTCCTCTGTGTCAGGTGACCGGAGGCACCAAGGATACTGAAGTGAACAAGGCAGGCATGGCTCCTGCCTTCGAAGAGCTAGTATAGTCTAGGAAGACAGATGTGAAACAGATTGTTATATTAAAAAAATCAGTTAGGGTCCTGTGCAGTGAGTGCTAAAAAAATCAGGAAGTCCAATATCAAAAATCATCTGCATGAAACTGTTTGGAAAACTACATATAATAACTGAAATGAATGATATTGCCATTAAGATACCTATGACATGAAGTCATGGGAAAAAGACAGGGAAGAAGGGCACAGGGATTGAGTTCTCACTGAATGTCTTGTACTGGGTGTCCTGAGCTAGCTCATTACATGGACCCTGTCAGTGGTTTCTCCTAACGAACTTATGAGGGTGTCACTATTTCCCCTATTTTGCCAACGAAGTTATTGGGATGCTAGAGAGTTAAAATTAACTCACTAAAGAAGGGAATGGTAAGGCCTGGGCTGAATGTGACAGCTTCCCTCCATCCCTACCCACCAGGAATGCAACCCCATCAGCATGTCTGTCCATAGACTTCATTCTTCGGGACTAGGGAACTAGTTCCCACTCAGGCATAGGACCAGAGCCAATGAGGCTGGAACATTCTGGGGTTCCTACAGACTACCCTCTCAGTTAGTAAAAGTTATTGGCTTGTCTCATTTTTGGAAGACCAGTTACACTTTCCCAAGCATGAGACCCTTTTCCTAAGACCTGGTAGACATCATAACACAAATGTGATTTTTTTCCCAATCTTTCTACCACACTCACTACCAGGCCTTTTAAGAAATGTGATATTGAATATAGAAAAACTCATCAAACTTATGGTTTCCAAAGGCAGAGAAATTGCCATCAAAGCAGAAAGGCAGGGGTATTCAGTGCTTCTGAAAACAGGAAATCAGAGGAATAGACGGAAAAGAAAAAAGACCCTGCCAACAGATGTACCGTCATCTGAGTGTTAGTCATTCCACACACAGCGGATTTCAGATGAGCCCCCAATGGCCGAATGATTACTGTACAGTCATTACGCCTGGTTATTACTTAGAGAGCACCGCAGTTTGCACATTCACGACTGAGTCCCTGGGCACCAGCAGAAAATAACTTTGCTTTCCATAAGTGATGAACAGAGAAGCACCAGTGCAGCTCAGACACACAAAAAAAACCTCAATGAAAGCAAGCAACCTCACACTCTGCGCTATGTCCCACGATCCCCGGTTCCGAAGTTTTCTCAGGACACAAAGCCCACAGCTCCAACTCAAGTGACCCTTGAGCTGGGGCTCTTGTCAAAATGATGTCAGCAGCAGCTTCTGGAAACCACAGAAGCTGTGATCTCTGTCCTTAACAGATCATTATGTTTGAGCTTCCCCATCGCCCACTTGGTGGACAGAAAGCGAACACTAACCAGAGTGACCAGGCTGTGGCCTGCACTTGGCCTTCTGCTCCCGGCTGGAGGCCGCCTCCCTACGCAGGCTTTTTTTAGGCACGCTGATGGAAACAGTCTGATAGTCTCTTGGCCCCAGGCGAGGTCTCCATTCCACCACTCCTGCTATCTGGTGAGCAAGAAACCCAAGCGTGTGACACACTCACACCCACTTGTGTTTCCTAAATGCTTCTCCGGTCCGTGTTGAAAATGCTTACATCTTATCAAAGGCCTGTTTTTCCTTCATCTGTCTCTCTTTCACATATCTTTTTTTTTTTTTCCTTTCAGTAAAATGAAACACCTCTGGTGCCAAGAACGAGCACGAATTTTTTTTTTTTTTAAAGCTTTGCTTTGTTTCTATGGAATGACCTCATGCCGATTTGCTTATAAATGGCGGGATTGTATGATTTCTGATTAAAGAGTCTCTGCCATCTGTTTTATAAATAAAGGATTGATGTTTGGGTTCTTCTCAGAACTTAAGAAAGAGTGCCTAACACCAGCTTCACTCTGAGCGCGGCGTTTCTTGCAAGACAGCTCATGGAAGGCCAAGGGCAAGAATGCCAATATGTCCGCCTGGCTCCCTACCACAACCACCGATTTCCATTTCCTTCTGCTTACCGCTTACCGTGTATCACAAAACCATATGTATGCCCAGGACCCCAAAATATTTCTGCATGAGGGGTTCCCTGCACAGCCCTCTGGATTGCTGGAAATCGGCCATCCCTCTCAAAGCTTCCGAAGTCCCTGGACACCATGAGAGTGCCCCTCCAAGCCGAGTGACACCTGCTCTCTGCCTGTCTGGATGGGTAGAAGCCTGCTGTGCGATCACTGGCACAGTGGAAGACCCCTGGAGAACTCCCCTAACCAAATGGTAGGCAGGTGGGCACCAAGGCCATCGCTCCAGGGGCTGACTTGGAGCACTGCATTCAAAAATCATAATCCTAAAAAAAAAAAAAAAAGGTATTTTGGCAGCCCGGTATATAAACTCTCATCAAGTTTAATAGAGAATGATTATAGAGACAGGCTTTATTTCAGTTCTCATTTGGCCATATTCTGATCTCTTTAGGGCCTATTGGGGACCCATGGACAACATGCACATTGTTTCACCTGGATATGCCTTTTTAAAAACTGGATTAGGTGCACCAAGAAGCTAACTTAGATCAAGATTTTCTTAGGTGTGATGATGGCAAGAATAGGAACTATGGCTCTAGCTTGTATGATGCCTATTCCGACAAAGAGAAATGCCTGTCTTTCAGAATGGTTATCTGGCACTAACTGATATGCAAATCCCCCCTTGCACCGCCTCCCCCCCCACCCCGCCCCCAGTGCACAAAGTTGTGTGCTGCACAGCTGTGAGTCATCAGACATTAATGTGGACTTAATTTGAACTGGTGCTGGAGGTAGTGGGCACAACTCAAATTAGACATGTGGTGGGCGTTTAACCACAATATTACCAATTCCCATTCTGACATCTGACAGCCCTTAATAATTAACTGCATGTAAATGGTCAAACCCTCCCTCCCTGTTGGACCTCTCTCCGGCTAGACCAGCCTCTGCATGGTAATTGCAAGTTGGGGCTGTCAATGGCACTTGAGACAAATCATAGGCAAAAGATCAGACAGCTTCAGGAGTCCCATGCTCTCTGATCTATCTGCCTTTTAATTGGACTAGACGGCCTTCCCAGTAGCTCCCATATGCCGCCTCCTTAGAAAGACATAATATTCTCTCTGGATAAGAGGGAAATTGATTGTGCTTTGAGGCTTAATTGGAGGCTTTGGGGAAGCGTGCTTTTGCAGTGGGACTTTAAGGGTTCCCCTAAAACACACTGAGGCAGGCATGGTGTCCCCAACTCGCACGTCACTTCTCGTCTTCCAAATCTGCACCCTTGTACGACTTTTCTTTCTTCTCCCTCTAAAATGTCTTACCCAGATTTGAGCCCCAGACTGATAGGCTGAAATTCCTTTGGGTCTCCCATTGAAAAAAGATTGGAACTCTCTGACAATATAAGGGAAATGTTGCAAGATAGAAGCGATTAAGCCCAGAAGCATACCGGTCATCTCTTTTAAAATTGGTATCAAAATGAAACTTAGAAGCGCCTGAGCAAAACATTCTACTGCTTCTACTGAGCCAAGCTAAACTAAGGTCCTAAAACCGCACTGTTGGGTGATACTAAGATTCAATTGATTATTTAGGAGAGTATGACCGTCCACAAAAAAGATCATGTTAGTAAAGAAAACCTTGATTGATGATAGGTATAGCACACATACGGGAGTTAAAGACACAATTACATTTAAAATCAAGTTATGTGTGGTGTGGATAGAAATAGAACTGAATTTTGCTTTTGTATTATGGATGAAAAAAGAATTTACTAAGCAAAGGAATGATATAAAACTGATCAGAGAATTTTTAAGACAAGTAAAAGCATGAAATTCTCAATGCTGTGAACTTCTTTGATGTGCCATCTAAGTACAATTGATATGTTGATTTGAAGTTTGTTCTCCTTTTAGTAAAACAGATCCCCTAAGAACTTGTCCTAAATAGTATTTTATTACTCTAGTTGGATACTCTTCAAAGCATTAAATTTGCACCTTTTTTTTTTTTTTTAAAGATTCTACAATTGCGACTGGATTTGCCCAAGTGGGGCCGAGGCAGTCAGGTCTTACAGGGGGGCTAGAGGATGTCATGAGAGCTGCCACTGAGTACAGTAAGCAGACTGATACTGTGTGTTAAGTAGTAAATAAGTAAACAATTAATGTGGCTGTCAGGCTCTGTCTGTGCTCTTAATCCTACATTCACCCCTTGGACTGAGTAAGCACACTTGAAGTACCAGCCCAATTACGTCCTAATGGAATAAAAATGAGCTCCAAGGGAACAGGAGCAAGAAACAAAACTACATTAAAGAGAGAGAGAGAATAAAGAGAGAAATGTTCTTTAAAAACCATCCTGTGTATTTGTATAGAGAATGCACGAAGCAAACAGATGTGAGAGCCCTTGGAACTTAAAATATGGTTGTGTCCTGGTCATTTCTCTGTCACAGAAGAAGAATAAGCCCCTTTCAAAGCCTGGTCCGAAGGAAGGGCTAACATCAAACAGCCCCAGAATAACCAGGAGATTAAAGCCCAAAGCTATTCAACTTCCTGCCTTGTAACTAACTAATCTCCTTAGAGTTGGACGAAGATGAGGGGCACCATTGTACCAGAACAACTCTCCAGGTCAGACGCAGCAGCGTGGCTCATTGAAAGGAGCCGGAACCAGGAGTAAAGGGCCCGAAGCTGCTGTCCAACGCCTGCCCTCATGGCCCCGGGCAGGTTCATACATGTCCCTTCGCCAGGGGTTCACAGGCTGGCCAACCCTGCCCCTCCCGCCGGTTGCACACCTGGGAATAGCCTTAGACCCAGGAAGAAGCACAGGAAATGCTCCTGGGAATAGCCTCAGACCCAGGGAGGAGCACAGGAAATGCTTTCTGGCAGAGGAAGACATGGTTGCTTTGCCAGGGCTCCTTGCAGCCAGTTCTCGGAGCGCTCTCTGGACCACTGGCACAGGCCAGGGCACCTCTACCATGTGTGTGTTTCCGGACTCTTCCCCATTCCCCAGGCTCCATCTTTAACTGCTAGTTTCTCTGCACGCCCTTGCCTTGCCAGTTCCTGGGTCTGGCTCTCCCTTGTTCCATTCCCAGCCTAGCCTTGGCAGTCTCTTGGTCCTGGCCTCCAATATCTGCCACAATTCAGGGTCCTGGCGTGGCAACACTACTTTAACTAGAAACCGAAAAGTATTTTGGAAAATGACTGTGAGCTGATATGAAAGAGCAGAGCCAGTTCCACAAACCAGCAATGTTGACCCACAGACCTGGCATACGGTTATTTGATGAAACTTGGGAGAAACTTGGCAGGAGTTTTTAAGACTGCTCCTGCCTCCCCCCGCCAAAAAAAAAGTCAGGTATGTTTATTAGTCAGGTTTACATTCATATATATACAGTTGACCGGCTTGTAAAATTGAGAATGCTATTAATATTTTTAAAAATATTTATTTATTTATTGGGGGGGGGAATGTGCACATGTGTGCAAGCAGGGGGAGAGGGCAGAGGGAAAAAGCAAGATGCAGACACCCCGCTGAGCCGGGACGCCCCCCCCCACAAGGTGGGGCTCAATCCCACGACCCTGAGATCATGACCTGAGTTCAACCGACTGAGCCACCCAGGTGCCCAGGAATACTGTTAATATTTAAAAAAAAAAAAAAAGAAGAAGAAGAAGTTTCTGTAAATATTGGCCTTGCAGATACCCCAGCTACTCACCACATCATAAGAAGTAGATTATTATAATGTACTCAAATGTAGCCAAAAGTAATAGGATACTCTAATAAAGGGTAGTGTAACAATCTATTTAATGAAAAAATATCAATGAGTTATAAAAGCAAATATATCATCAAAATCTATGGGATACTATTCTAAGGTAGCTTAACACTGAAACAGAACCATAAGAATTATATTCTGCTTTCTAGATATATTTTACTGTTAAAACATCCTGACCAATCTGTCCTTCCTCCATCCCCCACCTGAATTCCATTCAAGGTGATAATGTTATTTCCCTAAGAATAGAAGAAAATAATTTGGAAAATAATACAGAGATTATAACTATTTACTGGACAGCATTTAGCACAAAACTATTCATTATATCCTGTTGAATTATAAATGGATGAATGAATGAATGAATGAATGAATAAAAATCCAACTGCTGTGACTGTCACTAAAAAAATTCTAAACCAGTATCCAGTCTTCCCCCCCCCCCCGCCCCAAGTCTGGTAGCTTATAAGACTTTCCTCACTCTAAGGTGACATTTAAATGACAATCCAGAAATAATTTTCAAAGTGAAAAGAACACTATGATTCAGGTTCTTTTAGAAAGTCAAACAAGTTCGACCAGGTTGGTTTTTCTCCTCCTGTGTACTTGACCCCTGACTTCCTTCGCTGCTGAAACAGATTAAGAGGTATGACCAATCCCACCATCCAACCCTAGCTGCTGTTAGTTCCCAGCCATGAACCCCAAGGCGGCCAAATTCTTTCTCTAGGCAACCAAACTCACAAAGAACACAAGGAAGCAAACCCTTCACTACAGCGCACACATACCTACAGAAGGCTTCTCTTGAAAGTGTGTCTGGTGCTCTATTTGTATTTTGTTTTTATTAAAACTCAAGAGTTGGTGGCGCCAAGCAGGGACGATCAAGATCCCCACCTTCTACCTTACTAGAGTCATTTGTAAGCCCAAGAAAGTAAGGGGGAGCTCAGAGCATTTACTCATTTTATTGGGCACGTTAAACCCAGACTGGTTGTGTGGGGCAGCGGAACGAGGGCCCAAACCAGGCGGAGCAAGGACACCCGAAGAAACTATTCCAACTCTCCAAGTCAGCGAGATTCATGAGAAATGCTGACAGTTCAATTCCCATTTGCCACTCTGCTTATTCTTTGCTACATAGTAAGCAATTAGATTTCATGTCTAATAGTTTTCACTCATTAATTCAAAGGTCCTACCAATGTACAGATGGAAACAACAGCATTAGCACATTCCAAAATAAATAAATATATAGTTGAGATTTTACCTAAAAACAATACACTTTCTAAAGTGTCTACAAGGAACATATTTTTTTTTAAGGTTTATTTATTTAGTTGACAGGCAGAGATCACAAGTAGGCAGAGAGGCAGGCAGAGAGGGGTAGGGGGAAGCAGGCTCCCCGCTGAGCAGAGAGCCTGATGGGATCATGACCCGAGCCGAAGGCAGAGGCTCCAACCCACTGAGCCACCCAGGTGCCCCCAAGGAACATATTTGACTAAGAGTATATTATAATACCTCATTGTATCCCCTGTGGAGAATAATACCAAAAATTCTTAAGACCATCAGAATTGGTTTGAAATCCAGTTCTAAGACTTACTGGCTCTGTGATCTTAGGTAAGTTAGAGCAGGTTACTCCATGCCTCAGTTTCTTCAGCAATAAAATGGAGACAAGACCTGTGTAAAAGGGTTCATAAGGATTAAATGGAAAAAAAAATGTATAGAAGGAGCAGACAGCAATAGCACATTGACCAATAAAATGAGTAAATGCCTAGCACATAATAGGCATTTAATAACTATTACTATTCCTAATATACTACTGTAAGTATATTAAAGGCTCTGAAAAGTCTCAAGGTCTAGACAAATGTAAAATACTACCAATAATCATATGCTTGGGTCTGGCGTGTAGGGAGTCCAATTCTGAATTTAGAAACAAACATACAGGTAGTAGCATCAGGATAGGTAGAGAGATTAAGACACCCGAATAGAGAGTCCTGAAATAAATCCACATATATATGGACAATTGATTTGAAAATTAAGGTTCCAAGTTAATTCAAGGGGGAAAGTCTTTTTAATAAATGTTGTCGGAATAGCTGAATATCCATATGGAAAATAATTAAATCTCTGTTTCATTCCATAGACAAAGATTAATATAATAGACCTAACCATAAAACCAGAACCATAAAGCACCTAGAAGAAAACATTGAATATCTTTACAACTGTGAGGGAGGCAAAGATTTCTTAGACTGTATATAAAAAGCATTGACTATAAAAAATGATAAATCAGGCTACACTGAAATGAAGATTTTCTGCACCATTAAGAAAATTGACAAGCCACAGAATAGCAAAAGTAACTATATACATATATCCGATAAAAGACATATCTAGAATAGATAATGAGCTTCTATAAATTAGCAATCTACTTTGGAAAAGGGGAAAAAGACTTGAACAGATGCTTCACGAAATAAGAAATACGACTGTCCAACAAGCACATGTAAGAGTACTTGCCAGTAGTCATCAGGGAAATGCAAATTAAAACCATAGTGAGATACTATTTCACACCTAGTAAAGGCCAACACAAAACAGGCTGACAATTCATGCTGTTGAGGATGTGGAGTACTGGAAATTCTCATGCACTGCTCGCGGCAATCAGAATGTTATCAGCCACTCTGAAGAGCTGTTTGGAAGTTTATGACTTTAAAGTTCCATCTACCTTATGTACTGGCAACTTCACTCTTAGGTGTTTCCCCCAAGAGAAATGAAAACATATATCCACAAAAAGAGCTTTATTCATCATGGGCATAGCAACCCAAACGTCCATCAGCAGGACAATGGGTAAATTGCGCTATATTCATACAGTGGACTACTACTCACAAAAGAACAGAGTGCTACTCACAAAAGATACACACGCAGTGTGGATAAATCTCAAAAACATCCTATGAAGGGAAAGAAGCCAGATGCAAAAGGCTGCATGCCGTCTGATTGCATGTATATGTAATCCAAGCAACGCTGATCTATAGCAGATGTCAGAACGTGGTGGTTTTGTTGGGAATGGGGGCATGGCGAAAGGCGGAAAACGGGGCAGTGGGAGCTTCTGGAATAATGGAAATGCTCTATATCTTGTTTTGAGTGTTGGTGCCATGAGTGTACGCGATTGTCAAAACTCAAAGGATTGAACACTGAAACTCTCTGTATGTTGGTGTCTGTTAACTCAGACCTCATCTAAACATACATTCACACACACGGCCAAGGGACAGGCGCTTAGCTCACAGAGTTTGCACCCGTGCTGAGGACAAAAGGTATTGCCCCATTCAGATTACTGATGAAATTAAATTACATTCATAAAGTGTTTGTGAAGTCTAGTCCATTCAAACAGCATGTTGCATGACACACAACAAAATGCTTCCTGTGAAGCCAGTAAACTGTGTGATTTGGACGAGGCTTTAATGCATAAAGAACCTCTTTTAGCTTTCCTCCCCGCTACTTCTTGTGGTTTACTGAAAAGGACTTGGCAGGTGCCTGTGAAGGGGGCTATTCTCCTCTGGGCAAAAGAGCCTTAAGTTATTAAATTCTTCCTCCTCCAGCCTTGTTCACCTCTACTGTTTATTGTTTTGTCTTGTTTATCTGTGGCTGGCAGCCCAAGGCAGACCCTTGTCCTCTCTGTACTCCCCACGGGGATTAGCCCTCACTCAACACTCGGTAATGTTTTCACTACTGATCCGAGTGTGGTCACAGTATGGCTAATAAAAACAGCAACTCTCCCCGCACACTCCACACTCTTCCTCCTGGGGCCAGAAAGCAAAAATCCAAGTGGTCCTCTCCCACCCTCCCCCGCCCCATCAGTTTCATTCTTACAATAGCTTTATGTATTTGTATCTTAGGGCAATCCTGCTTTTTAACTTGTGATAGTGCCATTGGCCGCAACTTAAAAACCACTCCGCAGAAACCATTCCTGGCTCCCTGGGTCAGTGGATGAAGGGAAGTGTCCTGACACAGTTCAAAAACTACTCTGTGGGGTGCAGAAAGGGAGAAGCCAAGAACAAGTCCTTTATTTGGGGCATTGTTTCCATTTCTAAACCATTCTATCGGTGTCCTCTTTTCACTCACAAATGGAATATTGTTCCCTTTCTGTCTGCCAACAGACCCAGAGGGGAAAGGAGAGGGAGAGTTTAAGAAATGGAGCAGGGAAAAGGTTTATAAAATGGTTCATTTTATGCGTAAAATACATAGGAAATGAGAGAGTGGGGAAAGACCTGTTCAGTTACATTGTTCCTCCCTCAGGGCAGATTAAATCGCGTGGAGCAGATGGAGACAGTTCGCAAGGGAAGAGCTAACACTTAGACCTCCCCTCTAACCTTTGGTGTGCGTTCCCTATTTAGTAAAAACACTTACCATCTGTGATTAAAGGTAGACATCAACCTAATTGATAATTCCCTGGAAACTTCACTTGTGCGGGTGCTGCTACCATCCAAACTGACTCCTTAAAACCGATGGGGCCTTCCCACTGGGAGATCAGTTCTCTTCTTTCCTTCCATATTTCAGTCTTTTAAAGAAATTGAATCCTTCCAGTTTTTCAGCCACTTGACTTCCAAAATGTCCACGTGCCATCCACGTGTCAGGATTCCTGATCAAGTATCACCTGGTTCAAGAACTCTTTGACCACGCCTCTGTCTCCACCTCTTCGGAAGTTCTCTTGCTCTCTTCTATCATCGCATTTGTGCTCTACTCTCTTAGAGCATTTAGCATGTGTGACCTTATCAATCACCTTTTCTTCCTGCAACTCTCAGTTGAAGGACTGACTTCTCAGTGAAGCATGTATCATCTCTTCTAGGTAGGCTGTCCCATGATCTCATCATACTTCATGGGGACTTCCATTAAGCAATTATTTTCTTATACTGTGGATGCTTATTTGCTCCTCTGTCTTTGGGCTCCTGGAGAGCAGAAGTGATGTCTCCTTACAATACATACATATTGACAGCACGTACCACACACCCACACACGCATTAGTTGAATTTATCTTTTTGGAGGTCACCATGGACATTTTGTTTCGTTTTGTTTTTCATTAAAGCAGAGAAGTCAGAAACAATATGGAGTGAGTATAATAAAGCATAAACAAAAGGAATACAAGGGTAGCAGGTGTAAAGGAAGTAGCAGTGGTAAAGGGGGGCAACTCTTTTGAGGAATGTGACTGTAAAAAAAAATAGAGGTGGGGAGGACGAGGGTATGGAGAGGGTGGCTGGGTTATGGACATTGGGGAGGGTATGTGCTATGGTGAGTGCTGTGAAATGTGTAAGCCTGATGATTCACAGACCTGCACCCCTGGGGCTAATAATACATTATATGTTAATTTAAAAAATTAAAAAGAAAAAAAATAGAGGTGGAAGAGAGAGGTGGAGGATGGAATTTGGATAAAAGTAAAGGCTTGAGGGATTTTTGAGGACTGAGCATGTGTGTAGGCTATAAAGGGAGACCAGAAGAGAGAGAGAGAGAGACCGAAGATAAAAGAAGTCACAACGAAGAGATCAAAGTCTTAACCCAGACAGGAGGAGCTGGGATTAAGAGTAGGGCTGGAGGGTAAATTTTGGAAAAGAATAAAACGCCACTTGTTCTGAGATAGTGGGAGGAAGGAGGATGAAGATATGAAGAGGAAGAAAGAAGAGAATATTAGTGAAAATACAACTGAGTGGAAATAAGAGCTTCGTATTAATGTATCTTTCTTAATAAGCAGGCTCTGCTGGAATTAGAAAAGTCAAGGTAAGTCCTAGAAGGCTTAAGCAGGGAGAAACGGTTGGAGCAACCAGAGGAACAGAAAAGGATTGTGCAGAGGTTAAGTTACCTTGTGAGGTCCTGCCCGGGCCCTGTCTCAGCCGGGCTCCCCTAGTCCATATTAACTAAGCAATCGCAGATAAAGAATAAAACTAGCCAAAGAGACAACTTAAAGACCTAGAATCAGGTTCAACCAGTATTTAAAAAATCACTCTGAAGTTTCACTTATTTAGATTTCCTAAAATATAAATAGCTCTCCAGGAGAAACTTGTAGAAGCTGTACTTCCAAGTCAGTAACCCGATGACCTCAAATCCATTGAGGAAAATATATCTAGTGCCTCTGATATACTAGGTCCTGTGGTGGCCTAGGATAGAGGGTAGTCTCTATACTCAAGAAGTAGATGGGAAGAGATCTCTTTCCGTTCATTCAACAAAATCTGCATGCTACGCCATGCCAAGCATGTTGCCCTGGCTGCTGTAGACAGAGATAGTATGTGCCCTCACTGCGGGTGTGGATCTCTTAGATGAAACATATGTTAAGCAAACACCGATCAGTTATTTGATTATAAATTAATTACTGAAGCCAGACAGAGAGAGAGAGAGGCCTCCAAGGCATGGAGAAGTGCCTGCTGAAAGTTCTGAAGCAGTAAAGAATGTGGCATTTGAGAAAATGAGCGGATGCCGGAGTGGCTGGCACTCCCGCAACAAGGGCATCGACCGCAGGATGAGGACTGACCTGGTAGGGCTTCTGTGAGTCCCATTAAGGGGTTTAGATTTGATCTTGAGAGCAGCGAAAAGTCACTGATTGCATTTGAAAAGGAAACTCTACCTGCAGAGTGGAGAATGGATTTGAGACGCAGTCAGGAGTGGATGCTGGAAGACAGTTGGGAGGCTGTTGTAGAAACTGGGCATGAGCAACGAGGGTGGCTTGGACTGGACGTGGCCCTGGACATGGAGAGAAGCAGATGGGCTTGGGAGAGGTTTGGCAGGGAGACTGGCAGGATCAGATCATGGGCACAATGGGAAGAGGAGGGAGAAGCACTCACCAACCAGCAAGTGAGTGTACAACATGCCATTAACTAAGACAGAAACATGGGAGAAGGACTTCCTTCTCCAGCCACGAAGTAGCTAAACCTGAATCCGAAAATCTTATCCCAGTTCTCCAATCCAGCCCTGCGTAGCACAGTGAGAACCCTGCTTCCTCGGGTACAAACACTGACAGTAGCTGGGTTTGTGGTAATTAAAAGGTCAAGCGGTTTGGCTCATATGTGTACTCAAGGGCTACCTGGTGGGGTGTTGGTCTTTCTTTCCTTCCTTCTTTCCCTGGCTCATATCTCTCCATCTGACAACAGGAACAAACAGAACTCTGTGATTTGAATTTTTTTTTTTTTTTGAGTTCTCAATAGCCATTTTACATAATCCTCAACAATAACCAGTCTTTGAGTGTCTAGGCACAGGCTGTACTCTGTGCTTGGAGACACTTATCTTCCACACTTTGATGAAAAGATAAGCATCTAGTCTATAGATAATGCATTAGACAGCTCCCACAGCGTTAGGCATTAGGCAACGTGTTTTTCCCTTCTACTTGTCTGTTCAGCCATGAAAGCCTCAGGAGTTGCCTGGGCTATCTTAATCCCTCTTCACCTACTGTAGCTGTTTACTCTTGGCGATGGGCTTGACACCCAACACAGTGTTAAAAGGAAAAGGCAGGGAATCAAGATTCAAAGGAGGAGCAGCTCAGATTCTAGTCGTAAGGAGGAAGTCTTCCTGCTACTTAAAGAAGTCAGAGCAATACCAGATTCTTTGCCAGCCCACACCGACAGAATCAGCACATCCTCCACCGTGAGCCTGAGACGCAGATAATGTTGTGTGCTTAGAGTGCCCCGAACCTAATGTTGGCCCTAGAATTCCAAGGGGAGTTATAGTGAGAAGACTCTGCCCATGTCCTAGTCCTAGTTCTGGTAAGCCAAGTGACCTTGAACGAGTCACCGGGTCATGGTTGTCTCATCTTTCCAAACATGGGGTGAACTGAAGCGTACTGTCTCCTCTCAACATTTATCTCCAAGTTCTCAAAGCTTTAATTGTCTTGGCAGTCAAAATTACATCCAGATCAATGTGTTACTTTTGAGGGTTTCATTTTATGATCATTTCTTGCTTTCCAACTAAACTGCATAGACAGAAGGATTCATAAAATTTTCATGATGTGGAGTTCATGCAGAATGAGATGAGAAGGCAGGGATGTCTGCTTGTAGTTTATTATTTCTCTCTTGACAAAGATGAGGACTCCCCAAGAGCAGGGACCCTGACTGTCTTGTTCACCACTGCACACTGCCTGTCACATAGTAGTTTCTCAAGTAATGTTTGTTGACTGGAAGAGTGAATGTTTGGGAACAGAGGCCATTTGGGAGAACAGGAGGCTTTCCTTCTCTCATAAAAGGCACGGTTAGGCCTTCATGAAAACAGAAATCTCACCAAGAAGAAAATTCTTTATTTTCATGGATAACACAAGGGTCTGAGGGACAATTCCAGCTGCAGAACAGAAAGTAGTGTCTTGGTGTAGAGCTCGGCTTCTCAAACTGGGGTCCAAGCAGCAGGAATGTGGTAGAATTATGTGAAACCACGGGGTCTTTCCCAATATCAGTTTTACTGGATAAAGTAACTTAAAATATTTTGGTATTAGAACAAAAATGTATCTCTGATGAAACAGAATGCAACACTCTCCTGACTGAAAAATATGACGTGAGACTTTCAGCTTTTGTGGAACAGTGCGGGGGAGACAGCAGCAGGTGGTAGCCAGAGACCCCAGTCCACGTCGCCAGGTTGGCTGTTTGGCCTCACTGCTGCCCTCCATTTCCCTACTTATGGGAAGATGACTGGAGTAGATGGATGTTCTCTAACACCTCTTCTAGTCTTAACATGCTCTGATGGAAACCAAAGGGAAGGGATGAAAACTATTCTTATTTAGCTGTTAGCTTCTGTTCTCTGGTCTGCTCTCTGGTCTTGGCAGACCAGACTTGTATTAGCCTCAGGGGAATGTGGAAAATCTCTAAGACCAGATACTGTGACATTGCATTTTCCAATCCCCCATCTTCACTCTCTCTTCCTCTTCTATCCTGATAGATAGATGGATGGATGGATGGATAGATAGAATGCTTCTGGGAAAATGCTCCCAATAAAAGCCAACTAACTCCTCCAGCTAGTACTTTGTCTTAAACCAGTTTTCTCCCATCACGAACGTAGTTCCTGAGAAAACCATTCTGCCTGTCTTTCTCTCCCTCCACACCATTCCCTTGCACCTTAACTGCTTTATATCACACCCTTACCTCTCAACAAAAGGTGACTTCCTTTTCTCAGAGCAAACTGTGATCCCATGGCTCCTGGAGGAATTGCCCTTCTCCCCTCACTTCCCCGTACAGAGCCCTGGGCAGATTAGGCACTGCATAAGCATTTGTGGAATTGAATTTTTGATTGTCCAAGAATTATTTTATACTTCATGTTATTGAAAATGACCCTACCTTTCTTACTAAAAAGTTTCCTCTTCAGGAGAAATAAACCTTTGTGGTCAAATTGAACTTACGATAAAGCAAAGATGCCTAAAACGTAGTAAGACTACTCCCTCCGCCCCCACCCCCAAAGAAAAACTTTCTAAGGATGATAAACTTTTACAAATTCAGCTAATAGCTTTTCTGAATGCTAATACCTGTCTCTACCTGTCAAATTCTCACCATGTTTCAAGGCTCATCTCAAAAATCTGTTCTCACAGAAAGCTTTTCTTGGCTATTGTTATGGGAAATATTTTCTCTATCTGCTCTACTCTAAGAGCTATGTGTTGTCATGACTTTTTTTTTTTAGTATTTATCTCCCTCATGTAGTATTATAGATATTGATAATCCTACTCAAAAAAAAAAAAAAAGCTCCCAACCAAACAAGAAATTCTATTTCAAAGGAGGCCTTTTATAAAATGTATTTATTTGTTCATGAGTGTGTTTTATGCCTCACTCTTGCAGTTTTAACCATGAGAACTTTTTTTTAAATATAAAGATTACATTAAGTAAAATCTGTAAGTTTTTATCTGATTGCTCCCTGCCCCCCACTACACACTGGAAGGAGAGAGAGGTGGAAAGAAAAGGAGCCCTATTTATTTTTAAGGTATGAATAGTTAAAATGTTAGCTCATTGAAGAACAAACACCATTATCTGGAAAGAAATCATGAGGGAATGTAGTTTTTTGTTTTGTTTTGTTTTGTTTTTGTTTCTTAAAAAGGAAATTTGATACTGTGTGTTAAGTGCTTCCTAATTTTCTTTTTTCACAAACCTAAACTTTGTGTTATTACCTTATTGTACCTCTCAGAATTTCTCAAACCTCTAAACAAAGGAGTAGAAAGTGCACAACTACAAAAGACTCCAAATCCTTTTTCTAGGTCAGAATACAATACCAACCACTAGTCCAATTACATGGGATTGTTCCTCTTTGAGTTGCAGAAAGAACACAATCACGTTTCTCAACTTGCACTTATGTTCATCGGACAAACCTAACTGCATTTCAAGCAACTTAGCAATGATAGATGAGAAACACACACCTGACTTAATTTCTGGATTGATCTTTACTTTGAAAACTTTAAATCTTTCCTGATAAAGGAGGAAAAAAGGAATTCCAAATTTCTGACACTTCACTGGTATTCAGAGTCTCAAAACATATCCCATATATTTTAGATGTTTAAAGACTGATATGCATCCAGACCTTGGAAGGAATAAGCCAGTACAAGCAAATGGGATCTCATTCTTACGGTAAGGCAGATGGTGGAACACTGGCTTTGGAAAACACAGACCTAAGTTTGAAGACTAACTCCAACACTTTACTACCCAAGTGAATGAGGACAAGTTACCTATCTCTTTAAGCTGTAGCTTCCTTGTCTAAAATACATACATACATACATACATACGTACATACCTTTCTCATTGGATTATTATGAATATTAACCAAGATAACTCAGGTGAGCACCTATAACAGGGCCGATGCTCAACACTTAATCACATTAGCAAGGCAGAGAAACAGACTCAGCCAGTTATTGGAGAGAGGAGATATTTTGAGTGTGTTTGGAAGTAGGCATCACCTACTAAAGGGAAAGCACAGAATAATTTTTCAGGGGACTACACATTGTGGTTTGCATCTATCTTTTCTTAAAGTAAGGAAACCTTTGGCATTAGCGAATCTATTAACATAGCTTCGTGATTATTGCTCCAGGGCAAGCTTATGAACTTTCTTTCCCTTCTAAATTAGATGTCAGGTGAAAAAAAATAACAACAACAAAAAACCTCCAATATTTCCAAATTCAAATATTAGAACTGATTTTAGAAACATCCATGCAATATGATCTCCCTGATATGAGGAAGTGGAGATGCAACGTGGGGGGTTAGGGGGGTAGGAGAAGAATAAATGAAACAAGATGGGATTGGGAGGGAGACAAAACATAAGTGACTCTTAATCTCACAAAACAAACTGAGGGTTGCTGGGGGGAGGGGGCTTGGGAGAAGGGGGGTGGGGTTATGGACATTGGGGAGGGTATGTGCTATGGTGAGTGCTGTGAAGTGTGTAAACCTGGCGATTCACAGACCTGTACCCCTGGGGATAAAAACACATTATGTGTTTATAAAAAAATAAAAAAATAAAGATTAAAAAAAAAAAAAGAAACATCCATCCACTATCCTTGCAACTGAACTCATCCAAATGAAATCTTAATCTCAGAATTTCATTTCTGAAACCTTATTCCATTTACAGAAATTATTATTGTGTGGTGGATAATCAAAAAACCAAGACTGTTAGAATCACGTTTCAAGAAAAAGCAAACAGACTCTGAGCAGAAGCCTATGTGAATCTCCTAAGAATAAGGTATGTAGCCTTTAATGCATAGGCCTCCTGAGCTTTTCTTCTTTTTTTTAATGCTTCCTAGTTTGATAGTTGTGTGTCTGAGAGTTAGGGCTGGCATCATTGGTTGAATGAGGTGTCACTGCACCAGAGCATTTCCTTATAAAAGAACATCACCTCCAGCCATCTTTTTAACAAGCCCTGCTTTCTTGCATTTATTATTGGGAAACAGTCAAGCAATTTGTACAAGGCTGGGAAAACTAGGGGCAGAACTAGATACAGAAGTTTTAGCTTTTAACTTTTCTGATCAATTCAGTATACTCAAAAGAATTGATACGACTCACCTCAAATTTCAGTTGAGTATTTTTGGTATGTCAAATGCTGCAGATAGAAGGGTACCAGGTCACAACAATGCTATATTTAGAGATTTCCCTAAATGTTTACTTTTCATAGATGGAAAGGCTGAAGGAGGCTTTACAAAAAAGAGAAGTTAGGGACGCCTGGGTGGCTCAGAGGGTTAAGCCTCTACCTTCAGCTCGGGTCATGGTCTCAGGGTCCTGGGATTGAGCCACGTGTTGCGTTGGGCTCCCTGCTCGGCAGGGAGCCTGTTTCTCCCTCTCTCTCTGCCTCTCTGCCTACTTGTGAGCTCTCTCTCTGTATCAAATAAATAAATAAAATCTTAAAAAAAAAAAGAGAGAAGTTAGAGCTTTATCAGTTGAGTTGATGGACTGGATGACTCATGGTGCCTGTTTCTGCCACCTGGGATTCAGGGAATGGAACTCAATTTAGACTTTTTAAAAGTGAGAGTTACTGCTAATCATGTGGCCCCTCAAAAATACATAACAAAGTAAAAGGAGATGTGTTTCTTGTCAGCTGCCTATAACTTCACCTGATTGATAGAAGGCATTAAGTTGATTTATTTGATTCTTAGGAGGATAAAATCCATCACAAAAATCAACAGCCCTGTTGTTTAAAAAAAAATTTTTTTTAAAGATTTTTATTTATTCAGGGGCGCCTGGGTGGCCCAGTTGATTAGACATCTGCCTTCAGCTTAGGTCATGATCCTGGAGTCCGGATATAGAGCCCCACATCGGGCTCCCTGCTTGGTGGGGAGTCTGCTTCTCCCTCTGCCCCTCACCCTGCTCCTGTTCTCTCTTTCTCACTCTCTGTCTCTCTCTCAAATGAATAAATAAAATCTTATTTGAGAGAGAGACAGAGAGGACACATGTGGGTGCAAGAAAGAGCACCAGAGGGGCAGGGGAAGAGGGAGAAGGAGAAGCAGGGAGCTGGATGCAGGGCTTGATTCCAGGACCCCGAGATCATGACCTGAGTTGAAGGCAGATGCTTAACCAACTGATCCACCCAAGTGCCCCAACAGCCCATTTATTTATTTAAGTTCAACTAATTAACATACAATGTACTCTTTGTTTTAGGGGTACAGATCTGTGATTCATCAGTCTTATATAATACCCAGTAGTCATTACAACCCATACCCTCCCTAATGTCCATCACTCAGTTAACCTATCCCTCCACCCCTGAACAGCCCTTTTAGCCAAAATCTTTAGAACACGGTTTTCATTAGAAATGAAGCAGTATTAATATAAGATTATGACAAATAAATCAGGCCCTTTGTGTGTGTGTGTACATATATATATAATTATTATTTTTTTAAGTGCAAGCACCAACCACATACGCCACAACAGGAAATATACTCAAGGCATTATCAGCCCAGAAGTTTCTTCCTGGCCCTTCACCACTCTGACCTCAGAGCTTTAGAGTGTGGTGGGCAGGGGGACACCAGGTTCCAGGAGTGGAAAGGTAGCTGAAAGCAAGGTGACCACTGAGAGCCCTGTCAGAGATTCTCCTAGGCTGAGTGGAATGCTCTCTGGATAAGGCGATGTCATTGTCCTCAGCGCCACACTAAAACTTTTAGTCCTGGACAGAGGGAATTGGTGAACTCTGTTGTCCCCAAGGAACAGGATCCAGTCAATTGTTAGCTTCACTCAGTGCAACATTAAATTCCGCTCAAGTCTCTTTCAATTATTTAAACATAGACTTATTTATTTGGATATAGGCAAGCAAGCACAAAGACAAAAAAGAAAAAAAAACCCTTAAACTTCACTTTGATGCTCTTGATCGTTCAGTGAAGTCTTCTTAAAATTAATGTAGCAGAGAAAGAAAAAAATAATGTGAAATATGGGGCAGCCGAGTTGAAACTGAGACCTTAATCTGTCAAACTTTAGGGGTTTCCCAGCTTGGAATTTACCTGGCTTTACTAGTTTGGAAGGGGTTGACTTTTATTCTGAATCGAAATCCTACCCCCACGTCCCCAAACACACACACACATGCACGCAGGCACACGCATGCACACATCGGGTTCTATAATGCTGCCAAAACAGACAAGGAAGGGAAGTCAAGATTAACAGCCACGAGAATGGTGATGATTACAACAAGCTCAGCAAGTTGTATTTACACAGCATTTTCCTTCAAGAACCGCAGAGCTCTGCACAGATATTATCTCACTAATCCTCAGGGGAGCTTTCTCAAAGCGGCTTTATCCAGGCTCTCTCAATGGAGAAAGTGAGGCACAGTGAGGAGAGCCCGTGAAGTCTGTGGTAAAGCTGGAAACATAACCCCGGGCTCCTGACGTACGGGCCATTGTCATTTCCACTCAACCACGCCACCTTCCTGTCAGGTGTCTGGTAAACAGGTTAACTGATCTGGTGATTAGGCTGCCTCCTGCTTACGTGCAGGGACCTGCGGAATGCAGCATTTCCTTATTATACATTTTCAAGTACAGCTCAGCGAAGCCAGGGGTCAGATAACGTCTTCCAGTGGAGAAAACTGGCCAAACGCAGATGCGGCGGTGGGTAGCCCGCCGGGGGGCTGCTGAGCTCCTGCGAAAGGGAAGACGGAGTCAAGCCCAGGGACCCAGGCGCCGGCGGAAATAGAAAACCAAGCCTCGCTTGTTAAAAAAAAATAATAATAAAAATAAAAATTGTACTCTTATATGCTACTGGCACACTCCTTTAAGGGAAAAAAAAGGAAGGAGGGGAGGGAGGGAGGGAAGGGAGGGAGGGGAAAGAAAAGGAAAGGAAAAGAGAGAGAAAGAAAGAGAAAGGAAAAGAAAAAGAGAAAGAAAGGTGAAAGAAAAAAAAGGAAAGGAAGAAAGAAAGAGAAAGAGAAAAAAAGAAAGAGAAAAAAAGAAGGAAAGAAAGAGAGAGAGCGAGAGAAAGAAAAAGAAGAAAAAAGGAAAGGAACAAGGTCCTGAGAAACGCCGGGCGCCGGAACGCGGGCGCGCGGAGGCAGACGGTGCAGTTCGAAGACTGAGCGGTGGGGACGGAGGCGGAGGCGGCGCGGACGGAGGCGGAGGCGGCGCCGGAGGCGGAGGCGGCGCGGGCGGCGGCCGGCGCTTTCCCGTGGCGTCAGGGGTGCTGAGGTGACGGCGCGGCTGTGCGGCGGCCGCGGCTCACGCGGGAGTGACGCCGCCGGCAGCTCCCCTGAAAGGGCCCTCCTCTCCGTCCCCGTCCCCCCTCCCCGCCCCGGCGCGGGGCGCCCGCAGCCGAGGAGGCGGCGCGCCGCGGTAATTGGGCACAGGGGCCTTTTTCAGAGTCGCTCAGTCGGTAAATGGAACGTCAGCTTCCCTGTGATCCCGCGTGTGTGGGGCGGCGGCGGCTGCCGAACCGGGGCGCGAGGCTGGCCGGCCGCCGCTGCTCTTTCACAGCCCCGGGGCCTGCGCGGCCGGGGCGGGGGGGGGTCGCCGCGGGGCGCGGCCCCGACCCTTCCTGGTGCCCCGGGGCGTCCGACCCGCACCGCGGACTCCTGTGGTCTCTTGGCCGGGTGCCACTTGTGGGAAACCCACAGGCCGAGATGAACCCGGGAAGAGAACCGTAGAGGGGATCCCGCCCCAGGCTGTAAGTCAGCCCTCCGGAGATAAAGACAAGCGTCTTCGCAGATGATTATAGATTTTCCCTTCACCGTGCGCCTGGAGGGGGGAGTTTTCACCCAATTCATTCAGATACTCAGCCCTTCCTCGGAAGGCCTTTCCTCGGAAGCTCGCCCAGCAGGAGCGCGCTGATCAACGTCAAGCCCGCCCTGCCTAGACTATGGCCTCCAGTGCAGGGATTAGCGACTTGCCAAGGGCTTTCTAGTCCACCCCGACACCAGCAAAATGGCTTCTTTCATCATCGCCCTCGCTCTGCTTTGGGACAGGGAGTTTGAGCTCTTGGGAAAGACACGAGGTCCTTGCCTCTCTCAATGTCACTCACTCTTTGGGGCTCAAGGGGTCACGACTAATTGCTGTGCAGTATCTGGCCTTGCTAACCTGTGCGATGACCTCAGCGACGGGGCACAGCTAGTAGACCTGAGTGAATCGTGGCTCCCATCCCCAATAGAGGCCCAGACTCTGCTCCTTCTAATAACAAGCATAGGGCAACACCTCTTACTTGGAACCCACCACGTGCACTTATTACCTCATTTATTCCCCCCAACAATCTATTTTGTGGATGGTAAAGCGAGCTTCCGGAGGTTCAGAAAGTTGCCCAAGCTGCCGTTAGTAGGCGGCAAGCTGGTCTGGACTCCACCAGGCTCGAGAGGGTTCCACAGACTTGGGCTGGATAAAGTAGAATCAGTCTTGTATGTAGCAAAGCAGCAGAGAGGACAGAAGGCGAAGCAAACGGGGAGAAGGCGTTTTATTTTTTTGTTAGATATTAGTTTAAGAAATGCAGCTTGTAGAAGCTATATTCACATTCTCACTAGAAGCACCCTGCATTAGTTTTTTGTTTTTTGTTTTTTTTTTTTTTTCCCCTCTAAAGCTTTCTCTCAAAGGCTTGAGATTTCAACCATCATCAGAGGCACTTCTGTTTCTTAAATACTCAACAGGGGAGATCCCCGCTTTCATTTTTCATCCAAGACTCAGATAAGCTAGTGAAAAGTGGGAAGCTAGTTGTATTAGCTTGAGCGCCATAACAAAACACCATAGACTGGGTTGCTTGAACAACAGAAATTTATAGCTACAGAGGCTGGAAATATCAGATCAGGATTCGGACGTAGTTGGGTTCTGGTGAGAACTCTCTTCTGGCTTCCTGACAGCTATCTTCTCCTTGTGTCCTTACAAGGCAGAAAGAGAACTCTGTTTTCCTCTTCTCATAAAGTTACAGTCCTGTCAGATTAGGACCCCACTCTTATGACCTCATTTAACCTCAAGTACTCTGTAAAGACCCTATCCCTAGGTACAGTCACACTGGGGATAAGGGCTTCAACATATGAATTGGTGGAGGGGAGACACAATTCAGTCCATAGCACTCATAATACTGGAAAGGCTAAAAATTCAGCACGGTTCCAAAATTCACAACTGTGGTACCTTCAACAGCAACAAACAACTAGATACTGATTAACGCACTGCTATTAATGGAAATGGGGTAGGAGTAAAAAAGGAGAGAACAACAAAGAACAAAAATCATACCCTTGTTGCCTCCATAGAATAATTTTACATTTTAGAATGCATGACTCAATCTTCATTATTTTGCATACACCATAATTGAAGAATGGTGCCATCATATAGGTCTGACACTATGAGACCATCTTCAGAATGGAATTGTATCGCAATGCCTCAGACACTTCAAAAATTAGAACGTCTTTCGGGAAAGTCAAAGAAGATTTACTTTATAGAGAACTGTATTTGAAAAAGTTTCTCTCATAACTGGAAGCAACTTATACAAATATTTTTACAAAGTTAGTCATTTCTTTAAGAGAACAATTTTTGTTTAAAAAATGTGTCAGGGGACGCCTGGGTGGCTCAGTGGGTTAAGCGGCTGCCTTCGACTCAGGTCATGATCCAGGGTCCTGGGATCGAGTCCCGCATCAGGCTCCTTGTCTAGCAGGGAGCCTGCTTCTCTCTCTGCCTCTGCCTGCTACTCTGCCTGCTTGTGCTCTCTCTATGACAAATAAATTAAGAAAAAAAAAAATGTGTCAGAAGAATGCCATTTCGGTATGGCTTCATTTATTTGAAAAACAAGTGCAGGGAGTCCTGATTGGTCAGGAACTTGATTACCTTTCTCCAAATATGAGAGAATAATGCTACTGAGAAGGCTTATCTTGGTCAAACATATGGACAACAGAAGCAATGATTTCCCATTCACTTTCTAGTCAGGTTTGTGTGGGTTTGCTGGATTGTGGTAAAGAGCTAGGAACTGAGGACTGCCAACTTTGAAGAAAATTCCTCTCTGATCTTCATGCCTGGAAAAGACAAACCACGCACTAGACCCAGGGCAGCAGCACAAGAAGAAATGACAACTGTAGTACTGGCCTAAGAAATCACCTCCTTCTGCCAGGAAATCCTTCAGTCATTTACATCTTAGCATGAATTTGTTTTCCTTTTAAGTTATAGATAGAATAAATACAGTTTCCTCGTAGTTCCATCTTTTTACAAATCATTGGATGTTCTATAGTAGACAGGATTTCTTTCTTTCTTTTTTTTTTTTTTAAAGATTTTATTTATTTATTTGACAGAGACACAGCGAGAGAGGCAACACAGCAGAGGGAGTGGGAGAGGGAGAAGCAGGTTCCCAGAGGAGCAGGGAGCCCCATGCAGGGCTCGATCCCAGGACCCTGGAATCATGACCCAAGTTGAAGGCAGACACTTAACGACTGAGCCACCCAGGCACCCCAGTATAGTAGATAGGGTTTCTTTCCACAAACCCCATGGGTTTGTCATTAGAAATTAGAAATGAAAATTGGTCATTAGATCACTGGAAGTTTTGATGGGATAGAGCAAAGGTGAAAATAGGGATAATTCTGGTTGATTGTACCAGGCTTCCTGGATAGCAAACATGGAGGTGGGGTGGGTAATTGATGGCAAGAGGATTAGGCTTGAAAACTTCAGGACTGGAAGGCACTTACTGCCCAGTGGGAAGGGGAAATAAGATTTCAGCAGATGGATGAGGAGCACAAAAAAAGGAATTGGAAACTAGATTTAATTTGCTTTATGCTTTAACCAGATTAGGTCTTGGGTGTGGGCAGCAATCTCATATAACAAGCCTGACATGTGGCCACTCCTGGTAGGAAGGTTCATGTGGCCCACAGCACCATTAAGCTAGAAATACAGGTCACTAAACTGCTATTACTGTGCATGACTGAGATAATTATTGCTCAGAAATAATTAAAACACTACATATTTTATTATAACAATTCCACTTCGTGGGTCTCTGGGCTATTTATACCCCTAGGTCTATACATAAAATTTTTGTTTCAATAGATAGGCCCTATTCAGCCACATTTATTTATTTATTAAAAGATTTCTTTTTTATTTATTTGAGAGAGAGAGAGAGAGAGAACAGAGGGAGCCTGAGAGGGAGAAGCAGACTCCCGGCTGAGCAGAGTCTGACATGGGACTCGATCCCACAACCCTGGGATCATGACCTGAGCCGAAGACACTTAACCAACCAAGCAACCCAGGTGCCCCAAGTCACATTTATTACTGGAAGGCTGAGGCTCTATTTCTTGACCAGCAACTATAGATTAATTCTTAAAAATATTTTTATTGTGGTAAAATATACATAACACCCTAAAATGTTCCATTTTAACCATTTTTAAGCATATAGCAGTGGCATTAAGCACACTCATATTGTTGGGCAACAACCCACCGCTCACCTCCAGAAACTTGTACCGCTTAGACAATGACTCCTCCTTCTCCTCTTCCCAGCCTCTGGTAACTGCTGGTTTACGATCTGTCTCTATGTGTCTCACTATTTTAGGTACCTCATATAGGGGAAATGATACAATCTTGTCCTTGGCACAGCGTCTTTAAGTTTCCTCCATGTTGTACTCTGGGTCAGAATTTCCTTCCTTTTTCAAGGCTGCGGAATACAGTAACTATATACTGCACTTTGTTGATCCATTCATCCAGAGGCGGAAGTAAATTGCCTTCTAACAAGCACACCAGTCCTTACTCGTAAAAATGATGTGTCTCTATGAATAGGGCACTTGGAAGATGATACACTTACTCAGAGATGACTTGTGTTAGGAGCTAAACTTGGGCACTGAGAGGCTCCAGGGCTATCTCCGACCAGGGATGTACGTGGGGAGGAAAGGCCCCGTGAGGACACAGCGAGAAGACGACCATCTGCAGGCCAAGGGGCGGGTTTCAGGAGAAACCAACCCTGCCAACACCTTGAGCTCAACTTCTGGCTGTCCAAAGTGTGGGAACATAAATTGCTGTCGTTTAAGCCATCCAGCCTGTGATATTTTGTTATGGCAGCCTTAGCAAACTAACACAACCGGCTACAAAAAACCATTTTGGGTTTTGTGGCATGGCCCCAGCATCGGTTTGAGGCCATGCGCCCAAGCCAGCCTCATTACTTTATAGTCCCAAACAGTATTACTCTGCTTGATCACTTGGGGGTGGAGCGAGTGTTTCATCATATTTGGCTTTAAATGGCTTTTTGACTCTTTAACAAAACATTAAGTCCTCTCTTAAAGGATAAAATTTCTTCTACTAAGGATATTCAAAAGAATACGCTGCCAACTTTCAAGGTAATTCCTTTTTTTTTTTTTTTAAGATTTTTATTTATTTATTTGACAGAGAGAGATCACAAGTAGACGGAGAGGCAGGCAGAGAGAGAGAGAGAGAGAGAGAGAGGGAAGCAGGCTCCTTGCTGAGCAGAGAGCCCAATGCGGGACTCGATCCCAGGACCCTGAGATCATGACCTGAGCCGAAGGCAGCGGCTTAACCCACTGAGCCACCCAGGCGCCCTCAAGGAAATTCCTAAAGGAAATTGCTTTGAGCAATTGAAATAAGCATTTGTCTACCATGGAAACTTACATCAAAGGCGATACTGCTCATTAAGATATGGATGGTGTTATATTTGCTAAAGAAACTGTCACTTGACTTTATATTTCTGTGTCTTCTATCTCAGTATGAATGTGCATTTGGAACTTGCTTCATACTTTTTCTCCGAAAGCTCAAGTTCTTCAAAGAGTTCCATGACCTGACTCTTAAACCAAAGCTTCAGAGCCTTCTGTTTCCTTAATCCGCAGCTGGATTGCTTTGATACTTTGGTCAAAAGGATCAGCTCTCAATGGGTCTCAGTTCACGGGCAAGCTCCAGTGCAGCCCCCTCTCCCTTGCCATCAGAAGAAACGAGAAAAGGTGGGGGTCATGGCGAAAACACTGAATGGTAAGGAGAAGAGAGCAAATCCTAGGAAACTAGGCTTTTGAGTCTTGAGGGAAAACAACTGAGTTGGAAATGGAAACCTTGAGCCATTATATGCACCTAGCTTAGTGGAGACTTAACATTGTCAGGCACTTTCCAAAAAGCTTTCAATTACATTCTCTTGTAGAGTTATTTTACTGGTAAGGAGGAGTATGTAATGGGAATGTATCAATCTCTAACTCTACTGACGGTCCTGGTCTACAAATATCCCATTGAAAAAATTTCAAAAATGATACCATCAATGAATCACTTATTTTTCTAAAAAACAAAGTCCTATTTCTTGCTGGGCTGAGCTTTTTGAGGACCGGGTCTGTGCCTTTGTCATCTTTATGCAGTTAGCAAAGTATCAGGCACCTTGTGGCACTCCATAAATGTCAAATGAATGACCAACAGCCCTCTGGTAAGGTTTCAGTTTCTGTAATTCCAAATTCCACTATCCTCTGTCGTGGTCCTCATTTCTGTTTCATTCCCACTCGATCAGCTCTCATTCTGTCAGCTTCATGTGAAAAATGTGAAAAATTTATCGTCATACTTTACTCATGGCCAGGATAGCTTTTAGCTTCATCACAGCTCTGAATTTGAGCTTGTGAGGTTGGTTAGGGTTATGAAAAGCAAATGGATGCTACTTAAGCCTGGGTCTGAGTCAGGTGGACTTGGACTTGGACTAAAGTTCTGTCATCTTCTTGCTGACCATCTCTCACACGGGTGAAGAATACTGTCTTAGTCAAAAGAATCCAGCCCCTATAGCTTTCTTAAATTTTTGAAGTCAAATGACTTTAAGGTACTCCTTCAGACTTCAGACGGTTGATGAAATTAGATTAATGCAAGAGAACTCTTTTAGTTAAGAAAAAGAAATCTGACTGCATAATAACAATTCTTTTCATCAGAAAGAGATGAATGGACTAAAAACACCCATTAAAAGAGTTCCCTTGTCTCTCACCATCTTGGAGCTCCATGGCTGGTGTGAAATTCAAAGAACTCATTCCACTCTTACCCCAAAACATGCCATATACAAAATAATTGTACGTGGACAGAGATGAAGAAAGATATCCCTACACAGTGAAACAAGTTTGAATTCCCTATCCTTAGGAAAACACTGTTCCAATGAGCCCTCATTCTTTCGGCAGACCACCATGCAGGCTGGGGGCAGAAGGGGGGTTCTTCCTTTGTGAACACCAAAGCCCTAAGGAACTTCTTAACTGTGCCTGAACTTAGCAATCATGCCTATTGTGAATGAGCCTTCTTTTCTGAGAACGAATGAATGCAATATGAACAATTTACCTTTTTTCTTCAGGAGCTATTTTACTCCTCATTAATGGCAAGAGAAAGAGCTTATAAGGGTCCTTGACATGTAAATGTCTAATTAGGAAACTTTCAAAGCTGACATCATCTAAAATGCTCACATTTTTTTTTTTTAAGAGAAGAAAAAGGAAAAACGAATTTAGCCTTATACTACCAAAGAAGTTCTCTAATAAAGCAAGCTTCTAATCTGTACATTCCACTTGAGCTAGGCTGAGCCCGTTGCTCTCATCTATTAAGTTAAATGTTCACATTCTCATTTGGCTTAGTCCTGGGGCATGGAGTATTTATTTGCTCTCTCACTATTTTAACTTGGGTTTCCCTTAAGGAAGGGCTGATATCAGATGCTTGTGTGCAGATGATCTCATCTGAGGGAGGAGAAGTCAGATCAGGGAAAAGGAGGACAGCAAAGGCAGGAAACACCCTACTATGGGAAGCAGGGGCTTGATTCCTCCCAAGGACCACCTGAGAAGCCCGTTAAATGCCTTCCACAATTGTCCTCCTGAAAGATAGGAAGCAAGTCCATATATCCATTAGCTTCCATCCTATTGGTCAAGGTCATCCTCAGGAGTGTTAACTTCCTGATCTATCCATATGCTTGGGCCAAGCCAACACTCATCAGTATCTGTGGTGCCACAGGGTAGAAAACACAACTATGCAAAATATTATCTATTGCTGCATTATAGATAACCACAAAGGTTAGTGGCTTAAAAAGCACAATTATATGAATCATCAGGGATATAGAAGTGGCTGCATCATTCTAGCTCAGGGTCACTCATGATGTTTCAGGCAAGATGTCAACCTGGGCTTCTGTCATCTGATGGCTTGACTGGGGCTGGAGGATCTGCTTCCCAGATGGTGCATTCACAGGGCTGATACAGCAGAACATCTCAGTTCTGTGCTGGCTGTTCCCAGTAGGCTTTATTTACTCATCACATGGGCCTCTCCATAGGGCTGCTTGTGTGTCTTCACAGCATGGCAGCCAGCTTCTCCCAGAATGAGTGATTGAAGAGAGCAAGCAGAACCCACAATATCTTTTATGTCCTAGTCAGTAGAATCTATGCTATTGGTCACACAGACCAACCTTGACACACTGTGGGAAGGGACTACATGAGAATGGGAATACAAAAAAGTGGAGATAATTGGGGGCTATCATATAGGCTAGCTATCATATATACCCATATGTGGGTAAGTGCTTAAGGGGCACGGGTGGCAGAAAATGTGCCAAAACCCATACAGAAGCATCCATCCCATAATATATGAAGAAGTAAGTCATGGCAACCCAGATGCCTGGTCGAGCTATGCCTACTTCATGCTTTTTACCATTCATACCCAATCATTTCCTTGGCTCAAGTTCAACCCAGAAGGATGTTCAATTGAATGAGTATCTCTGAAAATACTGATGGGAAAGCTAATCTAGAGTTCTAAAACACAAGTACAATAGATGGTATACAGCTTGAACTGGTTAAATCATTTAGAAAGTTTGTTTCATGGTTTTCTTTCACCCCCAAGCCACAACAGACAGATTACGGAAGCCAATACATGACTGTCTGCCTTTTAACAGGGGAAGAGAACAGAGCAAATGCTCCAGTTCTGTGGAGCAGGACAAGATGCAACCCTAAGTGAAACCAATCTGTGTTAAACACACGTGTCAATCAAATGCATTCATCACAAGAAGATTCATTTTGGTTTAACTGCAGTTAATACTACAACAGACTTCTTCAGACTATAAAGGATGAACACATTCCCCAAAGTCTTGACTTATTAAAACACGTGTAAAAAGAGGCCCTTGGGTGGCTCATTCGGTTAGGTGTCCAACTCTTGATTTTGGCGCAGGACATGATCTTATGGGTTGTGGGATCGAGCCCTGCGTCAGATTCCCTGTTCAGCAGGAAGTCTGTTTCTCCCCTTCTCCCTTTCCCTCTGCCCCTCTGTGCACTCTCTGCCTCTCTAAAATAAATAAATCTTTAAAAAGATCTTTAAAAAATAAATAAAAAATAAATAAAACACATGTAACAAAATCACTTGCATGGATATAGAAAAAAGCATTTCCAACCACAAAGTAGGCTAAAAAACCTTACGTTGCAAGAATAACTAATTGCCTATCCACTATCCATACTCCCCTTTTTCCTTATTAAGAGAAACCAATTTTGATGCCCAGCTTAAAAAACACTTTTTCTTTTCTCTGGCAACTTGGAATGGCCATATGACACTCTTCTGACCAAAAAAATTCACACAAAGTCTGTGGACAAGTTCCAAGATTTTGCTTTCCTGATACACACATTACTCCTGCCCCTGCCTGTAAAGTTGAGATAGTGACTGACACCGGAGCCCAAGTAGCTACCTTGTAGTCATGAGGGAAAGGCCTAGAAAATCACGGAGACCTTGGGCCACCAACAGCCAGCCACCCGTTACTGTACTTGTGTGAGAAAGGGAAGCCACTCCATGGCTTTAGCCACTGTTGTTGGCTTTTCTCTTACTTGCAGTTGGACTCAATCCCTTGTGAATATAGTTCACACAAATATTTTTAGATTATCCCTAACCAAGTGGTAGTTTTATTGCACTGATTGTTAAATTCTCAAGGTTTTCATTATCTTCAAGGAAGCAGTTTCAAAGTCATCAAATTTGTAAAACCATCATGGTTGACTTAGCCCCATGATGGTCCTGCCATCTCTGCATATTAGCATTTTCTTCAGTCCTTGCAACGGAAAGTTATCACACACTTCTGGGTCTTCACATACAGCAGTGCTTCTATCTGGATGTCTGCCCCCTCTCCCTATTTCGTATTTCCTCTCTCCCTGTCCCATCCACAATTTCCCCTGACTCCTCCAATCTAAACCAAGTTACATTCCCATGTAAACTGAGCTTTTTATTTCTGGAACTTACCAAATCTATGCTTATATATTTACTTTTGAGAGTAAGTGTACAATTATCTGTTTCCTCACAGAAGTATAAGCTCAGGGAGACCAGCGCCGTCCGCATTCCCCCTTGTACTCCTCATCCCCAGAATAGTGCTAGATGAAATGTTATGTCTGCAGTGTCTTTCAAGGAGCCCCTGGTAAGTGCACAGTGGAGAGCTCTAAGGATTTCTACAATCTTTAGACATTATCAGAGATGACCCCCATACTGGATTATGCTAATTTAAACCTTTAAGCTTTTCTACTTGTTTCTCATTTTTTATTCCCTCACTGAAAGCCTCTAGGGAACAGGAATGGGTCCAAGGATTGCTACCCCCCCTCACTCTCACCCCCACTCCCGGCAGTCCAGGTGGACTTTCACACTGTTAAACCAATCAGTAGAGTTTCCAGAATGGCAGGCCAGGTTCTAATCCTTCTTAGATGCCCGAAATGGAGGAAAATACTAATTGTCCACAGTTGGAGGCGAGGAACTTTTTTAATGCCTTTTTTTTTTTTTTTAAAGGGCTGCATTTTGAAGAGGTAAATACAGACTGGAAAATATCTGTTTACACTCTGGTGGCAAAGCAGGCATCTGGAGAGCATTTAACTATGGTGATACTTTGCTCCCAAGTAAAGGTTCTGTTTGTTACAATATGACACAAAGTTATTTGGCTTCTCAGAAAGGCGCCATTCTCCTTCTGAGTTCTATACAAAACGGAAGGCAAGATTTCAAGATAAGCTATTTTGAGAATATTAAAACATGGGCAAACTAAAATGAAAAGACCAGGACAAACTGGACAGAAATCCAACAAGTCATAAGAAAAACTGAAAATATAATGCCCGCTTGTAAAATATATTACCATTTGCTGCTTATTCTATTTGTTTCCTTTAAGCACTTATGACAATGGAATTGCCTGTAGTGAGTCCTGCCTACCCGGAAAGCTGGTTAAGCCAGACTGTCTGGGGCTTGAATGACATGGCGGCAGGAAGTAGGATAAGAGAGGTGGGGAGGTAGAGAGAGGTTGGCTGGAAGCGTTTCCAGGCACAGGCTACGCTGGGGGATTCTGCAGCCTCAGTAACATGAGGTCAGCGGGAGAAAAGGGTCCTGGAATATCTGGTGCTTATATATCCACATTACTCAGCTCCTAAAGCAGTCAGGTTAGAAGGGTTTCTATTGCACAAATGAATCTCTGACTCAGCAGTGATTTCACTGAAAGTAGAACTTTTGTAAGTTACTCATTTTCTACTGGAATTAGGATATAAGTCCTTAAAAATTAATATTTTAAGTTACTAAAAAAATTAATATAAAGGTAGACTGAGAAAGGAAACAAACTTAATAATCCTTTGGTCATTATTTGAGAGATATCTGAGTTAAGGGTGGAGGAAATGTATTTTATATATATATATATTACATTATTATTATATATAATACATAATATATGTATATTCCTGGTTTTTAATGTAACCTTAATACACTAGAAGTACTGTGAGAAAATGTCATTTTTAAAGTTCATAATACTCTTCCATGCCTTTTAGATAAGATCTTTGAAAGATTACTGGTAAGTTATCTAACACAGGTAACCCATGATAAAAAACTGACCAGGGGCGCCTGGGTGGTGGCAGTTGGCTAAGCATCTAATTCTTGATTTTGGCTCAAGTATGTGGGTCGTGAGGTTGAGTCTCATGTTGCTGAGCTGTTCCCTCTCTCTGACCCTTCCCCGCTCATGCTCACTCTCTAAATAAATAATCTTAAAAAAAAAATCTTTAAAAAAATAACTGACCAGAAAATATCACAAACATGGAATTAATCAATCTAAGGTGGAGAATTATATACTTTTGTACTTTCTCTATTATCATAACAAGGATGATAGGTTTAGATCCAAAAAGGTGTTACCTTTGCCAGAGACAGAAATATTATCTTTGAATGTTGTTTCAGTGGGAAAAAAAATTCTGGGGCCAGAATATCCATCTGGAAGTGATGTTTTATAATTAATGTCACTTTCAAAACCACATATTAAGGTGTACTGGTGCCTTCACTTATCTATGTCAATTCCTCAGGGAATCAGCCTCATAAAGCTGAGCTGGTCAGAAAAATGAGTAGTTCTCAGCACAGAGCTTATGTTGGTGTTAATAAAGTATATGTGACCATTGAAAAATGTTTCTTAAATCACTGTTGCTGTTTTAACTAACTTAGAATGGACACAGCAAAGAGCAGTTCTACTTCTCTGTTCTTCCGTCCTAATAATTAAATGAACAAATCCCTAGAACTTTCCCATGAAAGCACACATAAGAGGGCTGCCCAATGTTAGATGCTTGAGTCTAGCTGGGCCGCTGTCATAGTTTCCATTGCTTGTGTTTTCATCTTTCGGTAAATAGTAATATTTTAAGTTACTAAAAAAATTAATATAAAAGTAGACTGAGAAAGGAAACAAACTTAATAATCCTTTAGTCATTATTTCAATATTTCACCTGCGATGTCACAGTTTAATCTGTGGGGCTTGGGCTAGAAGAAACAGATGGAATTGATGGAAGTTTTACTGTGTGGACAATGTGAATATTCACTCTGTTTGAGTCACACTGTTTTGTGTATATACATGGAGAAAAGTTTAACAAGCCATCACTTACTAGGAGAATGGGGGCATATGAGTGGTTCTCAAACCAAAAAGCAGAGATTATCTCTTTGGGAGGACAAATTTAAGAGCCCCCCTCCCTTGTCCACTTTCTGTGGTACTGGGCAGGGAGCCTAATGTTTAGCTTCAATGTAACCATCCTTCCAGCATCCTTGAGGAAAAAGCTGCCTGTCAACACTTGCATAAACACTATCTATGAGTGACAGAAGGAAAAGAACCCAGAGGCAGGAAGAAGTCAGTGGGCACTGGAAGTCTGTAAGACCTGCATGCAGTTCATGAAAGAACCAGAAGGCTAAAAAAAGGAAAACGGAATTATTTGCCTTCCCTTCTTCAGTCTCCTCAAACTGCTCACTCTTTAGACTCAAGAAATTCTTCCTGGGCGCAATAAACACAGTAATACTCTAGTGTTCGTACGAACAGAGAGATAAAGGAGCACAGTTAACATAAAATAATGAGGCGTCCTTTCGATGACACACACTGTCACCTCCTGTTCTTGCTCTGTAGGTCAGGAAAATGCTAAATGTGGACACACAGGCCCAGCAACCAGCTTTTTGCTATAAAATTACCAGGAGATATGAACCAGACTCAGATGAGTACTTGAAATCTGTATGCATGAAATTTGTCCATGTAGCATCATCTTTTAATTTTTGTTCAAAGCTCTAAAACAAAGCAGTGAAACATCATTTACTCAGATCTCATGGGGTGGCGGCAGAGGTGAAGAGTTGGTGTGAAGACAGGGAAAAAAGGAAGAGAGAAGTGGGAGGTCATCTAGAACACTTGTGCCATCTCATGGCTAAAGACACCTGCTTCCTGCCTGAGGAAGCAGAATATGCAGAACAATTAATCTGTCTCTTACTGACAGATAATCTTGTGCAATTATGGCCACTGATCAGGGAAATTACTCTCAACAAATATTGATGAATATTTTCTCTGTATTTGACACTGTATTGGGCACAGAAGATAAAAAAAATGAGTAAAAAGTAATTCCCTCCTTGGAGATATTTACAATTGATTAGGAAAGAATAAATGACCTTCTAACAGATAAATCTGCACATCACTAATTGGCTTCAAAGCAGAAATAATGAATCCAACCAGCCTTTCATCTACTTTTTTATTTAGATAATTAAGGTCAAGGAAATTGATTTTTAAAAATAATCTATTTTCTTATTTGCTTTCTCTTTCTAAAACCTTTCATTTCAGTGATAGACTGAAAATAACTTTAAAAAAAATTGTATTCATTTATTTGAAAGAGAGACAAAGAGAGCAAGAGAGACTTGATCTCTCTTGCGGGACTTGATTCCAGATCATGACCTGAGCCCAGGGCAGACGCCTAACGGACTGAGCCACCCAGGCGCCCCTGAAACAACTTTTAACATCTAAAACACAGCCGCAGTTCTGTAAATGAGGACAAGTGGCTCCGAAATAGAAAGGAGATATCACAAAATTTATGCACATTTCTACAATTTTACACAATTACTCTCAATCCTCCTCCAGACTACTAAAACAAGCTTTTTAAGATAGGCACAGATAAGCACACAGACACACATAAAAGTGGCATCTGACAGCAGAGGAAAGAGGTGGCCAAAATGTTTAAAGTGAACAGGAGAATTAAAAAAAAGAATAGTTGGGGCGCCTGGGTGGCTCAGTCGGTTGGGCAGCTGCCTTCGGCTTGGGTCATGATCCCAGGGCCCTGGGATCAAGCCCCGCATCAGGCTCTCTGCTCAGCAGGGAGCCTGCTTCCCCCTCTCCCTCTGCCTGCCATTCTGCCTTCTTGTGCTATCTCTCTGTCAAATAAATAAATAAAATCTTAAAAAAAAAAAAAGAATAGTTGTTGAGAGTGATTTAGTCTATGACCCTAAATTAGATTAACACAGATTAAGAGCAACAAGGGAACTAGAAGCAGGTACACCAACATAAGCACAAAGTATCAGCTGATAAGGAAAGGGAGGTGATAGGTAGCAAGTTAAAAGAAAATTCAAAGAGTGCGAGGTTCTGGGGCCATTCAGTAGGAGCTAGCAGCCCTACCCACCTTAAAAATCCCTAGGAAATCACATCATCATGAAATTGTTTTCCATAATGGTAGCCCTGAGTCATCAAGGAAAGCTTTAAATCCTGTTCGGTATTCTCTATTTTGAAAAGCAGGAAATGTTCTGGGGACAGGCGACTGAGTAATACATTTTAGAGTTTTACAGGCAAGATTTGGTTGGGTAGACATTTACATATTCCCTAGCAGCTGAAATCGCTCTGATTATGCAAGTCTGCAGTGTTTTAAAGAATTTTCTCTGGTAAATATCGACTGTGCTATATCGCTAGAAAAATAGATTATGTTTTCCATATATCCATACAATTATTTTTAATACAAACCTGGCCTATACTGATAAGGATCACAAGATCCTAGGCTTTTGGCAGATACCATGATTAAATGAGCTTTTGCAGGATGGGAGGCAGCGCTGTGGGACGGGAGTGAGTGAGTTTTGCATGTGGGAGGGATATAAGTATTTATGATCAAGAGAACAACTGTGATAGAGCAAGTGACTCATTTCTTCACCACCCTGTAGTAGTCCTTGTTATAATCTCAGGATGAGTAAGGTGTGGTAACCTTGCCATTGGGGAACTCCTTGTTTCTTTAGTTGATGTACATTGTAGATACAAGTAAATTCAGGAAAGGTTTAATCAATGAATGGTAAATCCAGATTTAAGTATTTAAAAAAAAAAAAAAAAAAAAGCAGGGAGTTTGAAACAAATCTCCAAACTTCTGAGGCCAACATTAATGGAAAACTATGGGACTTTGAAACCACAGGCTGGTTAGACCATTGGGCTGACCCAGTATTGCATTTCTTATATTCATATCATTTGGTTTTTAAAAATAAATACACATTTGAGTATAAATTCCTAAGGGAACCATGCAGTTTACTTGAAAAGACTAACTTTTCCCCTATGTTTCTTTTAAACTAATTACAAAGAACTCAGAGATGCTCTGAGCCAAAGGATGTGGGAAACTCTGTGAATGAGAGTGACTTATTTTACATTCTCACATCTGCATTCTACCTGTGGGAAATGGAAAACCGGGATTTTAAACATGGGATTTTAGCCTCCAGGTAGGGAATTTATGGCTTCTGAAATCATCCTGTGGACAGATGAAATTTTTAGAAACCAAATAGTGGCTCAGATTACTACCATTTGCTTCACAAAATTGCCTGCTTGAAAAAACAATCCAACTCTTTTACCATGCTCTATAAGTCTCAAATCATTATGGTTTGGAAACAATGCACATGAGACTGTGACAGCAATAATTACTTTGAATGAATGAATAAAAGAAAGCAAGATAATTGTGTTTCTTCCAGGCAACATTTACATGCAAAATCTTTCATTTTGGATGCAGTAACTACCACAGAAGCCAGCAGATAAAGAGGATGTCCCAACTCTCAAAACCATACCAAAAGGAGTGGGAATTCCATTCAGGCAGGCAGCTGAGACAAGGACTGTGGGGAAATGCTGCAAGCTTATTGCTCAGAAATAAGGGTATGTCTGAATTATGTTACTGTGTAACTATCTTTTAGATATATTTAGTGATGCCCAATATGCTAGTAAATTTCCAACAGAACCACAAAATGGATGACAATTTAGGGTAATTCCATGCCTATGATTTTGTTTAAAAAAAAAAAAAAAAAGTCTGGTCCATTAGTCATTTCTATCTTTGTTTAACACCTTTCCCTTTCCCATTCACCCTCTGGTGCAGGTGTTAATGAAATTTGAAATGACTAATGGACCAAAAAAAGTCCTGGAAAATCGATTAAATGGATATTATAATCAGCCTCCACATAACCTAACTTAAATGTTACTTGACAGGTGTGGAGCAAGAACTAGAAAAACCAGAGAAGACCTTACACAAAAAGCAAAAAGGAGAGTATCAAGTTTGATCCTCTAGTAAACCAGAAATTAAAGACTTATTCACATGAGGTGAATTAACATTACAATGGTTATCTCTAAATAATTCTCTAAGCCTGCCTAGGGAGGTAGGAAGGAACCTGTCATGGATGCTTAAACAGTGTGGACTGGATGACCACTTGTAAAAAAGCTGTAATGTGCAAGGAAGACTCTACAGTTTCCATGGTTCATAAGAGAGACAGACACAGAGCTCCCCTATAACAAAGAGCTTTAGCTAAATAGATAAGGCTTGCTCATCCGTATAGGACCCTAGCGTCTGTTTTGGCTTTGTTTCCGCCCTCCTGCCTCAAGACAGAGATCAGCTTCTGCCTTCACCAGTGTTCCCCTTAAGCATCTCTAGATGGCTCCAAGTTAAGGTCCAGAGAAGGTGTTCTCTCTCTTCTCTGTAAGGTCCTGTTTATAGGGCTGCCAATGCCATCTCCCTCCAGATGAATGACAGGGCCTGTCCTAGGGTCTTAGCAGAATTTATGTGCATACTGAGACAAAACACAGTAATCTTCACCTCTACTGCAGAGAGATAGATAGAGACATGGGGTCATTATCTTATGTTCTCCAAACCCCATGGCCTCCTCTGTGGTGTCTTGCCTCCCCCTTTCACCACAAAATCTCTGTGCAGTCAGTTCATACTAGCATTAGCAAATGTCCAAGTCACCACATATTCTGCATGCCATTTCTATTGCTATCACCTTTCTCCCTGGCATCTCTCCATCTATAGAAATTCTACACAATATGCTTTCCCCAGTATAGGCTAGGTTTAGTATTTAGAAAGAATTTCAGGGATATACAGAAAATATAGTCTACTATTTTTTTAAAGATGTACCATGGTCCATATTTATTAGAGAAAATTCTTTTAAAGTTTTACTGACCAAAGACAAACTCTTGATTAATCAGAGCTTTCAGTTGCTAAGGAATACATAAATGTCTACACAACCAAATCTTGCCTCAAAATCTATAAAACCTTGCCCCTTCACCCTTTATCTCTCACAGACCGTTCTCCCAGAGTTGTACTTCCTACTCTTAGCGTTTGTTTCCCAGAGGACCTGAGCTGACACAAACGCTGTGAGATCATTGTTCTGTTCATTTGTTGGGCATGACTAGTTGACTTATAAGAAGGTATTGACTTGATTCAAATATTTACCTTACTTTACGATTAAAGAAACAAAGATTGTTCACTGAAAACTGATTTTCTTGGCTATCTCAACCTGGGTATAATTAGGTTACAGATGTTTGGGGGCACTGATTCTCTTGCTTAAGACCCTGATGGAGGTTTTCATCAAGGCTGCAAAATGGAGGACATGTTATTCAAAGAAGTGAAGCAAGAAAGAATATTACATGGAGCAGAAGAAACTAGAGATACGGTTAACGGGCTGCCAATTGGATTGTGGGACAAAATACAGGAATCCTTGGCATTCCTTAGCTTGTGGTAGCCTAACTACAATCTCTGCCTCAGTTGTCACATGACATTCTTCCTGTGTTTTTGCGTCTGTGTCCAAATTTGCCTCTTCATATAAAGACAACAGTCACATTACATTTAAGACCCACTTTAATCCAGCATGACCTCATCTTGATTATATCTGCAAACCATTTCAAAGAACAGTCACCTTCACAGGTTCTGAGTGGACATGAATTGGGGGGAGGGGCACTCTTCAACCCAGTATAAATGGGAACTTCAGTGATTTAAAACTAGTCTTTAGATTGGTGTCATAAGAGATGAAAAGGCATTTTCACTGCTCTCTTTATCTCATAATCCACATCCAATGTTAGGAAATACCACTGTCTCTACCATCAAAATATACCCAGATTACCACTTTTCACTGCCTGCATTGCTACCATACTCACCCAAGCTGCCATCACCTCTCATCTGAATTACCTACAAGTCTCCTCATAAATCTTGCTATTGCTGTTCATCTTCAATCTACTCAGGATTCTGCTATAATGTCAGAGTATATCCCTCCTCAACTCAGAATTCTCAAAGACCCTCCATCTCAGAGTAAAGGACAAAATCCATACCAGGACCTACAAGGCATCTCCTACTCTCAAGGTTCATCTCCTACTCCTCTTACTTTCAGCTACAATGGCTTCCTTCCTGTGTTCCTCAAGCTGGGCAGGCACAGTCCTGCCTCAGGGCCTTTACACTAGCCATTTCCTCCATCAGAAAACTCTTTCCCAGAGACTCATGTACTAGCTCCCTCATTTCCTCCAGGTATTATTCAAAAGTGAATTCCTGGAAACTATGTATGGTGACAGATATTAACTAGACTTATTGGGGTGATCATATCACAATATATACAAATATCAAATCATTATGTTGTGTATCTGAAACTGATACAATGTTATATATCAATTATACTTCAATTAAGAAGATAAGTTCTTAGAAGAGTTTTTTTTTTAATTTAAGATTTTATTTATTTTATTTGAGAAAGAGCATGTGTGAGTACAGGGTAGGGAAGAGGGAGATGGAGAGAATCTCAAGCAGACTCCCCACTGACCACAGAGACCAAGGCAGAGCTTAACTCCAGAACGCAGAGACCACAACCTGAGCTGAAACCAAGAGCTGGATGCCCAACTGACTAAACCACTCAGATGCCCCAAGAACAGTTTTTTTCTAAGTAATGTATCAGTGGAAAAATAAAAATTATGTATTATAAAAAAGCAGATTCTTCTGTGAGGATTTCCATTGACACTACACTTAAATTTCAATCTGTCACTCTGACACCTCACAACTCCTTTCCCAGCTTTTTTTTTTTGAGATATAGTTAACATATAACATTATATGAGTTTCAAATGCATAACATTAGAGATTTCCTGCAAAATGATCACTACAATAAGCCTAGTTAACATCAACATCATACACAGCTACAAAATTTTTGTCCGTGATAAAAACTTTTGCGATCTACTCTCTTAGCAACTTTCAAATACATAATATTATTAACTATGGTCACCATGCTGTATATTACATCCTGTGACTTTATTTTATAGCTGCAAGTGCGAAGTATGTACTTTTTAACTGCCTTCACTCATTCTGCGTACCCCACTCCCATCTCTGGCAATCTCTAGTCTATTCTCTGTAGCCATGAGCTCAGTTTTTTTTCCCCCCTTCCAGATTCCACATATAAGTGAGACAATACGCCACCTTATCTTTCTTCTTATTTCATTTAGCATAATAACTCCAATGTCCATCCATGTTGCCAAATGCCAAGATTTCCTTTTTTATGGCTGAATTTTACATATATAAACACACACACACCACATTTTCTTTGTCTATTCATCCATTGATGGACATCTACATTGCTTCCACATCTTGACTATTGTAAATAGTTTTGCAAAGAACATGTGGGTTTGGATATCTTTTCAAGTTAGTGTTTTGTTTTCTTCAGGTAGGCACCCACAAGTGAAATTGCTGGATCATATGGTATTTCCATTTGTATATTTTTGAGGAAACTCCATGCTGTTTTCCATAGTGGTTGCAGCAACTTACATTCTCACCAACTGTGCAAGAAGGTTCCCTTTTCTCCACATCCTCACCAACACTTGCTGTTTCTTATCTTCATGATAACAGCCATTTTAATAGGTGTGAGGTGATCTCATTGTGGTTTAATCTGCATTTCTCTAATGATGAGTGACATTGAGCATCTTCTCATGGACCTGTTAGCCAACTGCATGTCTTCTTTGGAAAAATGTCCATTCAGGTGGACTTCCCTGCCTTATTTTGTCCTTGGCACATATCACTGTCTAACACACTACATACTTTACCCATTTATTTTCTATTTCCCCCAGTCAAAGGGAAATTCCACAAAGCAAGCAATCTTATCTAATTGGTTTACTGCTGTTTTGAATAGTGCCATGCAGGTAGCAAGCACTCAAAACATATTTACTGAATGACAGAATTTCTCAGAGTAGTTATATTACCCCAGTCAAAGGAAAGAGTGGGTGTAAAAGGGGGGGGGGGGGGGGGGTAGGGAGAAACAGCTAAAGAAAATTCTAACGAATAAGAGCTATAATTATAGCTTTCATTTATTGTGTCTTCTTTCAATCATTTATTCACAATTTTCTAATTGCATTCTTGATGAATATCTGGGTTCAACAAAACAGGAGTGACTCCATTAAGCAAAGTTTGTTTCTTATTCACGATGTTCCTCTTTTGATTTTGCATCTTTACTCTCCTGGATTCCTAAGAGAATTGCATCCGCCTCAAGTATAGTTGTATCTGTGGTCGCTCCCAGGAACCTAGATGTAAGTTCAAGATCTAACAGCCGCAGCCGGACTCTGGTTCCCTTCTGGTATTTCCTAAATAGTAAGAAAAACAGTTCCATGAATTCTGCATATCACAACACCAACAACTAGTTTAAAGTAAAACTCAAATTCTATTTTTAATGTGGCGGCTCAAAATAAAGATGTTAATACACCTTTTTGTAAAAAAAACTTTATACCAGTATTTCAGAAATAGTTGTTTTTGACATAAAAGTGATTTAGATACATCAGAATTTTTATCTTAAGGTGACTTTAAAAGATTTTATAAGCAAAATAAAACCATAGTCCAAACCGAAAGTCAAACAAGTCAGTTCTTGAAACTGACATTTATTTTAATATGTCACCCATTCTTTAAAATCAGAGAGTGGTATCAAAGGGAAAAAAAGATTTTCAGATATATTTTTTCCTTCTAAAGAAAGAAGAATCTTCTCTTAAAGTAAAGGAAATTTTACAAAACCAAAATGGAAAAAAGTCTAAATGTGGATCTTACTATCGGGGCTTGATTGCACTGTAATTAGTGTAATGACGGCCATAACATGCATGATGGCTCACTTGGTCAATAAAATCATATTTTATAATACCAAATGAAAACTTAAACTCATTTTCCTTCCTCCTTGATCAAGTATTTTAAGAGTGTAATACCAACATTATAAAAAGGTGCAGGGAAATGAAAATATTGCTACTGACCGAAATCCAAAAATCTTTAAAGATCGAAATATGCAGGCATACCTTGTTTCACTGTGCTTCCCTTTGTACTATGCAGATACTACATTTTTTACAAATTGAAGGTTTGTGGCAACTCTGTGTAGAATCAGTGTTACTGCCACCATTTTTCCAACAGCATTTGCTCACTTTGTGTCTCTTTGTCACATTTTGGTAATTTGCACAACATTTCAAACTTTGTCACTATTATTATATTTGTTACAATGATCTGTGATCAGTGATTACAACTGGTTGAAAGCTCAGATGATGGTTAGTAGTTCTTAGCAATAAAGTATTTTTTAATAAAAGTATATGCAGTTAACCTTTGTAGGGTTTGAACTGCACACGTTGATTTATAGGTAGATTTTTTCCAATAAATACAGTACAGTACTGTAAATCTATTTTCTCTTCCTTATGACTTTCTCAATAACATTTTCTTTTCCTTTCTTTTCTTTTTGTTTTTTTTGAGAGACAGCGAAAGAGTAAGCGCGAGCAGGGGAAGGGCAGAGAGAGAGGAAGAGAAAGGATCTCTCGCCCAGAATGGAGCCTGAGGTGGGGCTTGATCTCACGACCCTGAGATCATGACCCGAGCGGAAACCGACAGTGAGACACTTAATCGACTGAGCCACCCAGGTGTCCCAATAACATTTTCTTTTCTCTAGATTACTTTATTATAAGAACATAGTATATATAATACACACAATATACAAAATACCATGTTAATTGACTGTATTATCAGTAAGGCTTCCAGTGAACAGTAGACAATTAGTAGTTAAGTTTCTGGGGAGTCCAAAATTATAACTGGATTTTCAACTGCATGGGGGTTAGCTCCCCTAACCAATGCACTGTTCAAGGGTGAATTGTACATTGTTTTTTTAGACACAATTTAGACACTATTGCAATTTAATAGGCTAATGTACAGTGTAAACATAACTTTTACATGCACTGGGAAACGAAAAATTCATCTGGCTCATGTTATTGCAATATTTGCTTCATTGTGGTGGTCTGGAACTAAGCCTGCATTATTTCTGAGATATGCTTGTACACTTTAAGTATTCTATGTTAATTTTAAAATTAAATAATTTTACATAAATGGAAAGTAAAGAAACAAAGTTCTCCCACAAAGTCACTGGAAAAGTACTTCTGTAGACCATACAATGAATAGTCTCCACACAATGTCTTATTAGGTATTCTGAAGGACTTTATAAATGGTCCATTAAGTAAACATGAAGATTCTTTCTTTTAAGTTTTTATTTATTTATTTGACACAGAGAGAAAGAAAATACAAGCAGGGGGAGCAGCAGGCAGAGGGAGAAGCAGACTCCCCACTGAGCAAGGAGCCCGATGTGGGACTCGATCCCAGGACTGGATCATGACCTGAGCTAAAGGAAGACGCTTAAATGACGCAGCCACCCAGGTGCCCCAGGTTATTTCGTTTTTTAAAAACATATTTTTTCTGCCTATAGAAGTAAACATTCTTTTGTAAAACTATAAAACAGTGAATTGGTCATATTTTTTAGTCCTCCTATATGTATATTTACATGTATGCATACATGAGTGTGTATTTCACAGCACAGATCTACCTATGTGTTTAAAAAATTAAAGAGATATCCTAGAATATTAATTGAGGCATAGCTTTATATTCTTAGAAAACAGCAATTATAGAACATATTCTGTATGAATTAACCACCAGGAAAATAAGGTTAGTGCATAGACAAGGTAAAGCTCAACACCATTTTCTGTATTACTTGGACTGTAACCTATGTTCTAATAGATTCTTTCATTTGTCCTCGCAGCATGACTTGTAATTCATCTAATCAGCTTTGACTCATGTTGACCCCTCCTCCTCTCCTTTCCTGCAACATCCAGTTAGCAAGTTTAGTTCATTTCTTTAACAAATATTTCTTGAACTTAACCCTTCAAGTCTTGCCACCCCTTGGCTGAGGTTTGAGGTCTGACGTGATCTTCTCAGAGACCACGTTTCTAGCTCGCTTCTCAAGATGGGTTGTGTATCTTGGCCTAATATCCATTCCCACATACTGCTATTCCTCTATACTCTGGCTTCTATTGCCAGGACTGCCTGACCTTATCGTCTAGCCCATTGATTCTTAAGTTCTAGGTAGAACTGGATACATCAAAGGCAGCTCCCGAGAAGCTTGGAATTCTCCTTGTCAGAATGAAGACTCCATGACCGGAATCCCCTTGGAAGAAGGAGGTTTTGCGGTTATACACTTGGATGTAAATCTGAGCCCTGCGACTTACTAGTTGGGTAACCCTGGGTAAATTGCTTGCTCTGAACCACAATTTCCTCATCTACAATGACAGCGATTCCAACCATTTTGCAGGTGAATGTTAAATGGGATAATATGTCGAAAACACTTAGCATATGACTGCAAATGTTAGCGCCCCTCACATACTTCTATTGGTTATCTGTGTTAAGTCTCTGATTTCTCATCAGTCTGTATGCTCCCCCAAGATCTGGCACTGTTACTTATCTCTGTATCCTTCCAGTACTGATGCAGCAGGCACTCAAACGTCTGACAATAAATTAATATGACACTTGCTGATAAAAGCCACCAGGTCACAGATGATCTAGAATTTCTATTTTCTTGGCTTTAGCAGCTGTGTGGACTGGTACATTTACTAAACCTCTCTGAAATCTGCCTGGCACTGTGCCTAGCATATAATAGTTAATAAATGTTAGGTTTCTTCTTCTACAGCTCATTGTTGGCTTATTTCTTTTTACTTACTTTTAGGAGCATTACTCATAAATAGATTATAAACTAATCATGAGCAGGTGAACCGCGACTTTTTATAAAAACAGCTGAACAAGTCACAAACACTAGGGACAAACAATTCTGGGCAATGTCATAGTAAAGAAGAAGTTCACAGTGTAAGTGATTCTGTGTCTGTCATATTAATGATAAAAATCTCTAATTAAAATAAAAACAGAAACACCATGAGTGCCCAGTATGCCTCATAATTTATGGAAGGCAGAAGTTCTGTCCCCATTTTTAGATGTGGTAGCCTTTTTTTTTTTTTTAAAGATTTATTTATTTTAGAGAGAGAGAGAGAACAAGTGAGAAGGGGAGAGGGAGAGAGAATCTTGAGCACAGTCCACACTGAGCAGAGCCTGACACAGGGGTCGAACTCATGACCTTGAGATCATGACCTGAGACGAAACCAAGAGTATAAAGCTTAACCGACTGTGCCACCCAGATACAGTAGCTTTTAATGATACAAAAGCTTTGCCTTAATCTCTAAAAAGTATGGAAATTCTGGGAATTACCCAGTGAGATGGAAAAGGAGATGAAAAGGAAACTGCAGGCCTTCATGTGTGTTGAAAGAAGTATTATCCAAATATACACATTGTGCACTACAGAAAAAAAAACAAAACAAAAACCTTTAAAAGACTCTCTTACTTCTGCTATCTAGAGTAGCGGTTTCTACTTTTACCGTACTTCATTTTTACTCTGTATTATTACAGTTATTTCCATGTGTTAACTCCTTTATCAGTCTATAAGATCCTTAAGGGCAGGGATTTCCTATTTGTCCCTCACAGTACCATCCGTATACATGGCACATAATGTAGCCTTCTGAACAGTGGTTTTTGCACTTCCTGTACATCAGAAACACCTGCGGTATTGGTTAAAAATGCAAATGGAGGGAAACAACCCTGGGAATGAGCTGGCAAATCTGAGGTGGACCTTAGGAGCTGAGTAAGCTTTTGGCAAGCTTCTCAGGTGATTCTGACTCAGGCTCCTCTGGTCACCACTTGAGAAAATCTGGCCTAGAATTATGTTTATTATATACAGTCAAGTGCAGGAGGACAGGACAGTGTACATAAACACAAAAGACCGGTAAAATGAAGACCTGTGACAAAACTTTATGGCCACCATTAACAAGCTTCAATAGTAACAGATGTTTTCCATAAGCAATGACAGTCTTTTAGGGTAATTTAGATAGATAGATGAAGGAAAGGAAGAAAGGGAGGGAAGAAAGGAAGAAAGAGAGGAAGGAAGGAAGGTAGGAAGGAAAGAAGGAAGGAAAAAAGGGAGGGAGGGAGGGAAAGTCAAGAAGGTATAATGGAGAAATGCACCTAAACAGAGTTCCTTGAACAAAGCCCACTGATGGCCTGCAGTGGGGCTACCTCCCTGCGCTCAGACTGTCTGTTTTGGAAAATCTAGGACACGGAAAGGTCAGCACACTTCTCAAACAGAAAGAGAGCCATACAATTAATATGAAGTTCATCCTTGTTTTAACTTTGAGACACTTTATTAAAGAAAAAAAAAAAAAAGAAATAACTAATGTATTTCAAGAACTCCACTTCTTCCAACGTAATTTGAGGTGAACCTTCCAGTACTGTAGTCCTGGAATCACTAACCACTAACATTATTTAGTCTTCTCATTTGGGTTTCTACTGTTCCACATAACAAGATTTAAAATGAATATGCCAGGGGCTCCTGGGTGGCTCAGTCAGTAAAGTATCTGCTTGTGCTCAGGTCATGATCCCAGGGTCCTGGGATCAAGCCTCGAGTCAGGCTCCCTGCTCAGTGGCAGTCTGCTTCTCCCTCTCCCTCTGCCCCTCCTCCCCACTTATGCTCTCTCTCGTACTCTCTCAAATAAAATCTTTTTAAAAATAAGCAAAAAATAAAATGAATATGCTAGTAAACTCTTTTTTTCAGATTGTTTGTGCAGCCTTTAAATGGTCACTTTATTCAAAGATTTGGCCTAAGTATAAAAATCCAGAACAGGCAATAGGGTGACTGAGAACATGGGCTTTGGAGTCAGATAACTAGACATGTGCACAGTAACTCTGAGCTACTTCAGCTCTGTTTCGGTGTCCTCATTTGTAAAACTGGAACCCATGTCCCAGGCTATCATGAGCATGAACTGAATTAACACACGCCGGAGCCCTTATAAACACTCATAACTGTTAGCTATCACCACCACTCACCATCACCACCAGCATCACCACCATCAACACACACCCAGTAAAAACTGGCCCTCCATGTTGGAGTGATGCAGAGTGCAAGAGCGCTTTCAGTTCCGACTGAATCAACACAAGATTCCCACAGAAGGGAAATTTGGAGGTGGGTTTTCTTCCCATATTTGCTTTGATTCAAATTTTACTTATTTTAATGGTGTAAGCACTTTTCTCTTAAAAAAGATGGTAACAAAAATGTTCTATAAAAATGAAAACCATTTCTTTTGAAATGAATGATGAATTTCCAGTGAGGATATGAGGCAAAATAGCTCTGAACAAAAGCAAGCAAGATTCAAAGAACTACACACTGAACGGTCCGCATTTCCCAGCACTGACCACAACCTAACTAAAAACAAGAAAACCATATATACTGTCAATCACAAAAGGGTCACAGTGATTTATCTACTCTTGTACTCTTTTCGGAAGGGGCTCAGGAAAATGGAGGGGCAGGAAAAGGTATCTCATTTTACCTATCTGCTATCCCTCTTGCTTCATTAACTTTTGGTGGAGTTAATAAGACTTTTATGCATCTACTTCTGTTTTTCACATATGCCATTTCTTAGAAGAGGAAGATAACAATTTCCATAGATTCATTATTTGTTCTTCCAAGAACCAATCTTTAGCTTCATTTTAAATTCAGTAGTAGCCTTAACTGGTAACCTAATCAACTACCTCCTTTCATGATTTTTCTAAACCTGAATCTGTCTCCTCTGTCTTCTTTTTATAATGGAACTTTATTATTCTTTTATCTAGTTCTTCCTCATTCCTTTGATTGTATCAATGGACTCTTCTAAAAATTGCACAGATACCCACGACAAAATTTTGCTACAATGTGAAAGGGGTTCATAGATTACCTGAAGGCCATCCATGGACCTCTAAAATTAAGCAACCCCAGGGATGCCTACATGGCTCAGCCAGTTAAGTGGCTGCCTTTGGCTTGGTTCATAATCCCAGGGTCCTGGGATCAAGTTCTGCATCAGGCTCTTTGCTCAGCAGGAAGCATGCTTCTCTCTCTGCCTCTGCCTGCCACTCTGCCTACTTGTGCTCTCTCTCTCTCTGACAAATAAATAAAATCTTTATAAAAAAATAAAATTAAGCAGCCTTGCTCTACATTTTAAGTCTGTTTATCTCTCTCAAAGGATAAGAAATGGGTTCTCATTTTATTGACACATCATGGTCCTGTGATAATTACTTATTTTTTGTTTGTTTGTTTTGTTTTTTAGATTTGTTTATTTATTTATTTATTTGACAGAGAGAGCACAAGTAGGCAGAGTGGCACGGAGAGGAAGAAGCAGGCTCTCCCCTGGGCAGGGAGCCCAATGTGGGGCTCGATCCCAGGACCCTGGCATCATGACCTGAGCTGAAGGCAGCTGCTTAACCAACTGAGCCACCCAGGAACCCCAATTACTTCTGTTTTATCTCCAAAGTGCTTAAGAAAACCCAGGACTAGTTACTGCACAAGCTCATGGAGCTAATGCTTAAACCCATACAAAGCCATACAGCTTTATTTTCTAATGGATATAAAAATCCATAATAAGATGGGATCAGGAAGGAGACAAACCATAAGAGACTCTTAATCTCACAAAACAAACTGAGGGTTGCTGTTGCGGGGGTGGGGGGTAGGGACAGGGTGGTTGGGTTATGAACATTGGCAAGGGTATATGCTATGGTGAGTGCTATGAAATATGTAAGTCTGATTCACAGACCTGTACGCCTGGGGCAAAAAATACATTATATGTTAATTTAAAAAAAGAATATAAAAAATCCATAATAAATGTAAAGAAAAAAATTTCTTTTATTATCCTTGGTCACTTAAGTCTACCCTATTAGGAATGAGTAAGGACAGGCGTTAAAGAAGAATCAGACACACAGCAGCATTATGTCTTCAAATTAAAAATATGGAAGAAAACAGATAAATCAATAAAAAGTACCCAACAAAGAAACAGGTTTAAGATGATTATTGTATGAGGCTGGATGGACCCACTGTCTTGATATTGGGCCCACCATAAAGCACAGGTTTTCTGAAATGTCTTGGAAATGCTTAGAGGTACTTTTTGGTTGTCACAATGCTCAGGTCGACATTTAGCAGAGGGTGGGTGGAATGCAGACATTCTGTAATATACAGAACTCTCTGCACAACAGAATTGTCCTGCATCTGTGTTAGACGCTGATGTGGGTGGAAAACCTACTTGTAATTATCTAAGCCTAGAACTACATCTGCTAAAGATACCAAGTTATTTTTTTAAAATAAAAGTTTAAGTATACACTAAATTTCCAAAAGTGTGATTGCTGTGTAAATGAGCAGACGACTGACTTTGTTCAGAATGTTCACTGTTTCAGAAAAATCACACCACCATAAACAACACCACGATTTCATTTTTGTGTTTTGCTACATGTGGTAAGTGTATCTTCTTTGTAATTTAACCTTTGGCCTACTCTTTGCCTTGGTAGATCAGTCCCCTCTATGTCCACCACCTAAAATACATGATTTAGGTTCTTATCTTTCAATGAAATGGACTGATAGAAACTTAACTAAAATATTCATAATACCAAACACCACAGCCCAACATGACTTTTTGTGATAACAGAAACACTTTAGATAAGGTTTGAGCACTTGAATTATGGCTAGTATGAGTGAGGAACTGAACTTTTAAATTATACTTAATTAATATAAATTTAATTTAAAAAGCCACATCACAGTGCAGCTCTAGACCATTTCAAATTGAGAAGCATATTTGTCCCACAACATATAAATACACATTGTGGCAGAAAGGCTAGTTTTGCAGGAAAGATAGCACTCTGAAATAATTTGTTGTAATAAATACCACTAATTAGATTCAGCAATAATAAAGTCAGATACATGTTTGCCATTACTAACTCCTCAAACATTTCTTTCCTTTCTGTTATCTTTTGTATTCTTCCTCAATTCTATACGTGTGACACTGTACTAGACCCATAAGCAACTGAACTATCTTATTAGATATTTTGAGGTTATAATTAAGTTCTCCATAAAGATAGCTTCCCCCATATCACAGGCATAAAAATAAGATATATGGAAAAAAAATAAGACACATGGAAGTAAAATCACTTGCCTAATGCCACAAAGTGGTATGAAAGGATTCACAGATTTTTTTTTTTCCTCTTCCTTTTCTCAAATTCTCAATTACCTGCAACTTCTGGCAAAAACTATAAACTTAATCCCTTTAGGGGTGGTAAGAATTTACCACCACTTCATATAAGCTTATAATGTCTTCCCTTTTACATAAAACACAGGCTACATTGTTGTCATCTAACTCATTATTTTGACTGTCCTCCCATTAGAAAAATGATGACTTTTAGTGGTAACAAATAACAACATTAAAAAAAAAAAAATCTCTGTGGCTTCATGCAATTTTGTTTTTTACTTTTTTTTTTTTTAATTAGGAAAAACATCCCAGATACTAGTTTTTTCAGGAATCTTGTATTTCTGCTGTCTCGAAAGGCAAATAGGATGTCTCCAATGAGCGCATTCAAAATAAAAATAGCCTGTGTTTCTACTGCTTGGTGTGTTTCTTTCTTTTAACTTCAAGTGCTTGCCTCTGACTGATCTTTGTGAACTCCAGCCTAAATGGATTCAATCCCAGCCTTCACCATGACTGCTCTCTTCCACTGTGCACTTTCTCAGACCATATGCTGAAGTAAATGAGCCTGCATGGCTGAGCTGTTTAGGAAAAGGGCAATTAAATCTGGTTTTGCATTTCTTTATTAAGGACATGGTTTAAAGACTTTCCTTTGGAGAGGTTTTTGACATTCTTTCCACAGACATTCTTTAACATCTGTCAGTGCATGCTAGTGATGGTTCTCATAGACTTAAAATAGAGAGAATCCCTGTGACTAGTTCTTTGATACAAATATATTAATAATACAAAGCTGAAAATATAAGGCTTGGATTAAACCTTAGTATTTAAAGAGAATATTGAATATTGTGAGGAATTCTGACTTTACTAGTCAAATTAGCCGGCTTGCTATAATCGTAACTCAGAGGTTCTAAAAATAGTTGTTTTTTTAAATCATTAGACATCTATGTTTTTATTTCAATGAGTTAAAACAGTTTAGAACTTTTTCTGATTTTCATACAATTCTTCATTTAAGTTTTCAGACTTAAGAAGTAAATTTTTTCTTTTCCTTTTTGAAGAGAAATGTTAAGATATTTCAATTGGTTCAATTAACACCTACTTGATTTTTTTCTAATTTATACAAATGTTCATAGTAATGTTGATCTGTATGTGAAGCCAGCAACTGGTCCGTGCGCGCACAAGCGCGCACGCGCGCGTGTGTGTGAAAGAGACAGAATGCACAAAAACACACATACTAGTGAGAGAGCACGTGTGGAAATGTGTGTACTTTGTTCTTCAAATGAACTTTGTGAACATCACTTTCTTCATCTTTAAAAAGCATAGTGTTAGAAAAGATGTAAGGTCTTTTGCAGTTCTATGATTTTGTTCTACTTTGATACAATGTTAAGTATTTGAAAACTGATAGAATGTAAAATGATTTTAAGTGCAAAACTGATTAAATTTATACAAAATGCAAGATTTTTAATAATTTTTACTAGCTATGTAAAATATTATTATGGCCTTAAATATTCTATGCAAACTACTTGGGGCATTCTGGATTTGTCTCACTTTTTCAAAATACCATCTGCCATGTTTCCCTGACCTATCTGGTCTATTGCTTCTTTCTGTCCAATCTGTCAGATGTCTTTCAAGAGTTTCTCACCACCGTATTATCCACACTGTATTATCAAGCACAGCAGCTATGGTTAACAAAATAAAGGTAGGAAATGTTCATAAACTTCTATAGTTCTCCAATATTTCCAGTCATTAAAATTTAAAATGCAGCACAAATCTTAAGTTCTAATTTATTATCCCAGGTCGTTAGAAGATGTAAATGGGAAACAAAATTATAACTAGAACTTCGGCTACCTTAATTATTACCAAAAGCCTTTAGAAAAAAACTAATGATTATCTCTTAAAAAAAAAAAACAAAAAACAAACTAGAGAGAGAATGCGCTTATCCACTAGGCCAAAATAAATAATGCAAATCAACTGGCAACTTGGAAACCTACTGGCCATTATGGCAATGAGCAATGGATATTGTTCATAATACCAACCTGCATTCCCTCAAGTTGCAATTGTCTTAAATAAGGATTTTTATTTTTTTCTGTAATTCTACTATAAATGTATGATTTTGTTTTTCCCTTTAACCAAGTTCTTTTTAACTTTTACTGTGCTAGTTAGTATTCTGCGTCACCATAAACAGAAGTTTTGTCTCATTCAAGCACTGATTCATTTTATGAAATGTGAAAATGAAACATTTTAAAGTTCTAATAACTTTACTTTTTAATAATTAGAATGTACATATAATGTAATATATTACATACAGAATCAACAATGATAGTTATAATCTTTTCTCAGAGCTACAAAATAAGATGTATCAAGATTTGAGACACCTGAGATATGCTGATGACTAACACTGGGATCAAACCTGGAACTAGTATTATGACACTGAAGCAAAAAGGGGATATATTTTGGGGTATATAATTTTTAGGCAAATACATGTATGTATTGCCAGAGAAAAGTTTTGTCAGTGTAGAACAGAGGAAGGAGTATGAACTTTGTACCATTATAGAAAGATCTAGGTTTGATTCAGTGACTGAGGAATGGACTGTTCATTTATCCGTAAAAGAAGGGTAATATCTAACACCTGGCAAGGCTGATGTGAAGCTTCATGCTTTATAAGGTATGGAATGTGCCCAGCACATAATACATATTCAATAAATACTAGCCGTCATGGAATTCACCACATTCATACTTATATAAAGTATTAAGAGACAACTGAAAGGATAGTAACTTCAAATATGGATTTACAGAAGTCACTAGAACACTGTTCAAATGAACAAGTCTAGTAGCAATCTTCAATGTATATAAAAGAAACAAAAGGAAAATAAAACTCATTGAAGGCATTGAGTTTGAATTCGGAGCTGAGGGAGGGGGCTAATAAAATCCAGAAATTACCTTATAATTTTATAGGGACAGATTTGTTGACTCTATAGGGAGTCAGAACTGGAAGGCATAAAACTGCTCGTGGAAGCTTTTTATACTTTTCCCCCCTTTCTTCTCTTTTTTCTTTTCTTAAAAATACTGATGCCAAGGGTCCAACCCAGACCTACTCCATCAAAATCAATGGGGTAGAGCTGAAGATTCATGCACATTTGGGAAAAAGCTCCTTAAATGGGTCTGGTCCCCTGACCTTGTTCAAAAAGCACTGGCTAATGTGTTCATAAATTAGATTCTCTGAGTCTTTGTCTCAATCAAATTCCAAATGACTCGTTCATGGTAGTTTCTGGGCCAAGCTGAATCTTGCCCAATTCGAGCTTTAATTTCCTAACAAGTGCATGCGGTACAGATATTACGTAGAAGGTCAAAATTAGAACTGCACTTTTAAATGTCAAATATGAGACGAACAAAATTGTTTTGCCATTATGAATACTGAAGAGATTAATATGTATTTTTATCTAAGCAAAGGGCTGAATCATTTTACATTGGCTATGTAAGATTTACTGCAGTTAAGAATGTATTTTCATGACCAAAAGATTTCAAAATCACTTCCACAGTGCTTGAAAACCTAACACTAATACATACAACAAGAATAAATTTACTTTGAAAAATTACCTTATGGCAGATGTTATCTCATTATCTCAGCTCTAAAACATCTTTGATTATTTCCTCTACTGGTAGAATCTCTCTCTCCAGATTCCTAATTCTCTGCACTTTTGACTACATTAAGAAAACAGAAGACTTCTAAATTCATTGTACCAACCCATTTTCAGAGTTTCCTTTTTTCTCTTAATCTTGTTTCTCTCTCTAAATTAATTACTTATTATTATTGAAATAAGTATTACTGAATTTTCAACAAATACGTACTCAATATCTTTATGAGGTAAGGGGATACTAACAAGAAAGAATCTATCCTGTCCCCTACCAATCCCACAGATTCAAAAGCAGAGTGAAGAGCCATATTCCACCTTGGTGGGACACAGAACTACTTTAGCAGGTTGGTCCCGATTTCTGCGCCCTTTCAACAAGAAATGAGACTACCAGATGCCTTTTGGAAAGCCAAATTCTTTTCTTGTTTTGTTTTTAAGATTTTATTTATTTATTTTACAGAGATCACACGCAGGCAGAGAAGCAGGCAGAGAGAGAGAGAGAGAGAGAGAGAGAGAGGGAGAAGCAGACTCCATGCTGAGCAGAGAACCTGACGCAAGGCTCGATCCCAGGACCCTGAGATCATGACCTGAGCTGAAGGCAGAAGCTCAATCCACTCAGCCACCAAGGCACCCTTGGAAAGCCAAATTCTTAAGAGATGGTTATTGCAGTAGCCTATGTGGGCTGGCAAGGATGAGAAAGGAAAATATTTTATAAAAGAATTGGACCCATACTTCAGATTTCATATAATTCATAGTGTTTCAAATTTTTAAACAATCTCCAGTGTAGGCCAAGAACCAATATCAGTGAGGAGAGAAGATGGAAGGGGGAGGTGGAGGGAGGGTAGAAGGTTCAGGGGGTGGGAGACAAAACTCCTCTATCACAGACTGATACTGAAGTTAGATTGGTTTTAAAAAGACCCTCAGACTTGGAATAGAGCTTGTGACATGACAATGACAAGCTCTGGTTGATATTTGCCCTTTGCACCTCCAAATTTGGGCATATTTATTAAACACTCTAGTTCATGCCCTTTAATTATAAAAACTGGGGTCACAGAAGCTTAGAGAAGCTGGAAATCAGAAATAAAAAAGAAAACTAACTAGTTTAAAGGCATTTCATGTGATACTGTGGTTTTAGATTACATTCAAGCTCAATAAAAGTCAGCAACGTGGCTTTGCAACCCCAAAAGTTAATGGAATTTTCGGCAGAATTAGTACAAATATGTATTTCACATAATAATCCCAATCTCCTTTCACTTCTCTGACTATATCTAGAGAATTGTCATCCACCTGGGTAACACAATCATAGGGTCATTGTTATTTGGGGTCTATCCTAAAGAAGATGGTAAAATAATGCTATGTTGAATGATGAATTAAGGGAAGGAAAGCATTTAGCAGGTTGAACAAGAGGATCTTATTACATGTAAGAATCTGAAAGGCTTTAATATTAAAGTGGTCACAATATTTATTTCATGCATCTATTCTGTGTACCTCCAAAAAAGAGAAATAAGAAAAATGGGTAGAAATTATAGGATGGCCAACTTAGCACACTTCAGGGTACTATGAAGAAGAACTTCTAACAAAGTTGGCTGGAAAGAGAACTGGTAGTTTTGTGTACTAATGGAGGAAATCACAGGGAATTTTTTTCCTTCTGATTTAAGAAAAGATATTGTTTCTGAGAACATTGGTATCTAGAGTGATTTTGCTCTAAATGCTAATAGAGTAAAATACTGTCAAGTCAAAAATCTTGGAATTGAATTCTGCAAAAAAAGAAATTTGGTTATCTCTGAACCAAAATCAAAGAACCTATTTATAATTACAATTATAAATAAAAGCTTTTTTTTTGCTTTTTGTTTTTATTTGATAGGAGGCTATGGTTATTTCTTTGGGGTTAGATAATAAAATCATTTTAAAGTTCTTACTACCCAGAAAACAACATTGAAAACAGACTAAAATTCTGTAAGAACAGTGTTAGGTTAGCATTTTGACTAATATAAGTATCGCTAAATAAATTATGTTTTTTAAGTAAAGCAATGCAAGATAGCATAGTGATTTAATTCTTCCATTTACAACAAAAAGGGATTAGTGGTCCTTAATAAGAAATTTTTTTTTTTTTTAAAGATTTTATTTATTTATTTGACAGGCAGAGATCACAAGTAGGCAGAGAGGCAGGCAGAGAGAGAGGAAGAAGCAGGTTCCCTGCCGAGCAGAGAGCCCGATGCGGGGCTCGATCCCAGGACCCCGATATCATGACCTCAGCCGAAGGCAGCGGCTTAACCTACTGAGCCACCCAGGCGCCCCTTAATAAGAAATTCTTAACTTTGACAAGCATGCAGTTCCCCTCTCAAATTCTAATTACCTGCATCTAGATTCCCTTGCTCATGGTATATGGACTTTCTAAATCAGTGCCAACAAAATGGGAGGAAAAAAAAATCTCAAGATTCTGGAACTTCTGAACTTGCTAAGAAAACATGAATGAGCAGCTATATTCTGTTCAGAGAACAAATGTCACATCATATTAACAGCTAAAGAAAGCCATAGCTTACAGTTTTGCTGACTAAGTAACTAAAACCTTGGATAACAAACTGTGTTTAAGAACAATTCTTTTTCCTGATTTTCTCACTTTATGTGAACAATTCTATGATCATTATGCAATCTTGGACAAGGCTATCTTTTTTCGTGAAATAGGAATCACCATAGTACCTACCCTACTAGGATTTTTGGCAAGATTGCACAAGAGAATACCATAAAAGTTTAGTCAGGACACACCCTGATTTAACAAATAAATACTTCAGGCATATAACTAGCTACTTTCTGTCACAATTAATGTAGGTCCAGCTGTAGGGTTTACTGCAGCTGGCAAATTGATGTGGCAGGGGGCTGACGCCTGTTGGGGATGGAGAATAGTTGACAAAAAGTTTCCAAAGATGCCCTGTTCACAGAAATTGGATTTAACTTTTGATGGATGTCAATTAGCTAATCTACTAGATAAGCAATAGCAGCTGGACTTTGGAGCAAGTGTGTTTCTAGACCCTAGAGCGCCCCTCTGTTGAGAGCAGGACCCATGTGACTAGGCATACGGGAACAGAGTATGAGTGCTGAGGGGGATGGGCCTGGCATGACTGCTTGCTCTAGATCTGGCGCTCCAACCTGTCCATTTGTTCACTGGTTTAGTCACTCAACGAATATTTCTGAAAAGCCCAGCTGTGGCAGGTACTGTTCTAGGTGCTGGAGTAACCAGTGTGTAAGACGGGATTGCAGCTCTCACAGAGTTTACACTGTGGTAGAAAAGGACAATAAACCAACCAAATAGGAGTCAGTGCTGTAGAGAAAATTAAAATAAAGGGGTTACAATGGAGACAGATGACACTGGGCTGGGTGGTGAAGGAAGGAATCTCTGAAGAAGTGACAAATTTAAGTGGATCCCTGAATGAGCAGAGTCAACTATGTAAAGATGGGGGCAGAGCACTTCAGGCAGGGGCACGGTTAGTGCAAAGGCTCAAAGGTGAGACAAAGTTGGCATGATTGAAGAAGCACGAGAAAACCAGTATGGCTGGGGAGCCCTGGGTGACAGGGAGACGGGTAGGAGCCAGAGGCAGAGAGGAAGGCAGGAGGTAGGCCAGACAGTGCTTCATACACCAATGTAAAAGGTTTGGGGTTTGTTTTTTTTTTTTTTTAGATGTTCATGAAAAGCGCAAGTAGAAGGGAAATGCATGATCAGGTTTCTGTTTAAGACCACTTGGGCTGTGCTTTGGAAAATGAATTGTAGAGGACAGGGATGGAAAGACGCTGGGTGGAACTTGTCCACAGGCAAATGCACTGTGAGATCTAGGCTGTGCTGGAATACCAAACTGCAGACTTACAGCAACCAGATCTAGCTCCATGGATAATACTGCCCGTCCTGGGTTCTAAGTCGTTCAGGATCAGAAGAGAGCTGCGCTGATTCTTTAATACACTGCTTGTGTTCCTCTTAGTTTCACAAACAATTTAGGCAGGTGCACAACCACCTATTTCCTATCATAATTGGCAAAGGCCCGGCTGTAAGGTTCTCTGAGGCAGGCAAACTGATCTGGCGATAGAGCTGAATCCTTCTGAAGACAGACAACAGTGGACAGTTTTCGAAGATGTGCAGTGGGATCTAGGGATGCAGGACTTCTAAAATTTTCCAAAGGAGTATTACTCCTGCACTTATTTTTTATATATGTATATATTAGTCTGCTTGGGCTGCTATAAGAAAATACTACAGGCTGGGTGTCCTAAACACCAGAAATTATTTTCTCACAGTTCTGGAAGCTAGGAGTCCAAGATTAAGGTTCTGGCTAATTTGGCTTCTGGAAAAGATCATGCTCCCAGCTTGCAGACTGCTGTCTTCTCACTATGTCCTCACATGGCCCTTACTCAGTGCACACATAGCAAGAGAGTGACCCTGTGTCTCTTCTCCTTTTACAAGGACACCAATCCCATTGGATTAGGATCCCACCTTAATGACCTCACTTAGCGTTTATTACCTTCTTATAGGTCCTTTTGCCAAATATAGTCACATTAAGGGTTAGGGCTTCAACATACAAACTTTGGGGGAACATAATTCAGTCCGTAACAATGTGCTATTGTCATATGAATTCCTATTTGTATGTACCACACAGATACATGGGATATGAAGAATAAGTGTGATCTTAAGGAGTTCAGAAGTCTAGCAGGAGAGATAAACAACTATAACAAAATATGGAATACTATACCAGAGGTGTATGTAAATGCACATAGGTCTATTAGAGAAAAAAATGTCAGGGAGCCCTAGGGAGAATAACTGGTATTTATGTTAAATTTTATAGAGTAAGTGGAAATTCACCAGTGAGGCAGATGAGAAAATCCAGACCTACCTCAAAACCCACTTTCTTTTTTCTTTTTCAAAGATTTTTATTTATTTATTTGAGAGAGAGAGCATCAGCAGCGGGGAGGGGTAGAGGGAAAGGAAGTCTCTGCTGAGCTAGGAGCCTGGTATGAGACTCAATCCCAGGACCTGGGATCATGACCCGAGCCTAAGGCAGTCGCTTAACCAACTGAGCCATGCAGGCACCCTCAAAACCCAATTTTTATGAAAAAGGCTTCCCTCTGACTACCCTATCCTAAAGATATATACCTTTTACTGAGTTTTAAGAATAATTATCGTTTATGTAGTTCATTTGGCCATTTAAGCAGTGCTCTGAGGTATGACTTCTAGTACTGAACTATTAAAATCTTTCATTATCAATAACTTTGAATGAGTACATGGCTTGTTTTCTAACTAGAATGTAGGTTTCTTCAAGGTAAGGATCATATCTGATGAATCCTTCAACAGAGTTGGAGCTCAGATAATGAATGTTGCTTTGATTTGATGAGACTGAAGGACACAGAAGAGACTTATATGTGAGAATCAGGAGCTTTAAAAATCAATTAGGATCAACTGCTCACAAACAAAGAGACTATTACTGGTTAATTTCTCTGGGTCTCACTTTTTTCTGGCTCTTGCAAGCACTAGGCCTCCATGAAGATACTAGCTCAATCTCTTATTCAACAACCCCATCTAATTAGGGGTGATTGTAGAGGTTTCAGACTCTATGATTTTTGATAGTCTCCTTTCTTGTTTAGACTTTATCTAAGCAACTAAAAGGCCATAAAAATTCATTCAATATTATATTTAACATAAAAGCAGGAAAGGGAGGGCAACTAAAAACAATTCAAGGATCAATCCTTAAAGTTTAAATTTTAACCTTAAAATACAGTTAAAATCTTTGTTAACATCTAGTACAGCACAGCTAATTGTTCTACTTCAAGTAAACCACAGGGAAGACTAGGACAGGTAACACTGGCAGGCAAATTAAAAAATACTTACTTTTGCCTTCTAGTGATTATATTTAAACATATGGTTTAAACATTTCACAATACAGTACTTATATATTAACAAAAAATACGCCAATGCTAATATAAAACAAGTAAGTTTTGCACCTTCTATTTTGTAACAAAACCTTATCCTAAACGAACAAGCGGGCTAAGAAGCAGCAACTCAATTAAAAAGATACTTTCTCCAACAATTCTGTAAAAGACTAGTTTGGTAACTGTAAAAATGAAAGAAAATTAAAAAAAAAAAAAGAAATAGTTCCATTTGAAAAGTGGTTATAGTTCTAGCTTTATAGTGGCAAACTCCTTTGTTAGATCACAGTAAATAAATTAGTTGTTAAAAACTAGTGCTAGCAAAAAGTAATTCTGATGTCCAAGGACGGGACAGGCTCCATGACCACAAAACGATGCCAGCTCTACCTTTTAAATAGAGTTTGCCAAGAGGAGTGTGTTATGAGCCAGGCTTGGCTGAAACAATCCACTGCCCACAAAGCTACTTTAATGTACTGTCTCTATTGAAAATCACAGCAATCCAACAATACATGACGATACTTTCCCATCACTGCAGCAATTCCCACCACAGGCAACACTGTGTCTCCAACAAAGAAGGCTCACATTCTATGTCTGCGAAAACCCCAGTCCTGCCTACTACTGTATGGTTGCCAAGAGGAACATCTGTGTGCTCCACAGTACACAGCACTGGCTCTGTTTTCTCTGTTTTCTTCTTTTTTTATTTCCTAGACAATAAACTGTGTGATTGCTTGGTAAGGAAATTGTCTTTCATTCCTTTCCTCTTCCCTTTTATTTATTTGTTTGTTTGTTTAACATGACAGTCAAACAACTACATCTGCCATCCATTATTACTTTGAGTCTACATCCTGAACACATAATAAAGTTAATTTGTTTTCTGATTTCATTTGATCTTAGACTTGTGATCATCTAAAAATTGCTGACTTTAAAGTTGAGATCCCTAATACAAAGAGGCTATTCAATTCTCAGAATATTTTAGAACTTTATATTTAGAAAGTCATAAATTCAAATAAAATATGAAAGAATGGCAATATATTCTCAAGAATAAAAGAACCTGTAAACTACGGATACCCTGTAGAAAATTTATAATATAAGCTATTAGTTCCATAAGAATATTACATTTTGGTATTTTATAACAAAAAGACTTCTGTTATGTTTACCTTAACCTCAAATCAGTATTTGGGCTTAAAGAAGTTAAAAAAAAAAGTTAAAGCACATCAAGACATAAATGAATACAGAATATAACTAGGAATTTCTTAGAGATAAATGACATGTTAGGCCCACAACTTCTATCTGCTCCCCAAACAAACAAACAAAAAAAATGCTCAATTTTATTAATAATCAAATAGATGAAATTAAATCTAGATACTTTCACTATTGGTATGATTAATATTTGAAAACAGAATACCTAAGTTTGCGAAGGAATAGACCTGCTGGGATTTTAAACCAGTACTACCTTTCTAGGGAGCAATATGGTAAAATGAGTGTTTATACCAGTTGGCCCAGCAATTTTACTTTTAGGATTTTAACCAAAACAAGTGAGAAGAGATGGGCATCAAGATGTTAACTATAGCTTTACTTAGAACAAACCATTTAGAAACAGCCAAGTATCTAACCATAGCAGACTTGTTAAATAAATTAGGATACATCTCTACAAGGAATACTATACAACCAATAAAAATACAGTTTAAGAGACTATATGATAAAAGTATTCTTATTATATAGTTAATAAATGAAAATAGTAGGTTATAAAATAAGAAATATTCTGGAAGACCAAAAAGAAAGTAAAGAAAATAAATAAAAATTAAAAAAAAAAAACAAAAAACAAATTTAGACCAAATAAATATTACAAAAATACAAAATGTTATAATCAAATAAATCGTCATAAACAAAAAAAAATGAGATATGATGGCAACCCACTTTTTAAAAAATATACTTGCTAGGGCGCCTGGATGGCTCAGTCAGTTAAGCATCTGACTTGATTTCAGCTCAGGTCATAATCTGAGGATCGTGAGATAGAACCTCCACATCAGACCCCATGCTCAGCAAGGAGTCTGCCTGAGATTCTCTTCCTCTCCTTGCCCCCTCCTCACTCACATAAATTAATTAATTAAAAAATCATCTAAAAATAATATCCTTGCTCAGAAAAATTAAAATGTTAATAATAGTATTATTTCAAGGTGATATGACAAATTTATTTCATAATATGCTCTTAGTTTCAGAACCAGTAAAAAGCCCCTAAATTACTGCCTTCTTAAATGATGCCAAAATTTAATTTATTATCATTAAGGAAATAAAGGATAACTCATTTCTTCTTAAAGATCTATTATGTGTTCGGGGCACTGGGTGGCTCAGTCAGTTAAGCATCTGCCTTCTAATGCCTTATGCTCGGGTCATAATCCCAGATTCCTGGGATGGAGCCCTGTGTCAGGCTCCCTGCTCAGTGGGGAGCCTGCTTCTCCCCCTTCCCCTGCATCTCCTCCCAACTCATGTGTGCACACTCTCTAATAAAAATTTTTTTAAAAGATACATTATGTGTTTTCAAAACCTGTTCCACTGAAAATCATGTAAAACTTCACATGAAAGCTATAGCAAGAGACAAAGAGGAAGAGGGAATTAGTACTTAATGGACTACGAATGGAAAAATCTCATAGTTTATCATTTTAAGTAACAGTGGACAATCACAAAATTATAGTTCAGAAAGTTTAATGAAGATAAAGCTGACTTACACTGCTTTACATGGTCTGAAAGACCAGTCCATGTGATGTGCATCTCTCAGTTTCAGTAGACTGAAACAACATCAACAACAGATAACTATGATTTGTGTGTGTCATTACTGATAGAAATGGAATAAGTGGAAAATAATGGAAATTTTTTATTTCTTAAATCAAAGACAATATAGAGTGTATTTTTACTTTTCATAGTTTGACACTGCCTTACACTATAAAACTGAATTAAAGAGGCACCTGTGTGGCTCAGATGGTTAAGCATTTGCCTTCGGCTCAGGTCATGATCCCAGAGTCCTGGGATTGAGCCCCATATCAGGCTCCCTGCTCAGAGAGGAGTGTGCTTCTCCCTCTCCCTCAGCTTGCTTATGATCTCTCTCTCTGTCAAATAAGTAAATAAAAGCTTTCCAAAAAAAAAAACAAAAAATAAAACTGGATTATTAAGAAAATCACTTACCACTTTTACTTTAAAAGGAATCTTTACATTTGTTTATTCTCCTATGACATCTTGCATAGGAGCCAGAAAGCTACAAAGAAAAATCTATGAGTTCTGAAACCATGTAAAATATGGACTTGATCCCTTGAGTTACACTGTTCTTTTTCCATGACACATTTTGTAAAGTAGTTTTAAACTACATGGCTATTTGTGATTCTGCTAACCTATGTATTTCTTTTGGAAAAAAATAAAATAATTTGTTTAAAGTGGCCAAAAAAAAAAAAAAAAAGTGTTTCCAAAGCAGCTGTTAAATAAATGAGAAAGAGCTGCACTCTAGCAAGTGATACTGATTTACTACATGGTGTTTAGAAACCATCACTGTTTAAAAAAAGAAATTAAATAAATAAAAACCATCATTGGAGGGACGCCTGGGTGGTTCAGTCATTTAAGCATCTGACTCTTGATTTTGGCTCAGGCCATAATATCAGGGTCCTGAGACAGAGCCCCTTGTCGGGCTCCATGCTCAGTGGGGAGCCTGCTTGAGATTGTCTCCCTCTCCCTCTGCACTTGCCCCAAGGGCAACGCTCTTAAAAAATAAAAAAATATAAAAATAAAAACCATCACCAAAAAAGCAATAAAAAAAAGTAACTGGTCTGTGATCTGGATTTCTCCTCACTACATACAAGCAGAGTTCATGTTATATTTTTAAAGTATTATTATTATAAAAGCCAATTAATCTGTTTTTTGTGTTCAGTAGTATACCACCAAGTCATGTTCATAAATAAAGGCATAATAGCAAACTAGATAAATGAAGACCTGTCAACAAATAGTACAACTTTTAAGAATGACAGATGCTTTCTGATTTAATTACTAAATAAATGTACTGTAGGGGAATGCTTGTCTACCAAGTGAAATGTGGACAACCTATTACCAAGATATAGGTGGGGGATATGCCACACAAACACGTAGCCCTTCACTGAACATTGGACTTTTTTTTAATGGAGCTTTATTTAGCTCCTACTATTTACATGTTAACTCACTTATTTTCACACAAACAATTCAAAAGTAGATGTTACTATCACCATTCTCCAAACGAAAAAACTTTCCCAAAGTCATACAGATAAAAAATAGTACAGCTCAAGATTCAAACCCTCATCTCTCTGAATCCAATCTTTGTTCTTTTCACTATGTTACTGGGTCAAGCAAAGTAAAATGACTGAATGCTAACATTACAGGACACATTATGGGTTGATGTTTTAGCACTGAACGCCACCAGATCACAAATACTCTACTTGTGTTTCCTCTCTCCCCAAAGACACTGGTAAAATCCACTTGTTCAAGCAAGTTAAATCCAAACTGAAGTGTCTGACATAAGAAAACTGGTAGAGGGGAATGGGGAAAAAGAAGAGAGAGGGGAGGCAAAACATAAGAGACCCTACTGAGGGCTGATGGAGGGAGGTGGGTTGGGGATGGGCTGAATGGATGATGGGTATTAAGGAGGGCACTCGTGATGAGCACTGGGTGTTGTATGTAAGTGATGAATCACTAAATTCTACTCCTGAAACTAGTATTACACTGTATGTTAACCAACTAGAATTTAAATGTAGGCTTAAAAATTTTTTTTATAAAAATTTAATGAGGAGAATTGGTAGGACAACTTTTTTGCAAATCTGTCAAAAAAGTACATTAATTAGATTGTCACATTATGACCTAATTGATTTCTAGAGAAACTGGACTATCAGTTCAGTGATATAAATGGGTTTTCTGTTCAGGGAACTCTGATTTGATTATATACATAAATTTTAAAAAAACCAAAATAGTGTTCATATATATTTACAAATATTAAGTGAAGCCAAACATTTAACATAAAATCTATGAATAGAGGACTCTTTGGATACTCTGAGCCAGCTATGAGAGTGGGAAGGAGGGTGCTGGGGTGTTCTGTGTTGACTACTGCTTTGACTTTCAGTTCTATTCACATGTACCAGCAATCACAGTTTCAGAGACACTTACTGAAAGATCAGGGCAGAGTTTCTCTACGAATTCCTCAGAATGGATTCATTACCTCACCTGATTTCATTAATACTTTCATCCTTCCCTTCAAGATAATTTTGCTCAGACTGGGAAAAAAAAAAAAGCATCTTTTATGGTCACACCACATCCTTACACATTTAGAAGCAGGACACTCTTTCAACAAAGTTGTTGCTGGCTGAGAGACACATTGATTCCTTAAGTATCATCATGATGCAGTCAGGCAATCAAACATTTTATGCCATCAATCAGTCCATTATTGGTCCTTTTGCCTACCTGATGGTTTTAAGACAGAAAGTATACCTAATCAGAGATACACATACTTACTTGCCCTTTTAGATAACTGTGACCATAACTGCATGTAAAAATGTATTGTGCAAGCAATAAATTATTTTTGTAGTAAAAATAAACAAAAAAACCAGCCTAGTCTCCACCTAGTCTCCATCATTAAGAAACTGTTACCATGTATTCTGTTAAGGAAACTCCTTTTAAGGAGGGCACCTTTTAGTTTCCTGGTCTCTTTCCACAATGTTCTCAATTCCTCCTGCCATGCCAGAACATGCCTCTGTTTCCCACATGGTTTTTAGAAGTAAACCACTTCTAAGCTCCTCTCTGCTAAGAAACAAAATAATCTTACTAAGAAATACATGTTCATAAGGGTTGATGAAGCTCTTTATAAAAAGGGCCAGAAATATCAATTCTTCATTTTTAGCAAGGACTTGACGTAGTTGGGGGATGGACTGAAAGCTGATGTAGAGGCCTCATCCACAGATATTCTGATCCTTTACAAGTGGAGGGAGATTAATAGATACATATCAAGCAGAAATGTCTAGGAAGAAGACACCAGGTTCTAATTCAGAGGTTCTGTGGCCACTGTTTTTAGAATGTCACATTATTTTCAGATTCTTTTCTCTGTTTTGGAGAGCTGTCGTCACAGGAGCCTTATTCTAGACAAATTATTTCTAAGGTCTCTCCTATATATTATGCTTTTGACATCAGTCTTGCAGGATGAGTTATATTCTACAGATTCTGAAAGAACAACAGACAAATGATTAAGAAGCCCTGCTGTTATTTCACAGCAAAGAAACTGTACAGCAGAGCCTTTCTTTCTTCACCATCTCCAAAGTTGCGTGTAGTTTTCCCACAGTATCGGGTTGCTGGTCTAGGTACACACACAACCTAGGTGATAATTCACTTAGATTTAAACTACTTTTTTCAAAGCCGACTTTTCCAAACAATGCACCATCTACATTTTAAATGGTAGATGAAATTCTACCACCACTCTCAAAAAAAGGGGACAAGGAGGTGCATTGTATTGGACAAAAGAAACGGAGGGACGTATTGACAGTACAATCTATAGTACCCTTGGGGTAGAAAGAATTGTTGAAAAGAGTTTTCTCACATGTGAAAAAGCAATGAAGCTCACAATGTTGATTATATGTCATGATTTTTTGGAGCTAGTATTGAAATACCTGAAAAGAAGCCATGTTTGTAAATATGCATAATCTTTTTCCTACTAATACACAAATCAGTGATATAAACCTATGCTTAAAAATAAAATTTAAATTTTAAATCAGATTAATGAGATGCTAGGAAAAAATATGTCTTTAAGAAAAAGTGAGACAGGGGCGCCTGGGTGGCTCAGTGGGTTAAAGCTTCTGCCTTCGGCTCAGGTCATGATCCCAGGGTCTTGGGATTGAGCCCAGCATTGAGCTCTCTGCTCAGCAGGGAGCCTGCTTCCTCCTCTCTCTGCCTGCCTCTCTGCCTACTTGTGATCTCTGTCTGTCAAATAAATAAATAAAATCTTTAAAAAGAAAACAAAAAGAAAAAGAAAAAGTGAGACATATAATCTTTGGTAGTTAATTTATAAATTTAATCATTTAGAGAAATACATGACAGAGGTGCCTGGGAGTGGGCTCAGTGGGTTGAGCCTCAGACTCTTGATTTCAGCTCAGGTCATAATCTCAGGGTTGTAAGATCGAGCCCCATATTGGGCTCCACATCAGATGCCATACTTGGAACAGAGACTGCTGGAGATTCTTTCCCTCTGCCCCTCCCCTGCTCATAATCAATCAATCAATCAATCAATCAAGTCTTAAAGAACTACATGAAAATCCTCAAATCTTCTAGTCCTTCCTCAATCGCAAATGAGGCAGTATGACATATTGATCCACTACTTCCTTTATTCTTTCAGATCACCAATTGAAAAAAGATGCTCAAATATTACAAAGATGTAACTGCTATTCTATTTTCTCTGTATGTAACACATTGTGTTTGTATAAATGTAAGCCAGAAATCTTCAATGTTCACTTCCCCACAATACAAAATTGTTAAGAAAGACATCTGCGGAACAAAATAAACTAAATATAGTCTAAAAATTACATTCTTGAGGCTCTCTGAGATGTCACCTAGTCAAACCTCCTGCCCTTAGTCGTCCTAAATTAACATGCTGCTTATAAGGAAACACAGCTCTTCCAAGATTTTAAACTCACCTTTTTTTTTTTTAAAGTCAAATTAGCTAGCATGATCTTGAAAGGTTTGGTTTTAAGTGTTTAAAAGTTAAGTTCATTACCAAAGTCACTTGGAATGAAAGAGAAAACAGTTTCAACAATTTAATCAGACCTAAAGAGAAGGCAGATATATGCATCTTCTGTTTGATTATTCAGCACAAGAAATTATGACTTGGATATTAGAAATCAGAGAGAAAGAGATTAAGGGGAAAATTGTTTTCCATGTTCAGACTCATGCTAATTACTTTGACCAGCTGCTATGGAAGAAGGTAGAGCATATGGGGTGCCTGGGTGGTTCAGCTGGTTAAGCATCCAACTCTTGGTTTTGGCTCAGGCCATGATCTCAGGAGATCAAGCCTCCGTGGGATGAGCTCCACACCCTCAGCACAGAATCTGCTTGAGATTCTCTCTCCCTTTACCCCTTCCCCTGTGTGTGTGTGTGTGTGCGCGCGCACGCATTAAATAAGTACATAAATACATAAAATTTTTAAAAAGAAGGTAAAGCATAGTATGTGCATTTAACTTATTTTAATGTGGTCAGCTGGCAAGGAAATTTGTTGAGGAGGTTAATAAGTAAGCTAAATTGGATAAATCACCCGGAGATCTAAGACTCAAGTAGTACACACAGATTCCTACTGGATGACAAGACAGCTGAGCACAGTGAACTTAAAACTGCAGGGTAAAAACTAGAACATATCTGAGTTGTTGAGGAGGTGCAGGGACTGTATTTTAATCCCACAGGAAGTAGGTAAACAGATGGCAACAGAGTCCACCCTAACTCCTTGGCTGACCCAGGCTGCACACTCAAGGAAGTGTGGTGGGAAAAGGGTGGAAATAACATCACATTTTCAAGAGATTCACAAGTTGTCAATAGCAAAAACAGTGCTTTATACCTACCTTAGCATAGCTCAGTTTCAAGAATTGACTCTCCTCAAATTAAAGACATGACTGACATCTCTGGGATTTTGAGAATGAGGATGAATCTCAAAATACTAGAATTATCCCCAAATTTCTGGCTAAAAGCCCAACTGCAGGCAATGTCTGCATCTTTCTGGTTCTGTAACACTAGTTTCTCTCATGAAATTTCTGTCAACAAAGCTGAGAGGACCAGTCCTGAAACCTAAAGTCAGAGCTGTTAGGGGGGTCAATGTGAATTTACCCAACAGTTCTCAAGTGTGTTCATGAACTTCATCTGGGATCTCTGGGAAACACTACACCAGTATTTATGCAATTTTATCATTTAACGTTGATTATCTGGTCTTTTAAAATATTAAAAAATTAATAAATACTCTTAAATTTTCTAACAAGCTTTATAACCATGGTTAATATATGAAAAACCCCTCATATGCTGTCTACAGATAAGAGGAATTTTTACTCTGTAGCCCACATCTGAATAAAACAAACCAAAAACCTAGTTGTGTGTCCCAGTCCTAAATTAGGAAGGGGAGATTCTGAAAAAGAAGAGGAAGGAAGGAAGGAAGGAAGGGTGGAAGGAAGGAAGGAAGGGAGGGAGGAGAAAGAGGGAAGGAGGAATGGAGGGAGGGAGGGAGGGAGAAGGAAGAAAGGAAGGAAGGAAGGAAGGAAGGAAGGAAAGAAAAGAAGAGAAGAAAGGAGAAGAGAAGAAAAGAAAAAAGAAAAGGCTCCCAGGAAACTCTATTAAAACTACTTCAATATCCTTCCATTAATTATCTACATTTTTAGGAGGAATCAATAGCACCATTCCATTTGAACTGGCCAAGATCTAAGATTAAAAAAGACTTCCCCCTGTCAATTGTCTTTTTCATACTTCTGTTAAATTTTGTTGCTAATACCAAGTGCTATTTCCCCAGCTGTGAAGTCAGACCAGCAGCTGCCTTAGCAAACCATGCCAACACTACACCAGTACATAAAGACAGCTGCCTTGCCTGTCCTTACAGATGAAAGAAGAGTGCTAAAGGCCTAGAAAAATCTCCAGTACTGGCAATGGCTGTGAAGGCAGCTGCTTGCCTATCATACCATTAATAGAGTGTGCTATGTGACAATAGCTATAAGAAATGAAGAAAAGAATAAATACAATTAATTTTTATGGATAACACATATTTCCAAATTATTTTATTTATGGGATATTACATTATTTTTGACAATTTTATTTTTAGATTCCTCAGCATTCTATGCACAGAAGCAAAACATCACTATTTATAAACACATATATGTCCTTTCTATTTTAACAAACTAAGCAATAAAGCATCTTGAAGATCTGTATCCAAAAAATTATTTTAAAATATTTATTTATTTGACAGAGAGAGAGACAGCAAGAGAGAGAACACAAGCAGGGGGAGAGGGAGAAGCAGGTTTCCAGCAGAGCAGGAGCCTGACCAGGGTCTCGATTCCAGGACCCTGGGATCATGACCCGAGCCAAAGGCAGATGCCTAACAACTGGGCCACCCAGGCGCCCCTTTATCCAAAAATTTAAGTTCCAACAGTAATTAATTTTTCTAACATTAGCAATGTTATAAAGCTTCAAATATCTGAGAATCATACCAAGATACAACAGAATTTGAGGCTTATGATGATTTGGTAGGAACTAATATTTTCTTTTTTTTTTTTTTTTAAGATTTTATTTATTTATTTGACAGAGATCACAAGTAGGCAGAGAGGCAGGCAGAGAGAGAGAGAGGAGGAAGCAGGCTCCCCGCCAAGCAGAGAGCCCGATGTGGGGCTCAATCCCAGGACCCTGGGATCATGACCTGAGCCGAAGGCAGAGGCTTTAACCCACTGAGCCACCCAGGCGCCCCAGAAACTAATATTTTCAAGACTATTTCTGTTTCACTAAAATGGACCTCTTTCCATACATTCAGAATGGATTAAAAGCCCAAATAAAGTCTGTAGGCATAACTGATATCTGTATTTCTCTTTTAGGAAATATTTTTACTTAAAAAAATACTGATTAGGGCGCCTGGGTGGCTCAGTGGGTTAAGCCGCTGCCTTCGGCTCAGGTCATGATCTCTGGGTCCTGGGATCGAGTCCCGCATCGGGTTCTCTGTTCGGCAGAGATCCTGCTTCCCTCTCTCTCTCTCTGCCTGCCTCTCCATCTACTTGTGATCTCTCTCTGTCAAATAAATAAATAAAATCTTTAAAAAAAAATACTGATTATACTTGATCACGATGTCTGCAACTTACTTTGTTTGAAATATTAAAATATATACATTTCAGAGGGTGGTCAATTGTAGTCATAATAAAAATCCATATTCTAGGGGTGGCTTCTGTAAGTGCCTCTGTTGTCTGTATTTTGGTAGACAACTGACCCTTGGCTAATTAGTACATTAAATGGCAGAGAAAGTTTCATTGGTGAAACTATGGGCTGTAACTAGCAGGAGTATTAAAAATAGGACCCCATTTTTTAAATAAAAAGCATTTAAGAAATATGGACTGGCTAAACAGTGTTTTAACAACTTGCCCAGGCTTTCATAAAAAATGAAAAGGTAGGAGTTCACTGCAGCGTGGATACTTTTCCCTTACAGATGATGCCCCCCTTTAAATTAAATACTTCTCTATCCACCATGAATGTGGAGGATTCTATTTGCCAGCTGCTGGTATTAAGAGGGCAGAATTTTCCCTTATGTGACCGCTTTTCTGCCATATGTTAGTCAAAACCTCTCTTGCCAAATACAAAATTTCAAATCAACATACGACTAGTACTATCAAAGCACATTTATTAATAATATAGTTAGATTGATCTGCATAAGAACATATGACTTTACACTAAAACGTATAAAGCATAATAGAGTTTCAATGAAGCCAGTATGTAATTTTGGAAAGTCCTAGCATCCTGGTCACGCAGAAGGCCACTCAGAGATCTGTTACAGTTTATTAGGGAAAAGAACACACAAACACACACATGGAGAGAAAGAAAGAGATGATAAAGCCTGGCCAACAAAGTAATATATTTTATAAATATTAGAGGACTGAGAAGAATAAACGGCCCTTAAAAAAACACCTAAGCATATGTAGGAAACTTGGTATACATAGAGAAAGCATTTTGGGGCACTGGGTGGCTCGTTCAGTTGGGCATCTGATCTTGATTTCAGCTCAGGTCATGAGTCATGGGATCGAGGCCCACATTGGACTCCGTGCTCAGAGCAGAGTCTGCTTAAGATTCTCTCTTTCCCTCTGCTCCTCCCCCCACTTACACCCTCCTCTTTTCTCTAAATGAATGAATAAATAAAATCTCTAAAAAAAAACAACTCAGTTGAATGAATGAATGAATAAAATCTTAAAAAAAAAAAAAAAACTCGTCAGTTAGGTGTCTAGCTTTGGCTCAGGTCATGATCTCAGGGTCCTGGAACTGAGCCCTGAGCCCCGCATCAGGCTCTTTGCTCAGTGGGGAGCCTGCTTCTCCCTCTCTCCCTCCCCTGTTTGTGCTCTCTCTCTCTCTCTCTCTCTCGGATAAATAAATAAAATCTTAAAAAAAGAGAGAGAAATCATTTTACCTTTATGAAAGAAAGAATGAGCTATTCAATAAATCATACTAGGAAAACTGGCTATATATCTGGCAAAAAGAAATTAGATCCCTATATCAAACCATACATAAAAATAAGTTACATAATGGGTACAGATTTTCCTTCTGGGGTGAAAACTTTTGGAGTTAGGGGTAATGGTTGCATAACACTGTAAATACATTAAATGTCACTAAATTGTATACTTTGCAATGATTAAAATGTTAAATTCTATTTTATTTTTTATTACAATAAGGAAAATAAGTTGCAGATATATTACAAAATGAAAAATCAAGCTTTGAATATAATAAAAACAAGGGAAATATCTGTTTGACTTCGGGGTAAGAAAGGCTTTTCTAGATAAGACACAAAATACTATTATTCCAGCTGCATAACAAAACTACCCTAAAACTCAGTGACCTCAAAGAACAATAATCATTAATTTTGTTCAAGAATCTGAAATATGGGCAAGGCTCAGCAGGGACAGTTCATCTCTGCTCCATGCCATGTCGCTGGGGTGGTCTGACTGGAACTAGAGGATCCATTTCCAAGGCGGCTCACTCATGTAGAAGGCAAATTAGTACCGGCTGTTTGTCGTCTACGTGTTACCTTTCTGTAGGGCTTGGGCTCCCTCACAGGATGATGGCTATATTCTAAAAACATCCTAAGAGACAGGAAATAGAAGAGGCCGGTTTCCTAAAGCCTGGGCCCCCACATTTGGCACCATGTCACCTCTACTATATTCTACTGTTCAAGGAATCATTTACCCCAGATTTAAGGGGAGATACAGATTCCCCTGGAAGGAGGAATGTCAAACGGTCTGAGGACCATGTTTTAAGACTACATAGCAACTCATAAAGGAAAGACAGCACAACTGACTATATCAAAATTTAAAACCCTTTCATGACAAGTTACCATGAAGAAGGTAAAACATGAGATAAATTGAAAAGAGGCAATCTGTAACACATGTAGGAAAAAATTAATACGCAGAATACATAAAGAACTATAAATCAGTTAGAAAAAGATAAACAAATAAAAAAATACAGGAAGAATATGAACAGTTAATTCATGGAAGAGGGACCTAAATGGCCAACTGATGTATAAAAAAGATATTCAATGTCACTTTATAGAGATTAGGAAAAAAACAAATCAAAATATCCCACATGAGACTGTTAAAATAGTCTAAAAATTCCCTCAAGTTTGGTGAATATGTGAGAAAATGGGGACCACCATAAACTTTGAATGTAAAATGAAGTCAAAACATTAGAGAGCAATTTGGCAGTATCTAATAAAAGAGAGTATGTACACACAGTCTTTGACCCAACATTTAAGGTTCCAGGTAATATTAGGCAACAAATGCATTTGTCCTTGGAGACACGTATAAAGAATGTTAATGCTCTTAATGTCCATAATAATTAAAAATCAAAAACCACCTAAAAGTTCACCAATAGGGAAAAGTATAAATAATAATTGGAGTATATTTATATCTCAGTTAAAATGAATGAACTAGATCTCAATGTAGATTCTTAGATTTCAAAAACACAATGTTGATCAAAATGTTACAAAGTGACATAAAATTAAACACAAACAAAAACACATACAAAGCAATATGTATACACATAGCAAAAATGTAAGAACTTGAAGTATATGCTACATATTCAAGATGGTAGTTGCCTCTGGAAAGAAAGGTAAATATAAAGTACAGGAAAGCTGAACAAAGTAAAGATACCAGAGAAAACTAACTGTTCATTAAAGATTTGTATGCCCTCTTCATAAGTTGTTGCTGGGAGGCCAAGGATTGTATTTCCAAGCACCCTTACATCTAGATGGGGTCCTGTGACTCTTTCTCACCAGTGGAATATGAACGGAAATGAGGCATGTCACATGAAGACCAAGGACCTAAAACAGTGGGAGTGCCTTCCACAATTTCTCTTTACTTTTCCATCTGCTTATTATGCATGAGCACTATGACCTTGGAAACCATGTGCTAAAGGTGGTAAAATCCTAAAATGGAAAGAGTCTGGTTCTTTATATCCCCTTATGAAATGCCAGCTACCAACCAGGAATAGTTACATGGCAGTGTTATGTTGAGTGAGAAACAGTGGAAAGCCAGTAGAATTCTGGGATTTGTTTCAGTTTAGCTTCACCCAACTATATAAAAGGGGACCTCCATTTTCTTTTTTAAATCTACTAATATCTGTTTCTTTGATTAAAAGAAAGTCTGAAGTAAAATCACCACCATCACCACCAAAATGTCAGAGTTTGTTAATTCTAGGTGGTAGAAATTCAGGAAGCTGTAGTATACTATTTTCTGTAGTTTTGCAGTTAAAAAGAAGTTTTATTAAGAAAGATTCAACAGAGTTGGCCATTCCTCTAATATTTTATAGGAACACTATATTTTTACTGCGGTTTACATTTCTAATGTGGCATACTCCTGTAAGTTACGTTCTCTACTGTGCCTACCCCAGTTTTCCCCAGACTGTACATAACACTTTCACATCAAGGATTCAACTCAATGCACATGCGCAGCTCCCAAGCTTTCCTCCTTTACTTCCATGTTTATCTGAATAAATGTAAAAACCACACTGATTGTTAAAATAATGAGTAACTTAACATTTTTCAAAATTACATAGAAGAAACTACATGGTCTAAAAAGCTATGGGGAGAATAAAAGAAAAAGCAAGTCCATGCACATAATCCTGTGCAAATTAGAAGAAAAAAAAACATTTAATATATGCCAAGTGCTATTACAAGTCAATATTTTTAGTACTAACTCCTTAAGTTCTTAAAACAACCCCACAAGGTACATTACTGTAAAACCCCATTTTATAATCAGAGTGAAAGAGACTGATGAAAAATCTTTCTAAAACTACTAAACCTAGTTTGTGTTAGGGACCAATCCAAAAAGGTCTAACACAATTTCAAAACCAAATTTCACTTATCCAAGATTCTTAAGATAGAAACCTAAAAACCCTCCTTGACCCTAATGTTCCATTTTAAACACAATTCCATTGCTTACTCTTTTAGAAATATTTCATGAACTCATTCTTTCCTTTACATCCCAATGCCACTGCTCAAAGTTAAATCATCCAGATATCACACCTTGACAATGGCAATAATCTGTTACCTCTCTTCTGGGTTCACCTCATCCTTCTTCCACCTGAAAATTACCAACTAGATCTGTTACTTAAGTAATCTGTATAAAATGCTTACCAGTGGGATATAACCATATTCTATTACCTTACTTCTCAGGCTTGTTTTGAGAATTAGAGCTACTTAACACATATAGCAGAGTGCTTGGCACACCGCAGAAACTCAAGAAATGTTAATGTCTTTGAAAAGGAAGAATTTTCAACCCTATTTGATAGAGGAGCTAAGCAGGCCAGAGAAGTTAAAAAATTTAACTGAAATAACTTGATAAGTGGCAGAACCAGGTTTGAACCAAGTTCTGTCTAGCTCCAAAACATATATATTTCCACTATAATCTCACTGCTTCCTAAATACTTTTTTCCAAATTAAAATTTCAAAAATAAATTTCACTGTAACTTGAGGAGGTAATGAAAATCATGCTGTTATATTTCTTTTTAAATTAGCAACAGAGAAAAGCTTTTTAATAAGAGAAGCACCATTCTGGCCAATGTATTTAGAAAACAGAAATAAAAAGCATAAAATTTGGGAAGGGGGAGATATGTTTTGTTTGCAGGTGTACTCCAAGGGTACAACTCTAAAGGTTTTCACACTTCATATATTCTTTCAAACAACACTTTTATATCGTCAATAAAACATATGCTTACTTAATTTTTTGGTGGTGATCTTTATTTTAAGTAGTTTGAATTAAACAAAGCCCCTGGTCTTGAATTAAACAAAGTACCTGAGCCTTTCTCAACTGGGGTTCACCAGAGAATTAATTAAGCCCTACAGAAAATGACTTCAATGACTTTCTTCTCAATTCTCCCAAGAATGATAAGAATAAGAAGTTAATTTATTATATAAAATGTGTTAGGACATTAGGGAATAATTCTCTAGCAAAATCTTTACTGAAAATATTACCTGATAATTCTTTCAAAATGACCTAGGTAATATATTGCTAAGATTTATCTGAAACTGTAATATATGTAACAATTATTAAATGTCTTAGATATATGAGTCAAAATAAGAACAATTTCACAAAAACCTAAAAGCACCTTTACTAATATAGTTAGAATAAATGTCTTGTGCTATCTGAGGTAAAATTTTGAGTGTAGGGATTTTTCCTACTAGCTGACAAGTGTTAATCAGTGTTAAATAAATCAATCTTTGCCGCTAACCATCCTGGAGTTTCCAATGTGAATTCAGAACATCTGCTCTTGTGAGTTGCACTTTGGGGCTAATATTCCAAACTACTACCTTTTCTCTGGTCATGGCTTCTTAATGCCAGACACTGGTGATTCCCAACTTATCTACTTTTCCCTCTTACTTCCATGTCTTCCTTTCTGACAAAGCCCCATTTTGTTCAGGAAGCCACTCTGATATTTGTCAGGGGTGGCTGGCCATAGTCTCAATCCCAAGGAAATCTTAGCACTGGTTTAATAGGAGTATGACCAATGCTATCACTCAGGCCTCATGCACCAAAAGGCCCTGTACTTGGGGTTTAATGCTCTGTGGTCGCTGACCTGAAATTCTTAAGAACTTTATCTTTGCATTTGTGTTTTATAAGTGAAATATGATGAAACAATGGTACATGCATTGGAGCCCTGGCTTATGTGGTCCCCAGCTACCCTCTTCCATCCCAAGACGGGTGGGGAAAGTCCATGTTCCACTGTCACCCACCATCCATAGTGGGGGCCTGAGCACACACGTAGATTGGACACCTACTCTTAAGAATCTCAGTGCAGGGGCGCCTGGGTGGCTCAGTGGTTAAAGCCTCTGCCTTCAGCTCAGGTCATGATCTCAGGGTCCTGGGATCGAGTCCCGCATCGGGCTCTCTGCTCAGTGGGGAGCCTGCCTCCTCCTCTCTCTCTGCCTACTCGTCATCTATCTGTCAAATAAATTAAAAAAAAAAAAAAAAAAGAATCTCAGTGCACCTCTGGGCTAATAATACATTATATGTTTATAAAAAATTAAAAATTATTAAAAAAAAAAAAAAGAATCTCAGTGCAAGGGGAGAAGGTAGCCATTCCTACCTCGAGCTGATGGTGCCACGTTCCACGGGCTAACTGGCTGGCGCCTCCCAACAGCCCCCCACACACACACAATCCTGGCACATAGGCAGCAATCCCTTGTGGTTGCTCTCCACTGTGGACCGGGGTGGTGGGCTCAAGGGGAAGAGTAGATTAGGTGGTGGGCTCAAGGGGAAGAGTAGATCCTCCCCTAGGCCTGGATACCACATTTTCAGTTTGCACTGAACCCTGTTAATTTTGTAGTGAGCCCTGTAAGATAGTGTCTGAATCAGTCATGGTGGTCTCTCCCCCAGTCAATAACATGTCTTATACATGATGAAATTTTGGAGATAAATGAAAAAATATCCTCAGGGGAAGTACTAGGAAAGTTTTCTTACTCTTAAAGGAGACACAAGAAAGAGAAGCCTACTTTTTTGCAACTCTAAGTTGTCAATTCCTGACGTCCTCATTGCTATTTTATAACTGTAAAGAGATCACGCCCGAGCATAAACCTGCCTGAGTAGGAGGGCCTGCTTAGACTAGGGTTCCAAAGATGGAGGACCTAGGGCTCTTATCACAACTAAATTACAGCCCGGCCTCTGGATTCTTTGTTATGTTGGTTAATAAATTCCCTTATTGTTTATGACAGTTAAAGTGAGGTTTTCTGTTAATTGCAGCTGAAAGCATTCTAAATGCTGAAAATACCTTGACACATAAGATAATATGCTTTTAATAGTAATACAAATTTCAAAAGAACCAAGCTCATCAACCTTGGAAAATAACTGTCCATCCCTTTGACATATTCCCAGCCTCCCTTTCCCCAGGTGAATTTTATATATTACATAGCCCATATTTTAAAATCAAACCATTTAAAGATACCCACTTTTAAAACTTAAGATTATTTGTAGCAGTTTCTAAGATCACAGATAAAATTTTATTCATACAAATTGGGATATACTATCACGATGGACTTAACATGTAATATCAGAAAGAAAACTACATTTCTAGTAAGCCTACTTTCTCTTCCTACCCAGCCTTCCAATATCCAGCCCATCATCAATGAGCTACATACCACATAAATGGAAAATAAGGACAAACATATTTCCACTGGAAATAGAAATGTACTCAACTTGACAAGAGAATGATATTAAACAGTTTTCATGTAGAGGTAGAAATGTTTTTCCTATAGAATATTCTGGTGTCAAGATTCAAAGGTGCTGGGGAGTGCCTGGGTGGCTCAGTTGGTTGAAAGCCCTCAGGTCAGGATCTCTGGTTGTGAGATCTAGCCCTGCATTGGGTTCTGTGCTTCACATGGAGTCGGTTTGAGATTCTCTTTCTCTCTCCCTCTCGTGACTGCATTCTCCATCTCTCTCTCTCAAAATAAATAAATAAAACCTTAAAAATAAAATAAAATCCAAATGGGCTGGAACCTCATCACCACATGGCAAGATAACCATCCCAGAGAGTACACCAACAAAGACATCCCAGTTCTCACTAGTGGATTTCTTCCTACCTCCTTGCATCAGGGTCCCGGCCATGGGTAAGGGTTCTACACCCTCAACAGAGTTCCTTATTTCCCATGGGGAGTTTCTCTGCTACAGGAACCAGCAGTTCAATATAATGATTGGGCCTCTCTTGAGAGCTGACTAGTTCTGGAAGACAAATTATCTATTCCCAGATAATAATAAAGAGAAGACTGAATAGTAACAGTTACAATTAGATAAACTTGATAAATTTGTTAGGTAAAGCACACAAGAGTAGCCCAGGGACAAACATTACATCTTATTTGGGTGGGAGCGGGAAGGATTATAATCTCTTGCAAAAAACAAAATCAGTTAAAACACATGATTACAGGGCGGGGGTTGGGAGGTTGGGGGAACCAGGTGGTGGGTACTGAAGAGGGCACGGATTGCATGGAGCACTGGGTGTGCTGCAAAAACAATGAATACTGTTATGCTGAAAATAAAGTAAAAAAATGAAAAAAAAACCCCACATGATTACAGCTTTCTAAGGGAAAACGTTTGGTAGTGAGAAAATTATTAAACATTCTTCAGAAGCCATGGAGCTGAAGTCAGTGCACTAACCAACAGAGCAGCTGTCAGTGCAAAGGGGGTTCCTGTGATAGTCCTGTTCTGACCTCAGACTCCAGCCTGAGAACCTGTCAGAAAGGTGCTCTCACAGTGGAAGACAACAAGCAGCAGCTGCCTGCAGTCAGCGGGCTGCAGCCATTTCTCTCCTTTTTAAAAAATATAGTGCCCCTCCAGTTGTGGATTTCATGACACAAGGGGTGTGTGCAGTTCTCCTCGCCGCTGCAGAGGACAGTGAGTTCTCAGTTCCATTAGTACACTGCTCTCAAGGGCAGGGTGTCCACCAGACTCTCTTCAGGACTTGGAGCTGCATCTGTACGGACAGATGCGTAAAGTTCTAGTTATAGAACAGTAAGAAGTAAGAAAACTATCCTTTCCCAGATAAAAGGGAGTTTCCCAGTTAAAAGGGAAGTTAAAAATTAATAATTCATTGATCTCATTTACACAACTGAAACAAAAATGACTTTTAAAATTTCTTTTAGGTCAACTGAGGCAAGAAATGAAATAAAAAAGGCTGAGGGAGAGACGGCAAATCATATACTATAGAGAGCCAGACAGACTGATACATATAAAGACAGAGAGAGCATCAGTTTAGAGAAGCATGATAGAGACATGCTGATATATCCTTTTAATTTTGTGATGGTCATTTGTGTAACAGTGCTATGTTGAGTAAGATCTCCCCAGCAGCAACATTTCCAGTGGTTTCTCTCTGATCTGTCCCTTTTATATCTGTCAGGTGAAGGCGGGGAAAGTCATGATGAAGAATAATGGAATTAACATGCTTGTGCATTCTTCCTGATACAACTACACAAATCCCTTACAATTCCTGACCAGAGTGACCGCTCCACTGGTCTCTTTGCCAGCTTTCACTGCTATCCACCCACCCCCAACAAGTGGTCATTTCTCTTATCTCATAGGCAATAATGCTATTAAAAATACCTGTGGCTTTATTTATTCTACACCTATTGATGCTACATATAGTATAATGGTTAGTTTATGTGTCAATTTGGCCAGGCTCTAGGACCCAGTTATTTAATCAAACACTAATCTAGATGTTGCTCTGAAAGTATTGTGTTGAGACTGGGTTAGCCAACAGTTTATAATCACCCTTGATAATGTGAGTGGGCCTCATCTAATCAGTTGAAGATCTTAAGAGCAAACCCCTAAGTTTTCCGAAGAAGAAGAAATTCTGCCTCAAGATCAAGATAAAGTAAGCTAGAGAAAAAAAGTAATTAAGAAAATCATAAGAAGGAGAAAAGACATATACAACGTCTTCTGCAGCATCAACTCCTGCATCAGTTTTCAGCCTGCTGACTTGCTCTGCCTATTTTAGACATGCCAGTCTCCACAACTGTGTGGGACAATTTCTTAAAATAAATCATCTATAGCTGTATCTGTATCTCCTATTGGTTCTTTTTCTCTGGGGAACCCTGACTCATAGAGATGGTAACACCAACTTTTCTATTTTGTGAATAGACAACCTAAATTTCCAATCTCTGATGGGTATCCTGTCAGGGCTGGGAGACTGATTCCAGGTACAATAAGAGACACAGGAGCACATAGGCTCCCTGATCTCATGAGGACTAAGCTCACTACACTAAGGTTTGAACCTTTTATGCCTAACTGGCAGCTTTCCTTACTGTGCCATCTCAAGTGGATTCCCCCTGGCCAGAGAACTACAGAGAAGAAGGGCGTCTCCTTTCCCTTTTCCTCCATATTCTTTGCTACATTTGATTCTAATTAAAACTATATCTAGGGGACGCCTGGGTGGCTCAGTGGGTTAAGCCTCTGCCTTCAGCTCAGGTCATGATCTCAGGGTCCTGGGATCGAGCCCCGGATCGGGCTCTCTGCTCAGTAGGGAGCCTGCTCCCCCCTCTCCCTCTGACTACCTCTCTGCTTACTTGTGATCTCTCTCTCTCTCTCTCTCTGTCAAATAAATTTTTTTAAAAATCTTAAAAAAAATTTTAAAAAATTAAATTTAAAAAAAGCTGTATCTATATCTATAGATATGCCTATAGATATATATCATAAACAATAACGATAAAAATAATATAAATATATAAATATTAAAGATATATATTTTAACTTAAACTATATATTAAATATACAGTTATATATAATATACACTTGACCCACTGAACAACACCAGTTTAAATTGTGTGGGTCCACTTATATGTGGATTATTTTGATAAATACGTTATAGTATTGTATATGTCTTTTCCTTATGATTTTCGTAATTACATTTTTTCTTTAGCTTACTTTATTGTAAGAATACAGCATATAATACATGTAACATACAAAATATGTGTTAATTGACTGTTTATGTTATTAGTAAGGCTTCCAGTCAACAATAGGTTATTAGCAAAGTTTTTGGAGAGTCAAAACTTTATACACAAATTTTTAGCTTCACAGGGGCTAGTGCAGCTAACTCTGGACTGTTTCAAGAGTCAACTGTGTATGTTTTTTATACTTAACTTTTAAAAATACACATACAGAGTGTAGTACTTTTCTTTCTTGAAAATACAATAGGAAGATATATTCAGCAAAACCTTGATTATATCAAAAATTTAAGAGGATGGGGCCCTCTAGTTAATTGAATTTCCTGGGTTACTGGAAATGTCTACTTTCTTTGTTGGACATATTTAAAAACAGAAAAGGAGGCGGGAAAAGCAAATAGTAAAATACTGATTTAAACAGAAATATATGAGTAATTACATGAAATGTAAAAGGTCCAATTAAAAGTCAAAGATCGGCAGACTGGATAAACAAAGCCCAAAGAAATGCTGCTAAAAGAGCAATACTTTAAATAGATATAAGACAGAGAAAGGTTGAAAGTAAAAGCATGGGAAATGATACACCACATGAATGCTGACTAAAATAAAGCTGGTGTAGCGTATTGATAAAAGACAAAATAGACTTAAAGGTGTGAAGCATGGAGTAGAGATAGAAAGAAATATTTCATAATGACAAGTAGACCAATTCTACCAGAAAGATAAAAATGTTCTAAATTTTTAGGCACCTAATAATATACACTCAAACTATGTAAATCAAAAACTGACACAAATACGTAGAGAAATGGGCAAATACAGAAACACAGTAGCTACTTTATCAGTACTAACATACCAAGCAACTTAAAATTAAGTAAGATTTTTTTTTTTTAAGAATCTGAAGATCTAAACACAATTAACAGTATTTTATCAACTGACATATGTCAGCTACGGTGCCCAACGAGTTAAGAATACACATCTATTTTTCAAATGTACATGAAACATTTTCCAAAGCTGACCACATGCTAGGCTACAAAGTAAGTTTTAACCAATACACCTATAATATTTAAGATACTATGGTATTGGTGCAGGACATATAAACAGACCAGTAGTACAGAAGAGAAAATCCAGAAACAGACCCACTCACCTGTAGCATTTAATTTCTGAAAAAGGCAACACTGCATAGAATGACAGAAGTAAAGGGGTTTAAAAAATGGTCCTGGTGGGGACCATTTGGTGGCTCAGCGGTTAAGCAGCTGCCTTGGGCTCAGGTCATGATCCCAGGATCCTGGGATTGAGTCTCGCATTGGACTCCTTGCTCAGTGGGGAGCCTGCTTCTCTCTCTGCCTCTGCCTGCTACTCTGCCTACTTGTGCTCTCTCTCTCTCTCTCTCTCTGACAAATAAATAAATAAAATCTTTAAAAAAAAAAAAAGGTCCTGGTGGAGCACCTGGATGGCTCAGTAGTTAAGCGTCTGCCTTCAGCGCAGGTCACGATCCCAGAGTCCAGGAATCAAGCCCCACATGGGGCTCCCTGTTCAGCGGGGAGCCTGCTTCTCCCTCTCCTGCTGTGTCTTTGTCAAATAAATTTTAAAAATCTTAAAAAAAAAAATGGTCCTGGAGTAATTAGGTAACCATATAAAAAATAAAATTTGACTTCTACCTCACACCGTACTAAAATCAATCCCAGGTGGATTTTAGAGCTATATGTAAATGGTTAAACAAGGAAACTCGCAGAACTATAACAAGATCTTATCTTTGAGAGTAAGGAGAGATTCTTAAACTGAAAACAGAGAAAACTACATACAGAAGATGAAAATATTGAAATACTACCTCTATTTACCAAGATGCCACTAAAAGAGTGAACAGGAGAGCCACAGAGTGGAAAATATTTTAAACCTATATAAACCACAAAGGGCTGATACCCAGAATATACAAAGAAATCCTACAAATTATTTTTTTTCAAAAGGACAGAAAATCCTATAGACAAACGGGCAAGTGACTTAAGTGTCACACACACATATACAAAAAAGAATTTCAAAATGAAGTTCTCAATCTCGAGAAAATACAAATTAAAACTAAAATGAAAAACACTACCACTTTTTAAGACTGATAATAACAACTATGTGAAGTAACTGGGACTCGCATTCACTCCTGGTAGGAGTATATTTCCTATAGCCTTTTTAAAAAACCATCTGGCATTATCTTCTAAAGTTGAATATATGCATACTCTATGATGCAGCAAATTTTTACTCCTATGTGTGTGTGCACACAGATACACTAAAAAACATGTACAACATTAACAGCAATAATCATCAAAATAAGAAGTAACCCAAATATTCATCAATAATAAGTTACGGTATAGTCATACAACAGTCTATTATCTAGTAACAAAAGTGAATATACTACCGTCATGCACAGCAATATGGCTGTGTCAACAGGCTAACAAAATAATCTAGATCTAAAATACAGCTACTATATGATTCCCCTTAAATAAAGTTAAAAACCAGCCAAATTAGTCTATGTTAGTAGATGTCAGGATAAGGAAGACTTTTTGCAAAGGAGAAAAGAGGTAGTCACTGGGAGGGGCACATGCAGGTCATGTGAGGCACTAGTAATTTCCTATTTTTTTTTTTTTAAATGGGTGGTGGTAACACGTGTGTTCACTTTGGAATAATTTGTTAAGCTAGATACTTTGGACTGGTACACTTCTCTGTACATACAATATTCTCCAATTAAAATGTTCAAAAAAAGGAGAAGAAGACAAAAAAGAAGAGCTGCCAACCCAAACTAGTAACTACTCTGACCAAGCAATTTATCAAGGAAAAACCAGCAAGCAGCTCTCACCACAGGTTCCTTACATGGTAGTAGTCAGTCACTGTACCTAAAAATCATTAAGGCTTCCTCTGACACAGGCATGGCAGGTGATACTGAATGCTGGCTGGGCCCTCAGCTGGGGCTGTCACCCAGAATACCTAGGGCTGCCTTCTCCACTTGGTCTGGGATTCCTCATGGCATGGTGGTTAAATCACAAAAGACACAAAGCTAGGCGAAGACTGCACTGCCTTATCACCCAGTCTCAGATATCATGTCACTTCCTCAGTCACGTCTACCACATTGTATTTGTGAAAAGTAAGGCAAGCCTATATTCAAAAGGAAGGCAGACACCACCTGTAGATGGGAGGAGCATCAAAGAATTTGTGGACATTTTTAAAAATCACCACAGTCTGATGCTGCTCACAAATTATTCACACTCCTCTCAGAAGCAAAATGCAGGGCACCTGGGTGACTCAGCCTCTGCCTTCAGCTCAGGTCATGATCTCAGAGTCCTGGGATCAAGTCCCGAATCAGGGTCTCTGCTCGGCAGGGAGCCTGCTTCCTCCTCTCTCTGCCTGCCTCTCTGCCTACTTGTGATCTCTGTCTGTCAAATAAATAAATAAAATCTTAAAAAAAAACCAACAACAACAACAACAACAAAAAAAAGAAGAAGCAAAATGCACTCATTCCCTCCTCCAAGATCTTCATGAAGTCTCATTCATTACGATGGCACTAGACCATGGTTCAAGGTCCAAGATCTGATCATCTAAATCAAGTCCAGGTACAGATGAGGGTCCCTGAGTATAGTTCCATGGAAACGGATCCTTTATTACTATTCCTCTTGATATGAAGATCTATAAACTAAAAAACCAAATTATATGCCTCTACACATAAACACCCAACATACAATGGTGGGACAGGCATAGGATAACTGCTAAAGACACTCTGTTCTAACAAGGTGGAACCAGGAGACACAGCAGATTCTGGTCCACAACAACTCTGAAATCCAGCCAACGTTGCCATTTGTTTGCTTAGGACTCGGTCCTACTATCTGGGAATAAATGACTCTCTACGGCTTTCCACTGCCCTCTGGGTTCTTGGTTTCTTGCTAAGAATTATGCTTCCTTTTTCAAAAAGTGTAGCCTGCATTTACAACTGAGTAGTGATTCTCTCCTTCTCCTTAGAAATCCAGGGATTCAAATACATCTTCATTTTAGACTATCTCTGTACATTTAGTCAAAGCTGGCAGAGCTTTCTCCACTACAATCCTCTTAAGGACTCTGTGAGTTTTCTATGAGTCATATGAGGGGCTCACTCCATTATACCAAAGTTAACAACCACAAATCTTGTTGAGATTAGCCCTTCTGTATCTTTACAACTGCTATGGAAAAATGTCCTTGAAAATATTGGAAGCTTAAAAAAGAAAAAAAAGAATGAAAGAGAAAGAATTAGAAGCTCTATTTAATTTCTAATGAAAGCCAATCTTTGAAGCACACCCTTAAGATTTCTAGGAGGGCATTTTTCAAAAAGTCTATAAGACACCACCTTACATCACTCTGAGGTCCTGACAAAGGGTTTTACAGTGACATCTTCAATTTCATCTTTAGATCATGTTTTCCTAAGAGCACCCTTGGATTCCATCTTTGCATAGCCATTTCTTAATTTTAGAATCATCTACCCTTCAGAGAGCCTTGGAATGAAAAAATAAGATTATATTTGAACCCAGGAAATCTTGGCTGATTTATATTTAACATCTTTTTTTTTTTTAGTTCATCTCTCTTCTCTCCTCATTTTATGTAGAAGAAGCAGCCAGGTGGCACCTGTCACCTCTGCCTGGAAATCTCCTTAGCAAGATCATCTGATTCATTAGGTACATTTTCTACTTTCCATTTTATTGCAAGTGATTATGTCGCCAAGCTTTCCTCTAATGTATAACAAATATCTCCTTCCCTTCAACTTCCAATAACATTTAAGCCTTCATGATGCCCTTTGGGCTTCCGCTAACATATCAAGGTCCTTACAGCTTCTGTCCACTGTCTGGTTGCAAAGCCAATGCCATATTTTTAGGTTATTTTTATAGCAGCAATTCCAATTCCAGGTACTCAAATCTGTGCCAGTTCTATTGCTATATAAGAAACCACTTTAAAATTTAGTGGCTTAGAATAAAAACAACCATATAGTTTATAAACCTATGATTCCAATCAAATTTCAAAACAAAGATTTTGGTTGAAGTATTTGTTTTATGTGTCATGTTGACATCCCATAAATAAGGATGACAATTTTTTAGTACTTCTTAGTTATCACTGGACAGTATTAAAAATATATTTCTGAAAATTAAGAGTAGCTGACATTTATTGAGTGCTACTAAACCTTTCAGCCTCCGATTTTCCAAAGGAAAGCAACATAGGACCAAAGCTGCTGGAATGGGACTCAAGAGTTTTACATTTAGTCTTCGTTTTACCTCATATTATCTGACTTTGACAAAAGTCACTGGATCTTAGTTTCCTCACTTAAAAAATAAAAGGCTATACTGAATACTTCCTAATTTCTTTTTTGTGCTTACATTGGATGCTTATAGAAATTAATCAGATTAAGTAATAAACAGTTCTCAAAGCTGTTCCATAATGAATTTATGAAACTCCCCTCCTGCTGCAGCTCCTGTCACACGAACCCTGAGCTGTGAGGTGACCTGTGCCACCTGCAATTCTTGAATGGTCTGGGCTTGTTTTGTTTGTTTCCATCTGGTCCCTACACCTTGGCATAAGCTATTCCTCTTTAACCAGAGGGCCTTTTCTCTCTGGCACATTCTCTCTTCCCTTCAACTTTGACCAAAGTCCTCTTATCAAAGAATCTCCAAAAAACATCTTAAAGTAGAGCACAGCACTTTCTTTCCCCATCCCCCAAATGCTAGTCAGCTATATAAAAGAAGAACGGTATCTTTACAACATCAAGTATGACACTGCCAAGCTTGTGGCATGCTTTTGCTTTCGTCTGTCTACTCTATTAATGATGAGACACTAGGGGACAGGAACTATGCTCCAGTCATCTCTTTATCTTTACCATCTAGAACAGTATCTGACATACACTAGAAAACCCACAAATGTCTGCTAAATAAATGCATTTTAACTCTCCCCATAATGTAGCCCAAGAAGCCACAAAGTCTATTAAGTAGTCAACTTCCAGGACTATACAGGTTAACACTGCTATATTGTGGGTACTGTTATAAGATATTAAAATCAAGCTAGGCTAATAGTTTAGTTCACATATAACAGATTTACTACTCTAAAGTAGGGTACACTTTGCGAGAGGTTATATATTTTGAGGTTATTTTCAGAATAGCACTCCACTTGCAGGTACTAAAATCTATGCCAGTCACCTATCACCTATATAAGAAACCACTCCAAAACTTAGCATGTAGTTTATAAATCTATGATTCCAATCAAACTTCAAAACAAAAGTTTGTAAGCATAGAATATTAATAATTTTTAAAAACTATGATTTGAAAATACTTCCTATTACTACAACTTTTTAAACTCTTTATTGAGATATAATTCATATATCATAAAATTTACCCATTTAAAGATATAAAATATATAATATAGAATATATAAATATATGATATGTATATTATATATTTATATAACATATAAAATATATAATTCAGTGATTTAGTATATTTGGTATATTCACAGAGTTATAACATTATTACCCCCATCTAATTTAGAACATTTTCATCATACCAAAGAGAAGCCCTGTACCCATGACAGTTACTCCCCATTATTTTCAGTCTCTATCAATTTGCCTATTCTGGACATTTCATAAAAATGAAATCATATAATATATAGTCTTTGAAGACTGGATTATTTCATTTAGTATAATGTTTTCAGGGTTCAGTCATGTTGTATTACAACTTTATCTTGTGCAATATTTTCAAAAGTAAGAGCTAGAAGAGAAACATGTTATCATCACTTCTGAAAATCTCCCCCACTTAGCATAATACAAAAAGAGATACCTGAGTGAAGGAGAAAATGTTGAGATTCAAAGGAACTCAAGAACTGTTTTAAAAATAATTTTTAAAAGAACTGGACCACTTTCGAGGTGCCCGGCTGGCCCAGTTGGTAGAATGTACAACTCTGGATCTCTGGGGTATGAATCTGAACCCCATGTTGGATGTAGAGATTACTTAAAAATAAAATCTTTCAAAAAAACAAAAAACCTGGACCACTTTCTTACCAAAGACAAAAATAAATTCAAAATGGATTAAAGACCTAAATGTAAGACCTAAAACTACAAAGTTTCTAAAAGAAAACACAGGCAGTAAACTCAGGGACGTCAGCCTCAGCAGTATTTTTCTGGATGTGTCTCCCCAGGCAAGGGAAAAAAACAAAAACAAAAACAAAAACAAAAACAAATAATTGGAACTACTGTAAACTAAAAGGCTTTTGCACAGCAAAGGAGACTATCAACAAAACAAAAAGGCGGGGTGCCTGGGTGGCTCAGTGGGTTAAAGCCTCTGCCTTCAGCTCAGGTCATGATCCCAGGGTCCTGGGATCGAGCCCTGCATGGGGCTCTCTGCTCAGCCTCTCTGCCTCCCTCTCTGCCTACTTGTGATCTCTATCTGTCAAATAAATAAAATAAAAATCTTTTAAAAAAAAATACCAAAAAGGCAACCTAATGAAGGGAAAAGATATTTGAAAATGATCTATCTGATAAGGAGTTAATATCCAAAATATATAAAGAACTCATGTAACTCTACACCAAAAAACATATACCTGATTAAAAATGGGCAGAGGACCTGAATAAACATTTTCCCAAAGAAGACATACAGAAGATATGTGTACAACAGACAAATGAAATGATGTTCAACATCACTAATTATGAGGGAAATGTAAATCAAAACCATGAGATACTACCTCACACCCAGCAGAATGGCTAGTACCGAAGACAATAAGTAACAAGTGTTGACAAGGATGAGGAGAAAAGGAAAGCCTTATTTTGTTGTTAAGCTACCAGCTTTACTGTTGGTAAAAATGTAAACTGGTGCAACCACTATGGAAAACAGCATGGAGGTGCCTTAAAATTCATACAATTCAGTAATTCCACTTCTTGGCGTCTGCCTGAAAACAAAAGAAACACTAAGTCAGAAAGATATATATATATGCCCCTATGTTTACTGCAGTATTATTTACAATAGCCAACATAGGGAAGCAACTGAAGGGTCCAGTGATAGGTGAATGGATAAAGAAGATGTAGTATAAATATACAATGGAATATTAGTCAGTCACAAAAAAAGAATGAGATCTTGCCATTTGTAAAGACATGGATAAACCTAGAGGGTATTACACTAAATGAAGTAAGTCAGACAAAGAAAGACAAATATCAAATGATTTCACTTATGTGTGGAACTAAAAAGTAAAACAAACAGCAAAATAGAAACAGACTCATAAATATAGAGAACAAACTGGTAGTTGCTGGCAAGCAGGGAGCATAAGGGAGATATGTTAAATACGTGAGGGAGATTAAGAGGTACAAACTTCCAGTTACAAAATAAATAAGTCTCGGGAATAAAAAGTCCAGGGTGGGGAACGTAGTCAACACTGTAATAAGTTTGTATGGTGACAGACGGTGACTACGCTTATCATGATGAGCATTTTGTAATGTACGTGACTGCCAAATCCTGTTGTTCACCTGGCACTGATACAATATTATATGTTAACAACACTTCAGTAAAAATTAAAATTGTTTAGAGGCACCTGGGTGGCTCAGTCGTTCAGCATCTGCCTTCAGCGCAGGTCATGATCCCAGGGTCCTGGGCTCGAGCCCTGCATCAGGCTCCCTGCTCGGTGGGAAGCCTCACTCTCCCATTCCCCTGTTTGTGTTCCCTCTCTTGCTGCCTCTCTCTCTATCAAATACATAAATAAAAATCTTTAAAAGAGGGGCGCATGGGTGGCTCAGTGGGTTAAGCCGCTGCCTTCGGCTCAGGTCATGATCTCAGGGTCCTGCGATCGAGTCCCGCATTGGGCTCTCTGCTCAGCAGGGAGCCTGCTTCCCTCTCTCTCTCTCTCTCTCTCTCTCTCTCTGCCTGCCTCTCCATCTACTTGTGATCTCTCTCTGTCAAATAAATAAATAAAATCTTTAAAAAAAAAAATCTTTAAAAGAAATTAAAATTGTTTAATAAAAATAAAAATAATTTGTATTGCTAACTGATTTTACTTGTTACACTAGTTTTTAAAAGACATTTACTGAGAAAGAGTCACTAACTGATTTTGCTCAGTTTTTTTTTTTAATGAAAAAAGGGAGGCTGGAGACTGCTGATGAGCACTTATCAACACAAACTGATTTAGAGAATGACAGGCACCCTGTTATTCTATCTACTCGGTCCACACAGCTAAAATAGTGACAAATGCCATGTGTGCTCTATACCAAGCAAGACACTGGATTCTGTTAGTTTAAGAATCAGGTGAATTTTTCTTAGATCTTGCAAGAAATGTTTCAAATTTAACCCCCAAGGGCCTACCAAAACTAGTCTGGATTTGCTCAGCTCACTTGATTTGAGCAAATTACACAACTGAAGTTAGCAAGGGTTCACTCTGAGACTTAATACCAACACTGCCTTCAGCATAAACCTGGGGTTACAATCTAGTTTTGGAGACTCCGTGAGTTAAGGAAATAACACAAGGTTGTTTACAAATGAGTACCAAAATAAAATTCGTGGTATGAACAACAGCAGTATGCACTTTAGCAACTGCAGCTACAAAGCAGACTTTAAAATGAAATGCTTTCCTATTTTTACACATGAGCATATTAAAAAAAAATCAGAATATACAGGATCATGTTATTTCAATGCAACAAAGCTTACTGAACTAAGAACATTCTACTGTTTTTTTGTGTTGTTTTTTAATAATTTTTTTAATTAACATGTAATGTATTATTAGCGCCAGGGGTACAGGTCTGTGAATCACCAGGTTTACACACTTCACAGCACTCACCATAGCACATACCCTCCCCAATGTCCATAACCCAACCACCCTCTCCCTCCCCACCCCCAACCCTCAGTTTCTTTTGTGAGATTAAGAGTCTCTTACGGTTTGTCTCCCTTGCAATCCCATCTTGTTTCATTTATTCTTTTCCTACTGTCCCACCCCCCCCACGTTGCATCTCTACTTCCTCATATCAGGGAGATCATATGATAAGAATATTCTATCATTAACCTGACTTTAACTGTAGCAGTAAGTCAGCTCCAAAATACTGTCATTGATTTTCTCAGGGTAGTGAAATAGTACTATATTACGTCATGCTTCAAAAAACAGATCACTGGCTAAGTGCTAGAAATCTCTGTTATACAAAGGCTATAAAACATGAAAAAAAAATTACTACGCTCAGGGAAATAGCCTACCTTAAGAGTTATAGGAAAATTGGCTTTTCTAAATAAAAAGACTACAGCAGCTTTTTCTAAGGACTACCAGATTCCGTTGTATATACATAGTCTTTTAAAGTTGAATTTCTTCCTGAAAGATCATCAAATAGTACAACTCTAAATAAATGGGACAGATGGAGGTTTCTAACTCAAAATGGTTTCCTCTACCTGAAATGATTTTATCCAGAAAACCTTTTCAGCAGATATAAATACAAGCACATTTACAGCATGGGTTTTTGGTTTGCAGGTTACTATAGAAGCTTTATTCCTAAAAACTTAAGTTATGAGCCATCCAAATAGAAGTCGATTTATTTTACCTAGTAAAACATGTAGAAAATGTTGAATTACAATCCTTGACCTTTTGAATTTGTATACTTCACCAAACTAGTGCCTATGTTTTAAAAAGAATATATTTAAGAATACATATTTATAATATTTTATTTCAAAGGCTTCTAATCTTATGACCAATATTCATTTTATTGATAATAGCAACAATAAAACTGTAGTACTTTCTTCTCATGAAAAAACACGGGAGTCTAAACATTGACTGATTGAAACTTCTCAACACTGCCAAATCTCCCCATGGATCATTCCCAAACTTCAAATCCTGACAACATCCTGCTTTACAGGGAACACTGCTTTCCACACGGTGCAATCTCAGACGACAGGGCTTTCCTCAGTGGGTTTAAACTAGCCCTTCCTGAATGGAGCAAAGCATTGAGCAGTGAATCACTACAGAAGTCGTGCTTGATGACAGGTATTCCTGCCTCCTTTTTAAAGAGACAAATACAATAGGAAAGCTGGATGGGAAAATGCCTGGCTGCTTTGTCCCTTGTCTGGACAGCCTCTTACTTTCCCACAACAGGTAGGCACAAGCACAGACCGCTGCTGAATGCTCCAGACCTTGCCAAGATGCTGAAACCCACTGGTTTCTGTGGTTGTCCCATTTTCTACTGATCCTGGCTCTTTGCCAGAGCCTAATTAAGCCACTGAAAATGCCGGCTGGTTAACCCTCTCTGTACTACACCCACCTATAATTATTTGCAAAGCACTCTGATATGCTTTCACTTTTCCCAGAGATAAAGATATGTACCAGACCGTACCAATGTGCGATTGGGGGAGGGAGTGCGTGCAGGTACCGACAGTCTAGGACTTGCTACCATTACTTACTGTAAAAGACGAGAAACCCGATACCTGAAGCTAGCGTTCAGAAAACTGCTCCAAAAATAGATGTGCACTTTGGTTTTACTTATTAGGGCCTGGAATAAAGTGCAAAAGAATTCTATATTTTAATCTTGTTTAATCTTAGGGAAATTATTTTCCATTAAGAAAAAGAAACCAAGTATTTGATCCCAATGTCTGTGGTGAATCCTTTTTACCACAGGAACAAAACATTATAGAGCTTTTGAAATTCCCAGAGCCACTGCAGTTCATTAAAAAAAGAAAGCACCCTTTTAAATGTAGGTGCTTTATCTTTTTTACAAAATGGAAAGATCAAACATAAAACCTTATTTGTAAGCAAAGCAATAGTGTCTCTGGGTCTCTTGCTAAGATCAACAGCAAAGAGGATGAATGAGGGGAAGCAGTGACAATAGTCAAAATGGGTGAAAGGAAGCTCTCTGTTAAGGCCAGCCTTCCCTGATTGCAATCTTCAGACCCAAGGCCCATAACTCTGTTTAACTACTATATCCTGAATAAAAAGTTAATTTTGCTCTAGTGAGAAGCAAGTTAAGTTACATAAGAGGAACACTAAGTAAGCTAATTGAGCCCATACAATCTGATACCAGGGAAGATCTGTATTTGAAGATAATTTAAGAATTTCTAAACTGGATTTAGGAGAAACGCAGGAAATTGATTAGTCAGACTAATTATTTTCTCTCTTTGACAACAGGGTATCCACTATATACACAACACATAGTTAAGTAATTTTTTCTCATTCTAGGTTCTCTAGCAACAGACATCTGCAACAGATGTTCAGCCTTCATCTTCCTGTCAACAGTGAGAGAATTTTAAATGGACCAAAGTGACAAGAGTCACTTTTTAGCTATCCAGCGCCAAATTCATATTCACATTTTATCCCAATAGCTTTATTTCTTCTTCTTGTGCTTCGATTACATGTACTTGCAATTCCTATTATTTTGTAGGAAGCAACATCGAGGTTGCCAGCTTTCCCTAATAACTACAGTGGATACATACGAATATTCCTATCTGATGAAGACAGAAATTTTCACACCTATGCAACACCACAGGATGGCCAAAACAAAAGAGATGCTTAATTAATTGCTGGCCAAGAGCCACATTCTTTCCAAATCAAGGCTTCTGCAAGATGGCATATGGTTTGTTATCTCTCACAAATATGAAAAGCCTTTGAAGTGATTATACTTGATATCTGTTAAAATAATTCTGTGTATAAAACAGCAGCATGAAAAAATGAAAAAAGACTATTTGTAAAGAAGATTTCATTATAAGAATATGAAAACAGTTTTCATTTCTAAGGGTTAAGACAATGACTGGCATGCATTTTAATAAATATTTTTTAATTCCACATAGTGTTTCATGTAGAAGATGCCAAATTTACTTAGGAACACTAAAAGAAAACATTTTTTAAAGTGGAAGGAATATCTCTTCATTATTGGCCCACTTTTCAGAGGTAAAACATATTTAGTATTTGGTTTTTTATTATACTACTTATTCCTTTCAATTCAATCACTATGCCTGCCCCTACCCCCAAAATTTGTGCTTGTGTCAAGGATGAAAAAAAAAAAAAAAAAAAAAAAGAAAGCATTTAATCTGAGTTCCCTGAGGGTAAGAGTTTTCTATTATTCTGGGGTGCCTGGGTGGCTCAGTGGGTTAAGACACTGCCTTCGGCTCCGGTCGTGATCCCGGGGTCCTGGAATCGAGCCCCACGTCGGGCTCTCTGCTCTGCGGGGAGCCTGCTTCCTCCTCTCTCTCTGCCTGCCTCTCTGCCTACTTGTGAGCTCTGTCTGTCAAATAAATAAATAAAATCTTAAAAAAAAAAAAAGAGTTTTCTATTATTCATCATCGTATCTCTAGTACCTAGAATGCAGGAAGTGATGATGAACTGTCATCCTTTGAATTGAATAACACCACAAGCTCACAAGGAGCCCACAGCAACCAGCCCTAACACACTCCGAGCGGCACACAGCAAGAAGGCATGAGCTGAGCCCAGCTCACCAGCCTCTGACTCAAAACTCGCGTGATCCAGGCACTCAGGCATCCTGAATGATTTCTCACCAAGGTCCCACTGGATCTGTAACTATCCACTTAGTGAGCTACTGTGGCAAAACCTGAAGAGATAGAAAGTGCCAAAACATAAAACCTTGAAGTTACAAGGTCTTAAAATTGTCTTCCTTGATCTCCTGTATCAGTTCCACTCCTGATATACCTCATAATGCCACCAGGGACAGTGAATTAGAAAAACGAAGGCAAAAGACTTTATTTTTAAATTATACCCAATACCTAACACAGACCCTATCACCCACCAGGCTTTTAATAAATTTTGTTAAAAACAAAGGGTGGAGGTGAACGAAAATATATGAATAGAGAGTGCTCTAGTGGTAAATGGATTTTCATGGCTGGTGGGAGCATATTTCTAAACATTTGTTCCTCTCCTAATAGAAAAGTAGTGCTTCTCCAGGACTAATGTATTCCTAACTCTTGCTCTTTAGAATACTGAAACTGGAAAGGATAGACTCTGATAGCATAATCAATAGCCATAAGGCTCAGTTCGCTCCAGTGTACTTGTCATAACTGGGGACCGTGGCTCTCCTGCAAATACCATCCTCCTCTGGGGGAGAAGGACAATGAAACACAATGGGTAAAATCAGTGGGTGAGCCAGCAAAATGAAGTTACGAGAGGCAAACTTTTCAAAGTGACTCAGTATGAAGATGAGATCGTACAGGATTATCTTTACTAACACTCCTTAAAAACGAAAACTGAACCAAGACAACCCGATCTGGAGTCATGGGAAAGCACTGGTTATCGAAGGAAAAGAGATGCCAACAGCTGTGGCAGAGGCTATTTTAAAGTATCTGCCTTGTTGATCTTTTAGTCCGCCTAACCCATGATCTAGTTTCAGTTAAAAATCATTAATGTCCAGCATATGAGAACCTAGACACAGGACAAAAAGACACGTATTTGTTTCCTGTGGGGCGGTGACCAGATGTCAATAGCTGCAGCTGTGACTATATAATCACCTGTTTGCATTAACGTAGAGCACAGTTTAGATTTAATAGGTCAGATGACAATGCAGCAAAATGCATTTAGCCTATGATGACCCCTTTTCAAACATTCTCTCACTCGCAACTTCGACCCTGGGAACATAGCAGGCACAGACTTAGGTCAATAAGAAACACTGGCCAGCACAATAGGCCTTGCCTCAAACAGCGCTGTTGACAGACACCAGCACAAAGGAAATGAATAGAGTCCCCCTCAGTTCTCACACAGAGCGAAGAATGACTCAGTGTACTGCTGCTTTGGTGCTCTGTTTGTACAGTGTATACAGCTTTTGTCCTCAGCCACTGTTCACAGCTCAATGGGGGCTAAAGAGCTGAGGAAGTGAAGGCGGAAGAATGCTCCACACTCTTCCCTGTGGCCAGCACTTGTATCCATATGCACATGACAGGTCAAGGGAGAACTGGAAAGTCACGAAAAAACTCCTCCTATCCCAGCTTCCACGAGTAAAGTGATTTCAGAGTTAAAATACAAAGAAGGCATTCTTTAGAGTGTCCGGAATAGTCACCATTAGTTTAATACTAATACGGTTATCGATCGAATTATTGTTTGGCTTTTTCTTTTCCATCATACTTATCTTCCAAAGGCTTCATTATGTGCAAGGAGATGTCAGGACTAGGTTAAAGTCGGGAACTAAAGTAATATAGATCAGGCCTCAAGAGAGACCATTGCAACAGGGCCAGAAAGCAGGTGGAAAGGCAGGGAGTCCACAGCATGAGCAAGGATGGCAGTGGCATTTCACTCCTTGTACATATAAATTTCATGTTGTCCAAGTAGATACACATCTCTCTGTAGGCCTACTTCCCAAGATAACGGGGGTATAACAACAAAGAACCAAGCCCGGGGATAAAACAGAATTCTAAGACAATTCAGTGGAGACTATGAACAGATAGCTTCCACAGGCTTAAGACTGGTTTGCTCGATACCAGCCAAGAAAACCTAGCTAACTAAAGCAAGGGACAAGCTCCAGTGCTGAGTGAATGTCACTGTCCAAAGCCAAAACATGCTGGCAGTCTGCATTTAAGTGGACATGCTTTGGAATTAGAGTGTGTTCAAATTCTAGTTCTGCCAGCTACTGCTTTGTGACTTTGTGCATTACCCTTCAGTATCTTAATTTCTGTGTCTGTAAAATGGGATGTCCACCCATTTCTTTACTCAAAAAATAATTATTGAGATGATTACAGGTCCCATTTCACTGGTTGCTGTGAAGATAGAATAAGTTAATACATGCAAGATACCTAGAAGAGGACCTGGTACCATGTAAACATTCGATAAATATTGCTTACAACGAGCATTAGCCCCAGTTGCTATTAGCACCACTACAATAATTTTACAACTACTACTAACACTGCAAACACCACCACCACCACTCCCATAGTGAAGTAATTGCTATATTCATGACTCTAGTGAAAATTCTTATCAGATGACTGAGAGATCACTGATCCTTGAGGATCTGACATATCCCTTTACCCAGAGGTTTTTCGTTGTCTCTAATAAACAGATAAATTCAAGCTTTATGGATGCTACACATGTAACACATATAGGACACATAAACCTATTAATATTAAAACTTCTAAAAATGTAGATGATTAGAATTTGCCCCCAAATCTACATCAGTATAGAGCCCAATGATTATTACAAGAGGAGAAAACAATAGCAAACAGTTGCTTGCTATTCCAGGGGCAAGATATTCTAAGTGATTTAGCTACAGCACTATTATTTTTACAGTGACGAAACTGAAGGACACAGCATTAAGCAACTCACTTACGAATACACTGTTAAATAAACAAACCCAGGCAATTTGACTTCCGATCTTGTGTTCATAAACATTACACTGCACTGTCTCATTAATATTCTTATGAAAGCAGCTCTAACAACTTGCTAAGTAGTACTGTCATGCTTACAGTTAGCAAAGAACTCACTTTCTTAGAAGGTTCTGGCATAGAGTCAAACCCAATATCCACAGCAACCTCATAAATAATAATGTGCTATGAATTAAAATATGCTCAAGGTATATCCTTTTATCATTTCTGAAGAACAGGCAGTTGCTGACCACAGCCAGGCTAATAGGAGTCAAAAGTAAAATGCTTTGTTTAATTGCTTTCATAATTCTTTATCACCACACAACCATAATTAGTTTCATGCTTATGAATTTAATCTTGTATCTTAATTATATCTGCAGTGATTCTGAGAATGCAAAGAAGTTAATTAATGAAAAAAAAAACTACCTTGAGGATAGATGCTTTAAGCATATAAGTGATTACCTTAAAAAAAAGTCTCCATTCCAATAACTTTTAGAATGTCTCCCCATGTTTAAATCTCTCACCGTACTGCTCAATGGAACATCAATACCAAGCAAGAACCATGTCAGAAGTTGAAGTAAAATTTTGTACTTATTTAAAAGTTCATTCCATATGGCTCTGATTTAATTTATTCTAAAATCTAAACCTATAGACATATACAAACACTTGTGAATGGTCTCCATTATAATTAAATTACTAATGAAGGTAATGGACTTCCATCTCTAGCAGTATGTTACACCAAGCAAAGTGACCAAAGTTTCTGCTAAAAATAAATAAACACGGTGGTTAAAATAACAAAAACATTTTCTTTAATTGTATCACTGAGTCAATAATTTTGAATTGATTATAGAAAAGCAAAAAAGGAAAAGAGAGCTGGGACTCAAAGAATAAACAGATGACTGAAGTCAGGTTTTATAAAACGTGAGCTTCTTCCAACGTTTCTATGATACAAAGGGTCACAACATGACAAAAAAAGGGAAAAATTACCTAGAAAATAGGAAAATCTTAAACTTGTATGAACGTGGCAAGATAGTTTCATTTCAAACATAAAAATTGAAAGACAAGACAAACCCACTATCAAAACTGTTTTGTAAGTGGAATAAGTTACAGAAATTGACCAGACATGACTTTAAAAAGAAGTTTTAACAAATTTCAAAAATTTGTTACTTCCTGTGATCACAGTACAATGATGCTAAAAATAATTTGAAAATCTCACTTGTTTAGAAATTAAAAAGGCATTTCTATGTAACTCATGAGTTAAAGAAGAAATGATGGAATCTAGAAAATAGCATGAAAAAGTACATGAGAAATACATAATTTAGCAAAGTTGCTCAAACGTGCTATGTAATAGCACTAGCAGAGCACTTTAAATTTTTACGAAGTAGTTTATGTAATAGTCTGCAATTTGGCTTTAGTTCTCTTATTGTCTAAAAAGAATACTTGGTTAGAACAGTATAATCATGTATGCTGTGTATAAAAACGTGACCAATATTTTTTCATTATAACAAATTCTTTTTAAAAAATTTAAATTCATCAACATATAGTACATCATTAGTTTTTTTGTTTTTTTTTTTTTAAAGATTTTATTTATTTGTTAGAGAGAGAGAGAGAGCATGAGCACAGGCAGACAGAGTGGTAGGCAGAGGCAGAGGGAGAAGCAGGCTCCCCGCCGAGCAAGGAGCCTGATGTGGGACTCGATCCCAGGACACTGGGATCATGACCTGAGCCGAAGGCAGCCGCTTAACCAACTGAGCCACCCAGGCGTCCCAACATCATTAGTTTTTGATATAATGTTCAATGTTCTATTCTATCTCGCTTTCTATTTATTAAGAAACTTCCTCCGGGGGCTCCTGGGTGGCTCAGTGGGTTGAAGCCTCTGCCTTCAGCTCAGGTCATGATCCCAGGGTACTGGGATCAAGACCCGCATCGGGCTCTCTGCTCAGCAGGGAGCCTGCTTCCTCCTCTCTCTCTGCCTGACTCTTGGCCTACTTGTGATGTCTCTGTCTGTCAAGTGAAGGGATAAAATCTTAAAAAAAAAGAAACAAACAAACAAACAAACTTCCTCGGGGGGCCTGGATGGCTCACTCAGTTAAGGGTCTGCCTTCAGTTTAGGTCATGATCCCAGGGTTCTGGGATCCAGCCTGGATGGGCTGCCTGCTCCACAGGGAGTCTACTTCTCCCTCTCCCCCTGCACTCCCCTTGATCCTGCTCTCTCAGATAAACAAAACATTAAAAAAAAAAAAAAAAAAAAAAAAGAACCTTCCTCAACTAGGCTCTCCCAAAGTATAATCTGTGTAAGTTTTGCATCTTAAAATTTTCTATCTTGCATTTACGATTCTTTTACTCCAACATACATACTCTTTTCTAAATATTGCTGAGCAATTACACAGATGCATTTAAAAGCTTTCTTGATTCCTGAATGCTACAGAGTGTTTCTATTCCTTCAAAATTCACACGTTAAATCCTAACACCCAAAGGTGATGGCAGTAGGGGATGGGGCCTTTGGGAGATGATTAGGTCATGAGTGTAAAACCTCAAGAAGGGGATTACTGACCTCACAAAAGAAACCCCAAAGAGCCTGCTTGGCCCTTCAGGCATGTGAGAATACAGCACAAAGACAGCTGTCTCTGAACCAGGAAGCAGGCCCCCATTAGATACCAAATCTGCTAGCACCTAGAGCAGGGGACTTCCCTGCCTCCAGAATTTTGAGAAATGAATGTTTCGTTTAAGCCACCCAGCTTGTGGATTTTTGTTCGAGTAGCCCCAATGGACTAAGACACTGAATAAGTTCTAATTTCTCTATATTCATAAACTGGCTAAAATACTTGGCAAGAATCATTTGAAAGTAAGAAGGAAAAGAACAGGGGTGCCTGTGTGGCTCAGTCAATTAAGCACCCTAATCTTGATTTTGACTCAGGTCATCATCTCAGGGTTCTGAGACTAAGCCACTTGTCAGGCTCTGTTATGGGCATGGAGACTGCTTAAAATTCTCTCTCTTCCCTCTCCCTCTGCCCACCCTTCTAAAATTAAAAAAAAAAAAATTTTTTTTTTAATTTTTAAAAAAGGAAAATAACAGTAAAATTCAGAACCCTGAATTAAGTTTTAGAGAACTATCAGATATGTACCTGAATTTAAAAATTTGTGTTGGAATGCATACCAATGCATTTCCCACTCCACTCTGAAGTGCTAATTCTAACAATGTTCAATCCAAACACTTAAACTAGACCAAAAATACACCAAAAATATGAAGGCCTGACCTGTATTTTGAATCACTAATTCCAAGTATGTTGTTTAAAAGCTAAATACTTTTCAAAACTGAGGCCTGATTATGTCTGACAGCATATCCTGGTAACATCTTTTGACAACAGCCAAGAAGGAAAATGAGAACAGGAAATATTGGTGTGTAGATATTGACTCTTGACTCCCAGAAATAGCAATTAACTTAAACTAGCTTGAGAGAGAAAACAAATTCATTATCATGAGTGCCTTAAGAAACCCTGAAGCAGATTCAGGAAGGGCTGGGTCCAGAAACTGAGAAGCCATGAGAGACATGGACAGTGTGATCTCTCTCTCTCCTGATTCTCACCTCTCTTCACTCCACATGTCTGCGTAATTCACTTTCTTTAAACCAGTTTTCTCTGTTCTCCGGTCTGCATGGCTGCTCAAAGCCCATGATTTTACATGGTAAAGTCCCACATGTGAAGACACTAATTATTTTTCTCTTGTTGCCAATTCCAAACTCCAGGGGATGAAACTTGGATTGGTTCCAGCGTGGGGCACCTACTCTGGTCTAATTCAGATGGAAAAGGCCATGGTTTCAACATGGCTGCCCACGGACCACTGCCTGGGTGGTCAGGCGTAGCTCAAGGTGCTGTTATTTACTGGAAACTGCAAAAGGCACTCAGCATGAGCAAGAAACAAGTGTAATGCCCCAAGATGCTTCGAATTCTTCCTCTCTACTTTCTCTACATTTGCACAGGACAGAAAGATTCTTCTGAAAGAACTGCTAAGCCTCTTCTCCCTGCAGCCTTTACTAATATCCTGAGTTTTAATTTCCTATACTAAATATTGTGTTTCGCCTCAATTCATGTAATTTCATACTATTATTTATAATATCAAGACTGTACAGATGTAAATGAGCAAAAGTTAGTATGGCAAAATGATTCTGCTCATCTGTCAGGTAAAGAATGATTAGCCATCCATTTGCTCAGCCTACAAATCCTAACATTATCCTTTATCTCTTTTCTATCTCCTTCCTGCTTGTTCACTATCCCTTTTTACTCTGAAACATCTTGATCAGTCCCCTCAATTTTATCAATAATACCATAATCTTAATTCAAGATTTTATCATCTCTTTTCTGAAATTAGTATAGCTTCCTAATTGTTCTTCCTGCTTCTAAATCTCATGTATTGTACTAGCTTTGATAATTTCCATTTTAAAGCAAAATCCTATTCTTATCACACCCCGTTTATAAGTCTCTACTGATTCCTCACACCCTACAGCAGAGCTCCTAAGCATGCCTGCCCATCTGAGCCATCCAGATTCCTAGTTCTCATCCTAAACTTTCTGAATCAGTCTTCTAGAATGGGGCTTAGGAATTTGCCTTTTTAATGAACTTCCCACTCAATTCTGAGGTAACCAGCCCAGCATCAATCTCTGGATTTGTGTTACGGAACGGCTCTATAATATAAAATCCAGCCCCTTGAATAGAGTCAATTCACAATCTGATTCCAACCTTTCTAACCCTTCTCTTCTCAAACTCTGCAATTCTCCCTTCCTGGCCTTTCTCTCAAAACAAAACCCTTTAGAACTGCTGGCTATCCATATTTCTGCCTTCTTCTCTCCTTTGGGAACTTCTAGTCATTTTTCAGGAATCAGTTCAAATGTGACCTTCTCTGTGAAGCCTTCCTTGACTGCCTCTAACATTTATTCATTCTTGATTACAGAAGTTAAGAGGCAGTCTAGGGTGATGGTTAAGGGTACAGACTCTACAACCAGACTGCAAATGTCTGTGTCTAGGCTCTGCAAATTACTAATGAGTAAGTAAGTAATAGGTGGCCTGGGATAAGTTACTCAACCTGTGTGTGCCTTCAGTTGCCCCCACTGTAAAAGAGGAATAAAAACAGTGTGTGTCCAACATAATTGTAAGGGTTAATGAGTTAATGCATGTAAAGCATTTGCCTGGATTGTAGCAACTGGTCATTAAATATTAGCTTTCTGTTTAAAATTTATTCCTGTCTCTTGGACTATGAACCAGCCTTTTATATTAAGCCAATCAATTTAAGAATTTTCTTTCTTGGTTGTGGTACAAAACTAGAAGAAAAAAAATTATATATAAGTTTCAATATAACTTCTTTTCAATTCTCAAAAGGTGACTAATGATGATGTACTAAACCTACTTAAGAAAAAAAAAAAGGCCTTTACATGGGAAATCTTTTGAAGTTATTCACCAGGGAAGCAGAAACAACTTGGGAATCTTAGATATCTACCTGAATTCCTCAAAAGAAAGGAAATATTAACCCTAGCTTTGGGCCATTATTTTCTAAATGTATAGAAAAAGAACTGAAAAGTCTGGAATGAAACCTCACAGCACAAAATTTCCAAAACCCAAGCTTTTAGCCAAAAACATATTTCAAGAATTCCTGTAGTTTTCAAAATAATGAGAAAGAGTACAAAAGCTCTACTTATGAAGCCCGCTTTTTCTTTAATTACCAAAGTAATAGATGACATGGATAGAACAGAATGATAGAAAAACTTGGTCGTCTACAATAAAAGAAAAATAAATCACAGTTGTGCAAGGTGAGAGGTAAACAGGAAAGCTAATTATGTGCTCAGATGCAAAATGAGCATCTGCTGTAATGTTACATCATTATGAGCTGCACGCCTATCTAATTTTTCTTATTCTGCTTCTAAAATATGTTATTAAGAAAGAGTAGAAACAACATGGAGTGAAATTAGCTCTTCTGTTGAACCCATTCATTCCTTCGATAAATATTTATGGAGCACCTACTATTACACAGGCTTGGATACAGCAGTAAACAAAAGAGCTAGGACGGTGTGAGGCACTCCGATGCTGTTTATCATGGGAACAACTGCTATCTTCCAATAGGGTCAGCAACATTGTGCACACCTTATACACTGCCATAAGGAACAGATGGCTCCACCTCTGAATTATCACCATTAGTGACTCCAGAAGAGAAAAATCTATGTTGTTCCCAGACCTCCAGATCATGGGTTTTAACGTAGGTTCATGGGCCCCTAACGGTTAATCGGTGTGTTGGGGGAATCTGTGAACCCTCCAATATTAAATGCAAAATGTATGCGTGTGCATACATTTATAAATCTTCCTAGACAGACACTGTGCCTCAATGCACTCTCAAGTAGGCCTATTACCTCAAAGAGCATAAACACAAAGCTCTAGGTACAGGGAAATTCCTAAAATCCGTCCTATTGAAAAGGCTGCTGCCATATAACAACACCAAGAGCACTTGGCAAATTCCTTCTCTGACATTTTATAGCACAACGTTCAACAATGTCATCACTGGCAAGTTGGGTTTGCTCCTCCGACGTCTTTCCTTTAATGCTTTGAGTACCAACAATCTAGTCAGTCTCTTAGACAAAGACTTCTTCCAAAAAAATTGTTTACAGAACTTGGGCTCCAGCAACTCTTGCAATATAATCCTTGTGTATAACTGAACCACAGAAAAATAACTCCTTAATTTGTGGTTAGAGTAACCACTGCAGAACAACCTATAGTGGGTGGCATGAAACTATCACAATTATAAAGTAACCAAGCAAATAATATACTATGTCTACAACAGATAAAATGTTATAAATCTAAAACATACATTGCTATAAATAAAGTCTGTGGTTATTTGCTGAGATACTCTGACTAACAACGGAACAAGGGCTACTCTTAGCATGTTTTATAAAGAAGTAACTAAAGCTATTACACAGTAGACTCAGTGGCACCACATGTATTGTTTGGGCTAAAAAATGAGGTAAACTGCACTGTATAGTAATGTTGGGAAAATGCTGCCTTTAATATAAACCAACAATGGACTTTCCTTTAGAAGCCATGATAAGGGAGAGGAGGACAGCAAGATTAGTCCTACTGAATCAGCATGCCTGCAATTTGGGAAACCATTGACTAAGAGCAATCAGTGTGTGTTGAGTGCCTATTTGTTCACAGCTGTAATCAGATCATTTCCCCCCAAATTAAAATCAGGGCTTTTAGAGTTGGGAAGTCTCTAAAAATCAACAAGACAACAGGAAGAGAGCCACAGAGGCTACATGACTTGCTCAAGTTCACAAAGCAGAACAAAGAAACTGTCTTTTGACTCCCTTATGTTGCCATTCTTGCAGAGAAGTTCTTACTTACTTCCAGTTTTTTGTTTTTTAAAGTAATCTCTACACCCAAGGGGGGCTTGAACTCAACCCCAAGATCAACAGATGCATGCTCTACCAACTGAGCCAACCAGGCACCCCAAAAACTCCTTTTTTAAAAACTTAAAATATAATTCACACACCATAAAATTCACCCATTTAAAGTAGGCACTTAAGCCCCTCTCCCCATCTTCGCACCCCTAAGCAACCAACTAATCTACTTTCTACCTCTATAAATTTGCCTATGCTGGACATTTCATATACATGGAATCATGCACTATGTAGTTTTTTGTGACTCTGGCTTCTTCCACTTGGCATAATGTTTTCAAGGTTCAGCCATGTTGTATTAGGGTATATCAGTACCTCATTACTTTTTTTTTTTAAAGATTTTATTTATTTATTTGACAGATAGAGATCACAAGTGGACAGAGAGGCAGGCAGAGAGAGAGGAGGAAGCAGGCTCCCCGCCGAGCAGAGAGCCCGATGTGGGGCTCGATCCCAGGACCCTGGGATCATGACCTGAGCCGAAGGCAGAGGCTTCAACCCACTGAGCCACCCAGGCGCCCCACCTCATTACTTTTTATGACTGAATAATATTCCATCATATGGACCCACACATATATATCAGTTCATCAGCTGGTAGACATTTGGGTTGTTCCCACCTTTTGGCTATTATGAATAACCTCGTTCTGTTTCTGTTATTATATACTTAGGAGTAGAATTGCCAGGTATATGGTAACTCTGTTTAGGTATTTAAGGTACATTTTACATTCCCACCATTCAAAAAGCTCTTGCTTTTAAATTCACAACAGGAGCATCTGGCTGGCTCAGTCAGTACAGCATGCAACTCTTCAGGTAAGGGTTGTTAAGTTCAAGCCCCATAATGGGTGCTGAGATTACTTAAAATAAAATCTTTTTTTAAAAATCATAACAATCAATCAAATCATAAATACAAACTCATTTTCTGTTAATAGGTAAATGAAGGAAAAAAATAAGTATTGATAAATGTTTTTTAAAAACAAAACTATTAGTACATGAAATTCAGATGCAGAGTTCAGACAGAAAGATAGCTTTAAAAGGGTTACCATGTAGTAAGTATTCCCTTTATTATTTAAGCCATATGAAAATATTATACATGGGCTACAGATATATGTCAAACATTCTGAAATACTGGAAAATCTTAAACATGAATAAAAAAGAAAAGATTAAATTTTCTCAAAACTAAATTAGAATTTATCTAATTAGGTAATATCTACATACTTTCATTCATTAGAAGAAAAAAACTACCTTGAAGGGGGAATATTGACGGGTGCTCAACAGGGCAAAGTAAATGCAATACACTGATTTGGAAAAGAAAATGAAAGCTAGCTTCTACAACTATTTTGCAAAGGTAATAATTATTGTCCCAATGGATTTGTAGCAAGCAATTTGGGAACAACAATGTTATAAACTATGCTGTAAACTGTATATTCTGGACGGGAAGGGGCTTTTGCTTCTATTTATTGGGTGTGCTTCAGGAATGCTAGGGCAAGTTGGCATCTAAGAGTACTAAGCATGAAGCAGAAACTGGAGGATACTTTGGTCAAGCATCACTAACCCCTACTGGTGTTTCTCCCAAGCACAGTCCAGAGCTTTGGTAACAGCAGCAGGCAGACAAACAGCCAAGAGGAAGGGTGACAGAGCAGAAAGAGAGGGTTAAGAACCTCAGAAGATACAGGCAGCTGGTACAAAGAAATCTGAACCTTCATCACATTCCTGCACCAGCCACTTTTTCCTTTCTTGTCAGCAGTAGTTACAGTCTTCCATAATTCCTTTGTCCTCACCATTAAAATCTCTGAACAAGGGTGGCTACCCAAGTAAGAAACAGCTTATATCATAATCCCACTCCCTCACAGAGATCCCTTTCCACACACATATGCACACAATTGAAATAAGTTGTTAAAAGTAATAGTTTTGCTCTGTACAATGCATTCTAATATTTCCTAATCTATTTTACTAAAAAAAAAGAAACAAAAAAAAGCAGAGAATGACCGAGTACATGTGATAAATAGTTTATCAAAGAGATTATCTAAAAAAAAAAAAAAAAACAGAAAGAAAGAAACAAAACAAAATGATAACAGGCTATGCAGTGTTATCATACACTACATTACACTATGCAAAAATGTGCCTTACATCACTTCACTTTTACCAAAGACTTACATTAGTACCTGCTTTCACTACCAAAAGAAATCTGAAGATTTCAGGGGTACCTGGGTGGCTTGGTAGCCTTTAACAATTTTGATTATGACATATTTACAGATCTATTGGGGGAAAGTAGTTATTAAATGGTATTCAAAAATGAGATTTTTTTTTGTTAAGAACCTTGTTGTATAGATATTAAAATGTTTTCACAAGGTGATCTTTGTTTTCTTCAGTTAGTTTATCTTAATTTGTATTTTGCAAGAAGCATCAATTACTTCTATAATAAACAGTATTTTTAAAATAAAAAGACGAAGGGTGCCTGGGTAGCTCAGTCTGTTAAGCTGCTGACCCCTGATGTGGGCTCAGGTCACACTCTCGCGTCATGAGACTGAGTCCTGAGTCAGCTCCATGCTCAACACGGAGTCTGCTTCAGAGTCTGCTCTTCTCTCTCTCCTCCTCTGCTCCTCCCACTACTCTTTCTCAAATAAATAAGTAAAATCTTAAAAAACTCAAGCTCATGTACATTTATCAAGAAGACACTTTAATCTCAATAGATAAATAACCTAAGAAACTGACAATTTACAAAAAGATACTATAAATAAACATATAAAGTGTTTAATCTGTTTGCATAAGACTGAAAAATATCAACCTTAATCAGTTATTCCACTTAATCTTCTATAAAAAGATAATCTTAGAAGTTTTATCCACAAAGATGTTTGCAGCTATGTCACTTAGATAAAAAGAGAAGAAACAGGGGCACCTGGGGGCTCAGTGGGTTAAGGCCTCTACCTTTAGCTCAGGTCATGATCCCAGGGTCCTGTGATCGAGCCCCACGTCTGGCTCTATGCTCAGCAGGGAGCCTGCTTCCCCCTCTCTCTCTCCCTGCCTCTCTGCCTACTTTTGATCTGTCAAATAAGAAAATAAAAAAAAGTTTAATTAAAAAAAAAAGAAGAAACAGCCTAAATATTTAATAAACAGAAACACTTACAGAAATTGTGTTATATTCAGTGAAATACAAAAGTATCCTTTCCAGTGAAAAATGCCTGGCTATAATATTGAGAAACTCATGATTCAAAATTCTGTAAGAATGTATGATTAAAACCATATACAATCCACGTCTACATGAAATGACTGGAAGGAAGGACTCGTGGACCTATGAAGGTTTTAGTTTTAGAGTTTCAGTAGTATTTTTTTAATTGAGATCATTGAAATATAACATATTAGTTTCAGGTCTATAACATAATGATTCAATGTGTATATATTGCAAAATGTTCACCATAATAAGTCTAGTTAACATCCATCACCACACATACAAAACTGGACCTATGAAGTTTTAAAATCATCTTACTTAGGGGATTTCCCACAGGTTTGTTTTCTGAGTTGGGGGTTTTGGCTTTGTTTTTTGTTTTTTTAATTTATGTATTTGAGAGAGGGAGAATGAGAGAGAGAGAGGATGAGAGGGGAGAGGTTAGAAGGAGAAGCAGGCTTCCCACTGAGCAGGGAGTCCGATGTGAGACTCGATCCTGGGACTCCAGGATCATGACCTGAGCCAAAAGCAGTCGCTTAACCCATCTGAGCCACCCAGGTCCCCCCTCCTTTTTTTTAATGAGACTGTGTTACTTTTATAAGTTGAAACAAAAAGAAAAAAATTAGCAACAGAAACACCAACATAATATTTTAGCAATTTGGCTTGATCACTGAAGAATATTAGCTTTGACGCTGTATTGATTAATACACAGAATAAGTAAGTGAATTAAAGTATCAATCTAAAATGAAGAAACTGGGGGTGCCTGGCTGGCTCAGTTGGTAGAATGTGAGACTCTTGATCTCGGGGTTGTGAATTCAAGCCCCATGTCAGCTGTAGAGATTGCTTAATAGTAAAATCTTAAAAATAAAATGAAGAAACCAACAGAATTAATTGGGTTTGGTTTGGTCAATACTGTATCTTTATAATAAACAGAAGAGCATACAGTAAAATTAGAACAAAAACTTGCAGAAATTAATACATTTTCAGTAAGACATAAAATTTTAATGTAAAAGAATACAATATTTGTATTTAATGATATTTGTAATGATAAATGTATAAATACTTCTTTAAACTTTCCTTTTTCTTATAAAAAAGTGACTATAAATATTTTGCTTGGTTAATTATCCAATTAAAAAAATGAACCTGAAAATGAGCTCTAAACACAGAATTGTAGACAGACATATCACAATGCCATTAGTTGAAAAGACATATTTTGAAATTCAGACTAGAAAGGTCAAACAGTTAACAGTCCTTCTGTTTTATTAGTCAATGACAGTTCATGGTTGACAATGGTGTGGCTGAATTTAGCTTAACTTAGATAAATATTACTTAATAACATCTCTGGCAAAATGATTTGGTAGAAAAAAAAATCAGAAAATTGTGGCCTAAGATAAACTATGACTTACAGTTAATTATGTTTCTTAATTATTTTGCAAAAGATTATTACAACAAAAAATTGTTGAAATGTAAAAAAGGGTTACATAGAAGTATATAGGATTTGATAAACATGTCACTTAAATATTTTAAAAGAAACAGAAAGATCTATCTTAAGTGGAGACTGTTCAGGATTTCAGGCTCACAATGAGCTGTGGCACAGGTCCAGCTCCAATCCAAACTCTGCTGTGTACTAGCTTATTGACTCTGCCTAAGTTTCATACTTCTCTAGGCCTCAGTCCCCTTGCCTACAAAATGTGGATAATGTTGCCTAGCTCAAATGTTACTCTATCTTATCCCTTTTTTCTCTACAAAATTCAGTGTAATTTACCTCATATATGTAAACAAGAAAAATAAAAGAGTAAGCAATGGTTATGTCTCTGAGGACTGAAGAGAGAATTTGAATTATGACCTTAATTTCACCCACTCTTCACCCCACCCCCATTTCTGAAAAAAAAAAAATAAAAAAATAAAAATAAATAAATAAATATGCAGTTTCCAAGAATTGTGACATAATTTTATTTTCCAGAAAATGAAATCAGTGGATAACCACCCCTTAGGAAATGAGCATAGAACAAACTCATTTACCATGAGTTAAAACATAATAATTAGAACGGAAAGAGGCAAAACTTATTACTTTAATTACATATTATGGGTTTTTGGTTTTTTTTTTTACCATAGAAAGTTGAAAAATGTTATCAGAAATTCCTTGAAACAAACATATCATAGAAGTTATTCCTAATGTACAAAACATTCAGTTACTAATTTCCGTTTTGTTTTATATTTTTATTTGAAGATAGGGAGAGACACAGAACCTGTAACTTCAAAATTCAGCCAGCCTGAAGAGGTTAAGTAATTTTTATTCTGAAAAATACAAAATTTTAAGAAGAAAAACCGTATTTATGTAGATGTTGGATAATGTTTATTCAAATGCTTGTAATGTGGGTGTCGTGGTTTTTTTTTTTTTTGAGGGGCAGAATTAGAGAAACAGGCCTCTGAAGTACGGTATACACGGCTGATCTGTAGCTCAGTTCACCACTCAACAGCTGGGGCTCAGGCAAAGGGGCGGAGCCCATCGGCTTAGGTAACAGGAGAGTTATTCCCCCCTTCTCCCCTGCAGCACCGCACTATGAAAAGATTAAATGCCTGTTTTCTTCGGAGCTTCCCCTGCAGCTAGGGAGGGGCCAATTTATACTGGCTTGATCAAAGAAAGGTTGGCTGAAGTAAGGAAGAGATTTCTAAAAAAGCTTTTGTTTTCCTGACAAAAAAAGAAAGAGAAGCTAACAGGCCCACCCCATTCTCTACCTTCTCTTGAGTACAGATATGTTAACCCGCAGCCTTAACTGCATCCAGGATTCAAGAAACGTAGAGCCAGTGCTGACGTGGTTCAACTTGCGGAAGTAACCCCCAAAGCCAGAATTCTCAACAAGAAAAGTAAGCCTCTATATGTCTAAGCCACAGGCTGTCAGGTCTTCTGCTATGTGCTATGTACTTAATGAGAACCGCATTTAGTTCTCATACCATTTGAGGGAAGTCCTATCAAATTCATTCACACATTTTAAAGACAAGAAAACTGAGACTCCAAAAAGTTAAGCAACTTGTCCAAGATCACACAATTAATACGTCATATGGCCAGGATTCAAGTGCAGGAATTCTTATTTCAAGGCCAATAGGCTTAAACCACAATGACACTTAGAAGCGACTAAACATGGCAAAAGCTAACAGGTGATAATTACTGGCTATAATGATTATGACAATATTTGACAACTCTGAAGATGAGAACAGATACCTGCTTATTTCTAATTCTGGAAAATAATAAATTCTCACTGAATTCAACATTACTTTTATTTTTCTTAACAGTTCTTGTTACTTTACTTAAACAGGGATAGTTATAGCTACTCAACAAATGTACTTCTGTTCCTTTGTAACACTAACAGAAAACTAAGAACAGTACATCTCAACCAATAATTTCAACACCCTACTTTTAGCTAAATGCTTAATATTTATGGCGAATTTATAATCTGCAAGGCACTACGCCAGACACTTAAAAATTATTTTTGCCAAAAGATATAGCATATGTTTGTTTTCTTAAAGTGACTTAAGATTCCTTTGGAGAAAGACATTCATAACAGTTCTAAAAATCAGGAAGTGGCTGCTGCTATAATCAGCCATCGTCATCACCACCATCATCACCATTACTAACACATATAGAACTTATATCACAAATTAGCATATGCTAAGCCTTAATTCTGGAACATTTTCCTTCAAACTTCAGATTTTTCCTTCAGTGAAACACATGAAACAAAGAACTTAAAAATTCATGACGAAGGTACAATATTTGAAAAAGAAGCTAAATTCAAAATTAAAGTTTCCAAATAAATTACATTCAGGAAACAAGCAGGCTAAAATATTTGCAATTACAATTAGGAAAAGAAAATCAGTTTCTGGATTACGTTGTGAGATTTAAAGAATTTATGTTTAGCTGTTAACTTTTCAAAACCAGTAGAGCACATCATATTGTCCCAGTAAATAAAAAATAAATATAGTGTAAAGGCCGAAACAAAATGGATGGTGAGTAAAACAAAAGTTCTCAGGTAAGGTTAACTCTAGTGAAAATGCTGAGTCTCAAGATATACGCGTTCACAGCAATATATTCCCAAAGCCGAATAACTTCAAATCATATTCCATGCTGAAAGATGGACAGTTCTCTCTACTACATGCTATAACAAGTAATTGGTAATCCTATTATCAAAAAAAGTACTATATGTAAAGAAAAATGCTTTTAAGGATAATACATCCAGGAAAGAGTTGTTGCTTAATAAATTCAAAAATGACACAGTCAGTAGCATACAATCCACATGAACATTATAATGTGCTCAATCAGTACTAATTAAGGATTTAATTATACCTATTTAATACTAATTTGCATTTTTAAAAAGAATACAAAGTATTCTATTTTAGGTCCAAAATTAAGGTTCTGAATTAAAACTTTAAAAGAAATTTAACTGTAGTATATTTATGGAAAAATCTTTCCTTAAGAATTAAAACAAGCTAAAAACAAAGCATTGTATTTTCAAGTATGGGACTATGTTGAACCTGAATTCCTAATTTACTCACAATTAAAATAAAAGAAAAAGGGATACATATAAATGGAGACATTTATAAGGGCCACTTACAAGCATATAAAGTGCTTTTCAATGATGATACAGAATCAGAACCAAGGCCTCTTGTCCTCCACCCCTACGTTTTTCCTGATTATTTGCCGTCCTCAACTTCCCTGGACAAGCCCAAAACTACCGTATCTCCTCCTTACTTTCTTCCCTAAAATTTTATAAAACACTTTTGGAGGAATGTATAAAAAGAACAGGGAAGTAGAAGGATCACCAAGAATATGAAGGTACATGACAGTTTCAGAAAAGGGAAGAGCCACTGGTGTGGACATGAGAGAGCTTGAGTAAACTGCTGGGCAGATACCCGGGGCACTACCAAATTTAAAAGGGCATTTGCAGTTAGTAGGATGGTGAGAGTAAGCCAGGTGGGCTGACCCGAGGTATTAATGGAAATCTGGAAAACAGGGGCAATTTGGGGGACAGGGAGGAATAGAACAATAGTTTGAAGAGGAAACAAGGTAAAATTGTTTCAAATGTTATCAAATTCTCTAGAAAAAGATGACTGAAGGTAAAGAATAGGAAATCCAGGGATATTAAGTTGAATCAGATATTCAACAATTTTACTTAAAAAATAGTAGCTTCATATGGATTAAACTAATGAATGAACTTGATTTCAATAAAGAAGGAGATAAGGTTATCTGCTAAGGAGGAGGAGGAGAGGAACAAGAGGCGTAAGAGTGAAGAAGGTAAAGTAGTAGGAAATCTACTAAAAGCGAGTGAAAAGAATTTTGAAACTCTGGTCCAAGTTCAGTAATACGAACATCTACTGAATACACCTGGCAAGGTTCCGCAACTTCTCCAGGATCTCATCTGTTACTGCTCTATCTGTATTCCACTTTTAGAAATAAAGCTTTATCAGTTCCAAAGATGCCTGAACCTGAACACTGAAAGGTTTCTTCAAGTCAGTCCCCCTCCCTTAATGTAGGGCAAACACAAGTGTGCACTGATGCTATTGCCTTTGTTTTTTTTGTTTGTTTGTTTGTTTTGTTTTGTTTCATTTTTGCCGATAAAAGAAGATATAAAAAATTATAGTCCAATATGAATTGCTAATTCCAGGTCTATTGTTACTCTACAGCCTAATTTTTCATCAATCCAATCCCATGTGGCCAAATATCTAGAGAAAAACACAACATGTCTAAAAGAGCTCCATGTCCTGCCCTATGAACAGTAACTCTGCCCAACTTCCTATTGCTGTGACCTCTGTTTGTCTAGGCCCTTAGGCTGGAAACCTCTAGCACCAGTCATTTCTGTGAACAGTTCCTCCGAGCTTTCCTTTCCCATCTCTCCTCACCCTGGGCCAGCCCCTGCCTGGACTACTATGACAGTCTCAGAACCGTCCCTGTGGCAACCATTCCATCTCACACCTCACTGCAGATGTCATCGCACAAAAATATCACTAACCAAAAGCCACTCTGCTGTCTTTCCTCTGTCCTAAGTTCTTAGCCTGAAACTCAGGGTCTCCTTCCTTCCTTCTTTCCTTCCTTCTTTCCTTCCTTCCTTCCCTCCTCCCTCCCTCCCTCTCTTTCTTTCTTTAAGATTTATTTATTTGACAGAGAGAGGGAGAGCACAAGCAAGGGGAGTGGCAGGCAGAGGGAATGGGAGGCTCCCTGTTGAGGCTGAGGAGGGAGCCCAAAAAGGGGCTCGATCCTAGGATCCCGGGATCACAACCCAAGCCAACTGAGCCACACAGGTGCCCCTGAAATTCAGAATATTCTCTAAGGATGCTTGCCTGTCTAGCAAAGCAAGTATTACATTTACCCCTCTAAAACTTCACCAAGCCATGGGTTCCTGACCACTATGGTGTACAGATATTTTGTATCTGTAGAGATATTATGTACACAACATACAGAATATGTACAGATATTTTGTACACAATTCCCTCTAAAAGGTGGAAACTAATTCCCTTCCGCTAGAGTGTGGACTAGGTTTAGTGACTTGCTTCTAATGAACAGAATAAGGCAGAAGTGACAGTGCATGACTAGGTTATAAGAGGTATGACAACCACCTCAACCTTTCTTAAATTATTCACTCTGGGGGAAGCTAACTACTATGTTGTGAAGACACTCACAAAGCCCAATGGAGAGTCCATGTGATGAGAAACTGCCACCTCCGGCCCACAGCCAGCATTAACTTGCCGGGCACATGAAGGAACCGCCTAGGCATCATATCCTCCAGCCTCAGTCAAGCCCTCAGATGACTGCAGCCCTGGCCAATATTTTGCCTTAACTTCATGAGAAACTCTTGAGCCATAACTGTTCAGCTAAAATACTCCTGGATTCCTGACCCATAGCAATTGTGGGAAAGAATAAATTTTTATTGTTTTAAGCCACTCAGTTTTGGAGGAACACGGTTCACAGGTAGAGATAACTAACACGATCTCACCAAGCTCATTCTCAATGCCATGCCTTTACTCATGATTCTTCCCCACAGATGTCTTCTTAATATGCATTGCCTAATGCCCCTCCCCCATCTTTCAGAATCTAGCTAAAGTTTCCTCTCTTTGAGGAGGCCCTTTTTTTAAAAAATTTATTTTATTTTTTTATTTGACAGAGAGAGAGATCACAAGTAGGCAGAGAGGCAGGCAGAGAGAGAGGGGGAAGCAGGCTCCCCGCTGAGCAGAGAGCCCAATGTGGGGCTCGATCCCAGGACCCTGAGATCATGACCTGAGCCGAAGGCAGTGGCTTCATCCACTGAGCCACCCAGGCGCCCCAAGGAGGCCCTTTTTTTTATGAAACCATTTCAACTTTCATTTCTCCAGCTTCTCCTCTGATTTCTGTGCTTGACCACATCACTCATGTAGGCATTTATCCCTGTATTCCTCTGTGCTCTATGTACCCTTCCTCCTAAAGACATCATACAGTTCATTTAAACTGCATTCAGCACACTGTAATTAAGATACTCAACAAATAGTTACTGAAAATATTAACAAATCACACACACACACACACACACACACTCACCCGGGAAGTGTATTTAATCAGTATAAAGTAGTGATGAACAATAAGAAGCTATATTGTATCAGGTCTGCTTACTTATTAGCTGCTACCCTTGGGGAAATGACTTAAAATCTCTATAGCCTTTGTTTCTTCAGTGTTTTTTAAATGAAGATTCTAAAAGCATGTACCATAGAGTAATAAAAAGATTAAAGAAAATAATACATACAAAACTCAGTAATGTGCTAGCATAGAGGGCTCAACAAATGTTAGCTATTATTGTTCTTACTATTAACCACAAATTACAGAATACAAACTCCCGGGTCTCTGAGAGTTTCTACATGTTATAAAGTGGCAATCTAAATTAAAACAAAATTCTACAAACTAAAGTAGAACTCACACTTTCTACTGAAAACAGCTTTTAATTTTTCCAAACTCTATTCTTAAGTCAATAGAACTACAGCCTGAACCAATTGTAGGGAGTACAGCCTTGACTTTTTCTCCTATTCATCCTATTAAGATATTAACTTCAAAGCTTTTGTGGGAACACTTAATTGCTTGCATTCCTTAACAAGCAGCCACCATAGTAGTTTCCAGATTCACTTTTAACCTTTACAGTCCTGGGAAGGTATATATGGCAAACTTATTAGACATATAAATTTACACAACCTCTGGGCTAACGCAGCTATACATACGTGAATATGCTATACAAAGCAAATCAATTTTGCACATCAATCAAAATAGAATCTAATAGAACAAATCAATCCAACAGAACACTGCTATGCCATGTATCTGAGAGGGGAAAAAAGAACCTCTAATGCTCTTCATTAAAAACATTTTTTTTTTAATCTGAGGAATAACTGACATATATAACATTAACTTCAGGTGTACAACATAATAATTTGATATTCACATATATTGTGAAATGATACCACAGCAAGTCTAGTTAATGTCATCACCATATATAATTATGCAAGAAATTTTTTTCTTGTGATGAGAACTTTCAAGATCTACTCTTAGCAACTTTCAAATATGCAACACAGTATCATTAACTATAGTCACCATGCAATATATCATATCTCCATGACTTATTTATAACTGGAAATTTGTACTTTTGACGTCCCATCCTCCATTTTGCCACCCCCTACCTCCTGCCTCTGGCAAACACCAATTTGTTCTCTTTATCTGTGAGTTTGGTTTTGTTGTTGTTTTTAAGTCTAATGCTACTCAAAAGCCTGACTACATGTGTTTCATGAACATAGGACACTTCTGGGATCATATTTTATAATTTATACATATTCTTAAGGCTTCTTACTAAGAAGTTAAATATAAGAGATGTTTCTTTTATCCTAAATAAGCAGAGCTCTGTTAAGAAAATATGATAGAATGATTTTCAATCACAAATCTATTTTAAAACATTCATACTTTTTAACTGTGTACCATGTCCTCTGGAAAATTTCAAATTCTTATTTTCTCTTTTCCCCCACCACCACACCTTGAAAACTTCAGTCTTTGAAACATTCAATATCTACCCACTCTTTATTTGACCCTATATATCATACAACCTGAAATAGAAACAAAGACTGGGAAATTAGCTCGTTTTTCCACCTTAGTGTCAAACAAAAGTACAAATAATATTCAGTGCACGTGCTAGTTACCTTAGAACTGCCAATCATGCTTGTTTTGAAACTCTTCGATTTTCAGAACTGTCAATCATGTGTGTTTTGATAGAGATGCCAGTGTAGAAATAATGCTTTAAAAGACGTGATCTTCATTAACACGTTAATAAATAAATAGATTTCATTTGTAAAACTGGACTTAAGGATTTTAGAGAAATATATACAATTCTTGAAAAATCAAAATTAAAATATAACAATAAAATAAAATTTAGAGAATTTGGCTCCCTAGCCATAAATATAAGCATGGCTTAACCACAAGGATATTATATTTCAGTAAAAAGAGAAATGTTCCTTAACTGACACTAATCAGTAGTTGTATGACAATGAGTGGGAATGAGAGAATCAAAACTGACCTAAATCTGGGCATTTAAATTTTTATTTTTCAAGCATACAAAAATATCAATATAATCCATTCCCCTTCTCCACCTTCCCAATACAACCAGACTTACTATCTACCTAGTCATTCATGTCTTAAACAAATACCAAAATGTCAACCTCACTATCCATACTGAGTCACCAAGACCTGGTTCTTCTACCTCCTAAATTGCTAATGAAAGTCTCCTCTCCTGACCCTCAGACTTAATTAATATTCTCATCACTTCTTTCCAGAAGCTTCTTTATTGGCCTAACTCATTTCATTCTTCCAATATAGACTCCACACCACTGCCAGAATGATCTCATTGAAACACAAACCCAGTCCATGTTTTAATGGCTCTTTATCACTTTCAGAACAAAGCCCCAATTTTTTAAAATGATATATAAATCCCTTGAAGATCTGACTCCTGCCCATCTCCCCACTCTCTCATCCCTTCTCCACTTAAGCCAAGTAAGCCACTGGAGTTCCCAGAAAAGCCAGGGTCTCTCTCACTTAAAACTTTTCCAAGTGCAGGCACTTTTTACACTTTGTATCTCCTACCCTTCATCCTTTACAACTCAATTCAATTGCTAGTTCATCTGGGAAACCTTTTCTGACAACCTAACAGAATCACTGATCCCCTCTTTTCCAATCCTGTAGGATACAGTAAATAGAACTTACACAGTGTAATGTATATTGATTTACCTCTCTATCCCCAACTGAATCATCGACTCCCTGAAAGCAGGGAGTCTTTAATCTGAACATCAACAGCATTAAACACAGAGGTGACACATGACAGCTGCTAGTTAAATGCTTGCTGACTCAGTGAAAAATTGCACCATGACCTAGTTTATTTAAAAATAAAATGAATGGATAAAGAAGATGTGATATATATGGAATATTATTCAGCCATATAAAAGAATGCAATCTTGCCTTTTGCAACAACATGGATGGAGCAAAAGGGCATTATGATAAGCAAAATAGAGAAAGATAAACACCATATGATTTCACTCATATGTGGAATTTAAGAAACAAATGAACAAAGGGAAAAAAAGAGGGGGTGGGGGAGAGAAAGAAGCCAAGAAACAGGCTCTTAACTATAGAGAACAAACTGATGGTCACCAGAGGGGAGGCAGGTGGGGGGCTGGGTGAAACAGGTGATGGGGATTAAGGAGGGCACTTGTGATAAGCTCTGGGTGATGTATGGAATTGCTGAATCACTACACTGTACACCTGAAACTAACATATCATTGTATGTTAACTATATTGGAATAAAAATAAAAACTCAATTTAAAAAACAATAAAAATGGGGCGCCTGGGTGGCTCAGTGGGTTAAGCCTCTGCCTTCGGCTCAGGTTGTGATCCCAGGGTCCTGGGATCGAGCCCCACATCGGGCTCTCTGCTCAGGAGGGAGCCTGCTTCTCCCTCTCTCTCTGCCTGCCTCTCTGCCTGCTTGTGATCTCTGTCAAATAAATAAATAAAATCTTTAAAAAAAATAAAAATAAAAAATAATAAAAATAATAAAATCAAAAGCTTAATTCTTGAGACTGACAAATTGTACTACAGGTACATTTCAAGCCAATCAAACTAAGCAATGCTATAAAAGAATACTCTGGGTTTAATAATGCTCTTAGGGAATTTACCCACTTACTTACAAATGTATCTAAGAATTGATATCAACTCAAATAGTATTTGAGGTCCAGTAATCCCATCTTATTTTCATTAATATTCCTACTGGAGGTGTTAAAGTCTCCACCACAATAAATACTCATGTTCAAGACACTCAGCACATTGACTAGTTCAACAAACACTGTCCTGAGATGTGACAATCCCTATCAAAGGCATCAGTGGACATGCAGTCAACACAGGAAAGATCCCAACCTAGTTACACTTCACTTATCAGGAAGTTACTAATCTGGTGACATCAAGTCTCCACAGAACCCAATGAGAACTAAGCAGAGGAGCTTAGAAGCTGTCAAAACACATGTTGAAGTCCATCTGCTAAAGTGCATACACTTTACTTACAGAAGAGGCTGAGAGGTCATCCTCAAATACCAGCTGCTCATATTTTAAGCACAATAAATCTGGTGATCAATTTCCTGGGCATCAGAATATTAGAAGAAGAAAATTAAAAAGTTCAAAAAAGCTAAAAATGGAGACACAGGTAAAAGAGCAGAGAAAGAATAATGACATCTAAAGGCAAAATACAAAAACTACAGAATTGGAGTGTTGTGTAGCTAAAGAGCAATAATTCTATATATTTGAATTATAATACAACACAGATATTAATGTTTATATTTATGACCTTGGTTCATCAAAAGCAAAGACCAAAAGCCAGGTTAAACTACTTTAGGTCTGACAAGGTTCAAGGAAAGTAGATGACACATTTTATAAAAAGAATCAAAGAATTAAAAATTGAGGGGTGCCTGACTGGCTCAGTGGATTAAGCCTCTACCTTTGGCTGAGGTCATGATCTCAGGGTCCTGGGATTGAGTCCCACATGGGGTTCTCTGCTCAGCAGGGAGCCTGCTTCCCCCACCTCTCTCTGCCTGCCTCTCTGCCTACTTGTAATCTCTCTCTCCCTCTGTCAAATAAATAAATAAAACATCTTTTTAAAATTTTTTTTAATTTTTAAAATTTTTAAAAATTTTTAAAAATTCACTTAAAAAACAGAATTAAAAATTGAGTATTAACATGTAAAGAGTCAACTTTCTACAATTTGCAGAATAAACTTTTTTGAAATAAGCACTCCCAAATAACAGGCCAGGTGACTCTTAGCTCCGATCACTGTCAGACATTAACTAGCTCCTGTGACTACAGGTCTCACCGTAATTATGTTACGCATGCATTCTGAAACAAAGCCTGGACCCACTATCATTAGCTTATCAGTGGTAACTCTACCCAAACATATCAGATCATGCACACTACAACCAAGGATATTATAACAGGCTACTTACAATTCTTCAACAGACCTCCCACAGAGCCTTCCCACCACACTGTCTTCAGGGTCCCTGGTATAAAAACTGGCTCATATGTGAGACCATTTTCGGAGGGTCCTATGATACTTAGTAACTGTATGTTGTGGGAACTGGAGAGCAGCACAGTAGAGTGAAAAGAATATTCAAGGGCTGTGCTGGATACACAGCCTCAAGTTTGAATCCCTCCCTGCCTTATTAATTACCAGTTGGGTCACTGCAGCATATTATGCTCAGAGACTCACTTTCTTCATTTGGAAAATGGAGAAAATATCCCCTACTTTCTTTTAAAATTCAAATTCAATTAGCCAACATATAAGTACATGATTAGTATCAGATGTAGAGTTCAGTAATTTATCAGTTGCATATAACACCCAGCGCTCATCACATCACCCATGCCCTCCTTAATATCCATCATCCGGTTACCCTATTCCCACCCACCTCCCTTCCAGCAACCCTTGGTTTGTCTCCTATAGTTAAGAGCCTCTCATGTTTGTCTCCCTCTCTGATTTCTTCCCATTCAGTTTTCCCTCCCTTCTCCTATGATCCTCTGCGCTATTTCTTATATTCCACATTTTAGTGAAATCATATGATGATTGTCTTTCTCTGACTGATTTACTTCACTCGGCATAAAACCCTCCAGTTCCATCCATGTCGATGTAAATGCTAAGATTCATCCTTTTTGATGGCTGATTAACATTCCGTTGAGTGTGCGTGTATGTATGTGTGTATATACCTATATATATATATATACACATACACACACACACACACCACATCTTTATTCATTCACCTGTTGATGGACATCTAGGCTTCCTCCATAGTTTGGCTATTGTGGACACTGCTGCTATGAACATTGGGGTACACGTGCCCCTTTGGATCACTACATTTGTATCTTTGGGGTAAATACCTAGTGCAATTGCGGGTCATAGGGTACCTCTATTTTTAACTTCCTGAGGAACCTCCATACTATTTTCCAGAAAGGCCATCAGACAATACGTATGGAGTGCCAATGTAGGTTTTCAAAAAACTAGTTATTATGTTTATCAGATGGGAATATGGAAAGGGAACAATCTTAATTCACACTAGGACAATTTTTCTGAAATTGTGTGCTGTGTTAATAACAGAAGAAAAAATGTCTTTAAAAAAGGGCAGGTGACAGGTAAGAGCTTTATGTTTTTAAGTCACAGTGAAGCCCTCTGACTTAGAGATTGGCTCATGGAAAAGTAGGTTAAAGTGAGAACTCATTAAAAAAGCATACACATATATTGTGAAGACATTAGGTTAGCAAATAATGCAAATACTCTGATAGAGGTCCAGGCCTTCTCGCTGAGGAGAGGTCCACTCACTGGAGCTCTGCACTGATTTCTTTATATAAGCAATACCCTTACTAAAATGTCTGGGAGTGCCAAAATCAGCCACTGTAAAGTAAAACAAGAAAAGAAAGACAGTTGGAAAGCAATTCCTTCCAGATTTTTACGATTCCCCTTCCCCATCTTTATGGTTTACTTGCCCAAACTAATTCAATAGTAGTTTCTTAAAAAATACCTCTCCTTTATGAGGATCTTTCCAAAACATTAAAATTAGCCTTTCTTAAGAACAAAAATCCTTTCCACTCATATTTTATTAATTTATGCAATAATCAAAAAATTACTTAACAATATAAATAGGTTTTGGGGGGCGCCTAGGTGGCTGAGTTATTAAGCGTCTGCCTTTGTCTCAGGTCATGATCCCAGGGTCCCGGGCTTGAGGTCCGCATCGGGCTCCCTGCTTCTTCCTCTCCCACTCACCCTGCTTGTGTTCCCTCTCTCACTGTTTCTATCTCTGTCAAATAAAAAAATAAAATAAAATAAAATAAATAGATTTGGGAACAAGCACAACTAGCTTTAGCTAAAGATATAGTTGAACAGAAGAAGTAAAAAAAACAGATAAATAAGAGGACCACCAATTTCTAATTTTCCAGTTAATGTTGGTATCAGTCAGTGGGGTTTAGAGAAGAAAATGTTGATTAATTTAGCAAGTCAGTTAATGCAATGATAACTACCAAAGAAGTTAATGCCTGAGTCATTCGCTCAAATTTGTCATAATCTGATTTCTGATTTCAAGTCACAATCTGACATGAAAGAAAAACAATATAATGGTTAAAACTTTTAAGATTGGTATTGTTAGAATCAGGCCCCATCCACACCTCCAAGATCTCTGAATTTATTTCTATTTTGCAACTCAGTCTAAGTGGATCACAATACTATTGTTCATGCTTAAATACCATAGTTTATACTCTGATGACTGTGACTATTAATATAATGTCTTTCTAGAATTTTCTTTTAGAAGTATTTTTCAAACTTTTTTTTTTTTGTGGTAGAAATATACCATTTCCCACAAATACATTTTTTTTTTTAAAGATTTATTTATTCACTTGAGAGAGAGAGAGAGAGTAGGGCGGGGGAGAGAATATCTAGCAGACTCGCTCTCAGTGGAGCAGATCTGTGGTCTGAGATCATGACCTGAGCCAAATCAAGAGTCAGACACTTAACTGACTGAGCCACCCAGGTGCTCCCTGACTCTTTAAACAAAGTGTTCCAGAATTGTAATGTATAAAATGAAGATGGAGCCACTCTGAAAGTAGGGTCTAATTTCCCGGCTAACCTTTCTGCAGAACTAGAGAGCTTCTTGGGACAGAGGCTGAAAGTGTTCCTTTAAACTATCATCAGGGATGCCTGGCTGGCTTAGGGGGTAGAGCATGTGACTCTTGATCTCAGGGTTGTGAGTTCAAGTCCCATGTTGAGAATAGAGCAAGGTATAATCAAAAACAAGTATCAAAACAATAAAGCTATAGAACTTATTAAAAGGCTATCACTTAACTAATTAGAATATTCGGTTAACCAAAATAATTTCTGATTCTTATCAGTTGCTCTGAGTTTGAGACACCATCAACTATATTAAAAGCAGTAATGAAAGAAAGAAGTGTTGTTGAGGATGTGGAGAAAAAGGAACCCTTGTGCACTGCTGGAAGGAATATAAACTTTTGCAGCCACTGGAGAAGACAGTATAGAGGTTCCACAAAAAGCTGAAAATAAAAACTACCCTACAATCCAGTAACTGCACTATTGGGTATTTACTCCCAAAACACACATATACAAAAACTAATCCAAAGGGATATATGCAGCCCTGTTTACTGCAGTATTACAGCAGCCAAATTATGGAAGTAGCCCAAGTGTCCACTGATAGATAAATGGTTAAAGAAGATGTGGTATATACATACACATTCCACAAGTGGAATATTATTCAGCCATAAAAAAGAATGCAATCTTGCCATTTGCAACAACACTGATAGAAGTAGAGAGTATATAATGCTAAGCAAAATAAGTCACTCAGAGAAAGAGAAATACCACATGATCTGACTCATACAGAATTTAAGAAACAAATGAGTAAAAGGAAAAAAAGAGAAGAGACAAACCAAGAAAGAGATTCTTCACTATAGAGAACAAATAGATGGTTACCAGAGGGACGGTCGGTGGGGGGTGGGTGAAACAGGTGATGGGGATTAAAGTTTACACTTATCACGATGAACCTTAAGTAATATACCGAATCATTGAATCACTATATTGTACACCTAAAACTAATATAACCCTGTATGGTAACCATACTGGAATTAAAATTTTAAACTTTTAAAAGATCTTAAAAATAATGAAAAAATTAAAACATTTTGCCAAACTGAGCATTTTATTAAATTTGACTTATTTTTCTTTGCATTTAATTAACTGAAACTGTCCTAAAGTAGAACAGATTCAACGACACAGAAGTCAAACTGAAGAGAAAAAAATGGTTCTCAAAAAGAATTTATTTATTTATTTTTTTTTTTTAAAGATTTTATTTATTTATTTGACAGAGAGATCACAAGCAGGCAGAGAAGCAGGCAGAGAGAGAGGAGGAAGCAGGCTCCCCTAGAGAGCAGAGAGCCCGATGTGGGGCTCGATCCCAGGACTCTGAGATCATGACCTGAGCCGAAGGCAGAGGCTTAACCCACTGAGCCACCCAGGCGCCCCTCAAAAAGAATTTAAAAAAGCAGGTCAGGCTGATGAATGATGAACAAATTATGTAAAATATCTGCATCTTACTTGTAGGCTCTTAAGTAAATGTACCAAAGCAAGAAGTTATGCCATTACTCAGTCACCCTCCCTAAAATCTGCTCAGAGGCAGCCTGACATCACGGAGGTGGAGAGCAAACATGTGTCTAGCCCAAAAAGCTGCTCTATCTAGTCATGTAATCTAAACTTGTAGATATGAAAAGGAGATGACCAGAGGCCTAGCTTGATCTCATTACTTTCTCATTTGTTATTATCATCTTTCTACCAACTATAAAGACAACACGTAGATCTAAATAAAATATTTCCCACCCACAAATTTTGTCTTGGATAAAGGTAGAAAGGGAAAGTAACTGAAACAGTAACTAAGCTGATTTGACACTTCTCTGTAATACTTTTTTTTTTTTTTTAAGAGGGGAAGAGTGAGGGGGAGAAGCAGAGGGAAAGGGAGAAAGAATCTAAAGCAGGCTCCATGCTCAGCATGGAGCCCAACATGGGGCTCAGTCTCATGCCCTGAGATCATAACCTGAGCCAAAATCAAGAGTCAAGACACTCAACCAACTGACCCACCCAGGAGCCTCAATACTTTCAAAGCCTAAGTGACAAGTAACTAGAAGAGACCTAGGGAAGGGTTTTGGAAAGAACTTAAGCATTTCTACATATAGAAATCAAGAAATTTAAAAAATATTTTGGGAAGAGTAGAAACCTTTCCATGATGAATTAAAAACTGGACAACAAAGGATTTGCTAAGATAGAACGTTTCTCCCCAGAAAACAATGTACGCAGAGAGGGAGTTGTAGCTGTTACCTACATAGCCATTAAGGTATGTATATACACAGATAGGAAGGGAACAAAAGGAACCAAACCATTCAAGCCAAATCTTGACTAAAGTAAACTACTCCCCTTAGCACATTATTAGAAATAACATTACCAGTCTGTAGGACCAGAGCGGAATAGAATTTAAGCCGTGACTCTTGTTTACCATTAGAAGAATTAACAAAAATGCACTCTGAGGGTATTTCAGATTTTCAGCAGTAGAAGTAGTAATCAAAGCCCTTTCCTAACTACTGTTATATTCCACCTGCCAGATATTTTGTCACATTATCCCTTCTTACTAATGTAATTACCAATTTTTAAAACCCATTTGTGTACTTCTTTACTATATATTCTCCATCCCTCCAGTAGAAGTTGTTGCCCCACGGGGCGCCCGGGTGGCTCAGTGGATTAAGCCTCTGCCTTCAGCCCGGGTCATGATCTCAGGGTCCTGAGATCAAGCCCCACATCGGGCTCTCTGCTCGGTGGGGAGCCTGCTTCCCCCCGCCCCCACCTCTCTGCCTGCCTCTCTGCCTACTTGTGATCTCTGTCTGTCAAATAAATAAATAAATAAATTAATTAATTAAAGAAGTTGTTGCCCCAACTTCACGAGAACAGAGAGCTAGTCTGACTAGTTTACCAGCCCTTATGAAAGTGCCTGCCAAACTGAAGAGGTCCAGTAAACATTTGCTGAATGAGTGAATGGATGGATGAACAAATAAATGAACTCCTGCACTCTTCATGATCCTCAGCCATGAATGTATTGATTTTGTGAGTGATTTGGGAGTTGAAGTGGGAATTTCTACAGAGAGTGATTGGGTCCTGGGCAATCAGATGAAAGCAGGAGTTGAAAAATAACTATTGTAGGTAACTAAAAAACAAAGAGATGCAGGCATTTAACTTTGCTAAATACATACAAAATTTTAAAAAGACTCTAATATAGAGACTGCTCCACAGGCTAGATAATTCACTTGAAAAATTATGAGCCATCCGTGTCACTCCCAAAAATCTTTTGTTAAACAGATTGCTTCGCTAGCAGGAATTTATGTGGAGATGAGGGCTTCAACTATATAGTAATTTCTGTAACAGAATATGTGCTTTGGTGGTATATGTATAGTTTTCAATGAAAAATTAAGACAGTAAATGTTGCAACAAATTCTAGTATTTAAACACTTAAAGCTATACTGTACATAAAATAAATTCAAACTGTATTATGGTACTTACTAGAGAAATATCTAGTCACAAAAACTGATACTTAAAATTCTGTGATGTAGGAAATAAGATCTGAGAATCAAATCAGAAACTCTAGTTTCTAAGGCACTTTGTAATATTACATTCAAACATATAACATAATGAAAAAAAACTGATGTTTTAGAATTTTAACAAAATGGGAAAAAACAGTATACATAAAAGAATATCCACAAAGAAATAAATACCCATGAAAGAAATATCATGAACAAAGTTCTAACCATAAACATAAGGGAACACGTATGCTATATTTGCAAGTTGTAATAAATCTGACTGAGCTGGTGAAATGCTCGTAATTCAGCAGAGTTATCTGTAAAATGTATTTTTTGTAAAGTTAATACCGATGTTCTGGCTGCAAGTTAGGTCAGCTTGTAAGAATAAAGATGGCCATTGCACCTGAGTATCACCCATGGGAGGACGATGAAAGCTTATCAATTGTAGGGAGATGAGAAGATTTCTTTGTATAAAATAAAACAGTACTTCAATTTTAAATATAGAAAATGATATATTTTCTACTAATGAAAAGTGATCTGCCACAGCCACTACTGACAATATCCAAGAGCTTAGGATGCCTCTCTTGAAGGATAACTTTAGGACCACCTATCTTCACACTTGCCTCCTGCAAAACCCTCATCAATAGGAATTCTTGAGGAATGTCATCATTACTTCACAGAAATCCAAATCACCAGGATTTCAAGAACAGTAATAATAGTAGCATCTGTTTATTAATGCCAGTCACCAATCTAAATCGTTACATACATTACCTGATTTAATCCCTTCAATGACCCATTATACAATAGAAAGGCACTATTAATATCTGCATTGACAGACTTATTCTACTTAGAAATTTTTTGAGTTCTTACTATTTTTGACTAAGCATGTATGTTATTTGATACCAAGACAAGCTATCTTGAGCCATTACCTCTCAATGTGAGGTAGCATAAGCAGCCCATTTTCTTTCCTAGGTATGACCTGGTTCATGGCATTTACCTTGCAAGACACTGTTTAGCCTGTGATTATCCGAGGTAGTGGTGTGCTAGAGCCAGCGGGAGCTGTCTGTGTACACGTATTCCCAACTCTGCACTCAGGGGCATTACACTGGTAACTTAAGATTGGCCATGGTGAGGGACCACCTGGGTGGCTCAGTTGGTTAAGCAACTGCCCTCAGCTCAGGTCATGATCCCGGAGTCCTGGGATCAAGTCCCACATCAGGCTCCCAGCTCCATGGGAAGTCTGCTTCTCCCTCTGACCTTCTCCCCTCTCATATTCTCTCTCTCTCTCTCTCTCAAATAAATAAATAAAATCTTTAAAAAAGAAAAAAAAGGACTGGCCACAGCAGGAGTGTTTTAGACCACAGAAATTGGCAAATCCGGGCCTTTTCTATTGGAGAACTAATTATTAAATATTTATTCACATGCCACTGATCTGAGGAAATTTGTATTAAGTTTGTCAGGTCCAATTCAGATTCAGGGAGAATGAGTTTATGTCTCCGAATCATTTGAGCCCAGTTATCAATTGGACCTTTAGATATCCAGAACTCTTAGCAGAGAGGCAACTCATTTTCATAACTGCTCTCTTAGAGCTAAAGCAGATTCTTTCCCTATTCATCTCTACACTACGACTCATTCTTAAACATCACTAATTTCTTAATCACTGTAATTCATCCTAAGACACCAACGAATACTAGAGTCACCATTACTTTATGTACTATTAAGAATAAAAAACATTGCCAATTAAAATGACATATCAACTCTAAGATGCATCCTGGTACCAAAAATATTGAAATTTTTAAAATGTGCACATTAAAAACTGATGGGAAAAATAATTTCTATACTGCTTACCACTGTTTTCCAATCCCAGAATCTTAGTTCCACATCTCCTTTCACTCTTGATATGCTACTCCTAGATCTCCTACCTTAATGGTTTCCCCAGTGCATATCTATACTCACAAGTATCTTTATTTGTAAGTTATAAACAGAATGAATTCTGTTCTATAATAGAGAAGATTATAATTCTGAGAATAGATGCAAAATAAGAAAAGAAAATGATAAAGCATCGGAATTTGGTAGCAGGAGAGGAAAGGAGCATGAAGAAGTAGAAAGGGAGGCATCTCTGAGAAGCAGTAGACTATGGAATAGAGAAAGAAGCAAAAAAGATTACATGTAAAATGGCCTGAGCAATATGTATCACTATAAAGCTTGTTTTAATTTCATGGCAGGGAATAGTTTATTACCAGGATGAACATCAAAATCTTCCCCAAAAGTGCTCTTGCTGCTTTGAGAAGATATGAACCTAGCCTAATGTGACTAAAATGACATGACATGAATCCCACCTAACTTCCCTAACTAACATAATGAAGAGAAATAAAACATATTTTCTGACTTTTAGCAAATCACCAATTAAAGTTCAATAATACTTTTGAGGTATCTCGACTTTTATCAACACTCTCAAAACACCTGGAAATGATTCTACTTACTCTCCATCCACTTCTGGTCTTTTACATACACAATGAAACTTGCCGCCAAAATCTATATAAAGATCATTTTCTACAATATGGAAGATTCGTCCAATGACTAGTTTATCCTTGGCAGGTCCCATCTGTGTAAGAGGAGAATGCCTCAGCATAGATGCAAAGGATTCCACATTTTTTGGAGAGCCCTAAAAAAAAGAGGAGAGATTTATATGCATATAATTCAAAATAAAGGTATAATATGATAGATGTAATAAAATCTTACAGGGGAAACTTTTAAAAGTCAACATGCTGTATATTTATATTTTGTGGCAATAGGAAAAAATAATTAAATGGAATTTTCCTTGAAAAAACTAGATATACTCTTCAACTTCCTCTTCCTCCCTTTCCTTTTTGAAGAGGAAACCAAGAAAAGCACTTATGAGAAATGATGCTGATGTCGTGGCTCAGAGTTGAATCTGGAATATGAGCAAAGTAAGGACTATCCTTAGATAAAACCTCCTACCATGGGGACAGAGGGGGCTCAGAGTCTGAGCATGTGAGTAGGGCATCCAAGAAGGTCATTAACTTTATTCCTAATACTGATCATCGGGGGGGGGGCACCTTCAAATTCAAGTTTAGTGGGAGTAACTAAACAGTATGGAGGTTCCTCAAAAAATGAAAAAGAAAATTACCATATGATCCATTAATCCCACTATTGGGTATTTAACCAAAGAAAATGAAAACCAATTAGAAAAGATACATGCACCCCTAAGTTTACTGTAGCATTATTTACAATAAAAGCAACCCAAATATCCAGTGACAAATGAATGGATAAAGAAAATGCAGTATAAATATACAACAGAATATTACTCAGCTACAAAAAAAAAAATGAGATCTTGCCATTTTCAACAATATGGATGGAACCTAGAGCATATAATGCTACATAAAATAAGTCAGAAGAAGAAAGACAATTATCAGATGATTTCACTCTGATGTGGAATTTAGTGATTTCACTCATATATGAAATTTAAGAAACAAAATAAACAAATGAACAAATAAAAAAACAGACAAATAAAAAAAGAAGACTCTTTAATAAAGAGAACAAACTGGTGGTTGCCAGAGGGAGAAGTAGGAGAGGGAAGGAATGAGTGAAACTGATGAAGGGGATTAAGAGTACACCTATCATATGAGCATTAATGTACAGAACTGCTAACTCATATCATATACTCCAACTAATATAACACTGTATGTTAATTATACTTCAATAAAAAATAGCCCAATAAAAGGGTTTTTTTAAATTTAAATACAGATTAAGATAAAAGTGATTAAGGATCCTTCAATTACCAGGATGAACATGAGTTCTTGCTATATAGTATTTTTAAACAGTTTTGTTATAATTTTCTTCTTTTTCCTAACGCAAAATTTCAAAGGAAAAATAGCTTCTTGTTTTGTGCTGCTCATTTTCTAGGAGTCTTCTTACATATTGAATGTACTTGAGGTATGACTGAACCTATAATGCAGACTCCTTACTTTTTTTTTTTAACTTACAAATTTTTTTTCTAAACACATGGTTTTTCAGAAATCCATGAGTACAGACTTATACCTTCTACTCATCTTTAATTTGTGTGTGGTGTGGTATGTGCATTCTCTGGCTCAAACTAAGGGAACTACTAAGTTTTTGTTTGTGAGAGCTAATTACAGAAGAATACTAACAATTTAATCTACCTACATCACGTATTTGGAGTAAGTTTTACATCTGTTATTTCAGGGAGAATTATTAAGAGTTTGACAGTATGCTTTCTTTACAAACTATAAAACCATTTTATGACTCATTTTTAAGGCATGTAGTACTCCAAGAATTACAAACTTAGATGCCAGGCTGGGTGGGGACGTGGTGAGCAGCAGAATATGCGGCAGTCTCAAAGGCAGAGCCACGACTCAGCTCCAGCTGCAGCCGCAAATCAAGTCCAGGGCTGCCACATCTTTTGATTCTCCAAGAAAAGCCAGAAATCCATATATGAACGTAAAATTCCCAATTTTGCCATGTTTATTTTTTTTTTAAAGCCTTTTAGGGACACCTGGGTGGCTCAGTCAGTTAGGTGCCTGCCTTCAACTCAGGTCATGACCCCAGGGTCCTGGGATCAAGCCCCACATCGGGGTCCCAGCTCCTTGAGGAGCCCGCTTCTCTCTCTCTCCCATTGCCTGCCACTCTCCTTGCTTGTACTCTCTCTCTCCTCTCTCTGACAAATAAATAAAGTATTTTTAAAAAATAAAAATTTAAAAAGCCTTTTACTTTATCAATCTGGTAAAACACACTCTGACCCAAAGACCAAAAACTTACGACTTCTGCCTCAAGGAAAAGAAAGTCAAAAGAATAGAAAGTCAAAACATTTGGCTGATGCCAAGTACCTCAGATGCAGGAAGGTTATGATGACAGATTTCAGTGAGTCAAAACTTACTGGGAAGGAATCCTGAGCACCCAAGTGCTCATCTAAACCAAAAACAATTCAGTAGATCTACATGCCAAACAAAGCTGAAAAGGTAGCAGGAATATTACGCTTTCAGCCATACTACTAGTTTTATAACTCCACAGAGTATATTAAAGATCCTTAAACAAGCACCTCAAAAAATAGCTCTTTTTGTAGAGAGCCAAGGGCAAAACAAACTCTACGCAGACACAGGCTATGAGTTGCCCTCTAGAGGTAGCGCAAAGAGTCACACCAACCCATCAGGGACAAGAGCTGCTACTGTAACATTCCACTAGGAGCCACTATGTCATCCATAAAGGCTCCGACCAGAGCAGCTGAAAAGAGCACTGCTCAAAGACAAAGCAGAGTATCAGCTTCTGGGTCTCATCCTGCTTGCAGTCAAAGACGGTCCTTTCCTCTTCTTCCTATAATCTGCTTTCTCATTACCCCACTTTGGTGGTTGACAGCCCCTCCTTTCTCTCCTTCCTTTTCCTCCTTCTCATCTTTTTCTCCCCCCACCACCTTTGGAAGACTTTCAGTTGAAGCCATGGTCCAATTAAACAGCTTTAAATGATAGGAAGATACAGCAGTAAATCTAATAATTAAACATTTATTGAAAATGATTTAGCCATCACTAGGGCCTGTTCCTAAAATAGTATGATCTCCTTTATAACTGTGAAGAGATGTTTGAGCTAAGAGTAGTAATACAGTAGAAGATATTTCTTCCTAAATTTTAAAAAATAATTAAGTGTTAACAACTAATTATTTAATAAGATCTCTTAAGATTTTTTTTAAAAAAATCTGTTGTAGGAGAGCCTGGGTGGCTTAGTGGGTTGGGTCTCTGCCTTCGGCTCGGGTCGTGGTCTCAGGTCCTGGGATCGAGTCCCACATCAGGTTCTCTGCTTGGCGGGGAGCCTGCTTCCTCCTCCTCCTCTCTCTCTGCCTACTTGTGATCTCTGTCAACTAAATAACAAAATCTTTAAAAAGAAAATCTGTTGTAAAATATTTACATTAGAAATTTCATAAAATTATGAAATTTTTATACTGAAGCACAATCAACATACAATATGATGACATTATAAAAGTTTCAGGTATACAACATAATGATGTGGTATCTGGATACACCGTGAAATGATCACCACAATAAGCCTGGTTAACATCCATCACCATATATACTTACAAAATAATTTTTTTTCTTGTGATGAGAATTTTTAAGATCTGGTCTCTCAGAACTTTCAAATATACGACACAGAACTATTAACTATAGTCAACATGTTGCATTCCCTTGATCTATTTTATAAGTTTGTAGCTTCTGACCCCACTCACTCCCCCACCCCCCATCCCACCTCTGGGAACTCCTAATCTGTTCTCTATATCTACGAGCTTTTTTTCTTATGAGCTTTGTTTTTATTTTTGTTTGTTCAGATTCCACATATAAGTGAGATCATACATATTTGTCTGCCTCTGTCTGACTTATTCCACTTAGCATCATGCCCTCAAGGTCCATCAATGTCGTTGCAAATGGCAAGATTTCCTTCTTTTTCATGACTGAACAATACCCATTATATATACATACATATATATGTATATGTATATGTACATATACATACTTCAGTTTTTTTATTCATCCATCAAAGGAAACTTAGGTTGTTTCCATATCTTGGCTATTATAAATAAGGCTGCTATGAACATGGGGGTGCATACATCTTTTTGAGTTAATGTTTTTACTTTCTTCAGATAAACACCAGAAACAAAATTGCTGGCTCATATGGTAGTTCTATTGTTAATGTTTTTTTGGAAACCTCTGTGCCGTTTTCCACAGTGGCTGTAGCAATTCACATTGCCACTAACAGTGTACAGGGTTCCTTTTTCTCTACAGCCTCACAACACTTGTTATTTCTTATTTTTTTGATAATAGCTAGCAATATCTCACTGTGGTTTTGCTTTGTATTTCCCTTATGATTGACTATGTTGAGCATTTTTTATATACTTGTGGGTCAACCATATGTCTTCTTTAGAGAAATATCTATTTAGAATTTAGAATGCTATTGGGTTATATGAGTTCTTTATATATTTTTAATATTAGCCTCTTATCAGACATAGGACTTGTAAATATTTTTCTCCCATTTAGTAGGATGACTTTCATTTTGCTGATGGTTTCCTTTCTTTGCTATAAGAAACTTTTCAGTTTGATGTAGTCCCACTTGTTTATTTTTGCTTTTGCTGTTTTTCCCTTTGGTGTCAAATTAAAAAAATTATCACCAAGACCTATCTCAAGGAGGCTACCATATGTTTTCTTCCAGGAGATTTATGGGTTTAGGTCTTATGTTCACAGTCTTTAATACATTTTGAGTTACTTTTTTGTGTATGCTGAAAGACAGTAGTCAAGTTTCAGTCTTTTGCATGTGGCTGTATGGTTTTTCCCATCACCATTTCCTAAAGAGACTATCCCTTTCCCTTGTTTATTCTTGGCTCTTTTGTCATAAATTAACTAAACATCTATGTGTGGGTTTATTTCTAGCTCTCTATTCTGTCCCATTGGTCTATCTGTCTGTTTTTAATGCCCATAACATACTGTTTTGATTACTATAGCTTTGTAATATAGTTTGAAACCAGAGACTGTGGTGTGTCCAGGTTTGTTCTTTTTTTTTTTTCAAGATTGCTTTGGCTATTCAGGGTATGAATAATTATATTTTAAAAGAGATTTTAAATTCAAATACTGTTTGAATTTTAAATACTGTTTTATGTTCCATTATTTTTGCTTATACTTGTTACATTTCACAGTAGAAGTCAATGTATTTTCAGTAAGTGAAATAATTTTACCACAAGCCTAAGACCCTTGGATTAACCTCAATTTGTTTTTAAATTGTACACTTACTATTCTATTTGGATGCTATGTCAAGAAATCGGACAAAGCTCTCCTTCAAAAATCATAATCTAGAACCATTTCTGAATTCCTCATTTACTTGTCAAATGTTGTCTAAAAATAGTAAATGTAGCCTCAATCCACGATGACAACAACATTGTGAGCTCCTCTTACGCTGATGCAGACAGCACAGGCTCTAGGCACACAGTCACCCGCTGGGTATACCATGGAGTTCAATCTAACCCTGGTTATGGAAAATATTTCTATAAAGCTATAAGTTGTAACAGATAAAACAGGTACCTTAGAGGTGACTGCTTCCTTTAAGAATTAATCACAGAATTCAGATTCCCGAAGTATCCCTGTTATTCTACTGTACCATTTTTTCCCTTTGAGGCCTAAAAGTTGAACAGGACTGTCCTGGTGGAATGGGGGAAGGTGAAGGGATTACAAATACAGCAAACAGTATCACTTCAATTTATTTTATTAAATGTGTTCAGTATTGAGTGCCTGTCATGTACCAGGCTCTATTCAAACCTTGATGTAAAAATATGTAAAATGGTAGGGAATACAGAGTTATGCCAACATGATAACGGAGATTAGTGGCTAAAAACTTGCTGTAAGCAACTGTTACTCTCACATTACGTTGTAAAGAGTCTTGTACCGTAGGCTAAGTGGCACTGGATTCAAAAGAGGTGTGCCATTAATGGGGTAACAGTACTTGTTCCTTGTTTTAAAAAGAAAACTTTGATAGCTGTATGTAAAATGGACCACAGAGAGAGGGAAAATGAAAAGAGAACTGTTAAGAGTCTCCTCCAGTTAGCTAGGATAGAGATGATAAGGGACTTACACCGAAGCAGTGGCCATAGGAATATAGCCTAAGGAACAAAGAGACATTTACCAAATAGCACAGGAAAGGTTTGACCTCCAACTGGCTACAGAAAATAAGGCAGAAGGGCAGCCATGAATGAGGTGTAAGAGCAGTACAGTAACAGAGTAAGTTAGTTTTGCACATATGAGGTTGTGATACCCATAAAATTTCAGGGAATACTGGCTATCTGGTAGGTAGTTAAAGATAATGGTGCAAAGGGGCACCTGGGTGCCTCAGTCGGTTAAGTGTCAGACTCTTGATTTCAGTCAGGTCATGATCTCAGCGTCATGAGACTGAGCCCCGCATCAGCTCCACACTCAGTGGAGTGTCTACTCCCTCTGCCCTTCTACCCCCATCATACCCTGCCAAAATAAATAAATAAATCTTTAAAAAAAAGAAATAATGGTACACATATTTATGTACTTACTAACATAAATTTACACATTTACAGTGACATTATATAGAGATACTAGTTCTTCAAAATAAACATATCAAGTGCTAGCTAATAATTTCTACATAGGACTAATTTTTCTTTGTATTACATATTATAGAAAATCTAAGATGTGAAGTCCATGTATTAAAGTTTCAATGTATATTAACTATATATAACTTTCATGCATAGGAGAACATTTAATGTATAACTTGGAATTAGAGGCTATTAGTGCTAAAAGAAACATGATATATCAACTAGTCCAACTACCACACTTTACATGCAAGTACCATACCTGCTATTCAAAACTACATAATATGGCTAAACAGTGATTCTTAAATGCAAGCTGCTTTGGAAGCTAGAAAGTAGATAGAACATTATTTTAAAACTTAAAGGAAACATACAGCAGAATAACAGAAATACTCAAGAGACTTCAGTTTTATGACCAACTCTGCCAATAAATAGCTAAAAAATCTTGAGGAAGTTGTAGGTCTTAAATTTGTCTTCTCATTTGTAAAAGAAAAAAAATGGATTGGATTACTAAAAATTTTATTAATAGGAATTCTTAAATATTCTACAATGTAAAAAGGATTTTCTAAAGTAATAAACATTATAAATGGAAGACAACTTCCTAGTACATATTGGAACATATGCTCAACGATTTTTTTTTTTAAGATTTTATTTATTTATTTGACAGACAGAGAGCACAAATAGGCAGAGAGGCAGGCAGAAAGAGAGGAGGAAGCAGGCTCCCTGCTGAGCAGAGAGCCCGATACGGGGGGCCGATCCCAGGACCCTGGGATCATGACCTGAGCCAAAGGCAGGGGCTTTAACCCACTGAGCCACCCAGGCGCCCCTGCTCAACAATTTCTTAGTGAAGAGGCATGATAAGGAAAAAAAAAAGTTTAGAAATATCTATAATAGAGATACACCATAGTAGCAGGAGAATAATTATGTTCAACAGGGAGAAACGGAATTACAAGAGGAGGCTGGATAATCAGTGGCTGTCTGTCCCTCTCTATGATATGAGCTTCAGCCACACCCTCACAGATGCTGGGAGGCAAGTGGAGAGATGGACACAATCTGGGACCAAAGGATGCTTTAAAGGTTTCTAATAAGACAGAAGTTGTCTGACCAAAAGATAAGGCATGGAGGTATATACACAGAACTGTACTTTCAACCATTCTGGGATATCAGACACTTCTAAAACTGAATTAAATGTCATGTTCTAAGATCCTATACAGTTTCTTTCTTTTAATTGAAGTATAATTAACATACAGTGCCGTATTAGTTTCAGGTGCACCATGTAATGATTCAACAGTTCTATACATTACTCAGTGCTCATCATGGTAAGCGTACTCTTAATCCCACAAATCTATTTTCCCCACCCCCACCCACTTCCCTTTTGGCAACCACCACTTTGTTCTCTGTATTTAAGAGTCTGGGTTTGTTTGGGGGTTTTTTGTCTCTTTTTTCTTTGTTCATTTGTTTTGTTTCTCAAATTCCACATAAGTGAAATCATATGGTATTTGTCTTTCTCTGACTTATTTCACTTAGTATTATATCTTCTAGTTGTAGTACTATGCAATTTCTTTAATAACAGTCATCACATTTAAAATCAATTGTCAAATGTTTGTCTTCTTTGCTCTACTTTGAGACAGAAAAGGAGATATCTGTTGTGTTCACTACTAAAAAAGTTTACATGAATATATTATCTTAGTTCCTGGAAGCCAAATAAATAGGATGGATGTATTTCCTGACTATTCTAAAAAGAACCTTCTGAAATCAATTTCCATCCTATCCAAGGCACCGTCCCTTTCTGTTACCCATGTTCCAATGTTTAACAAACTCGATGGTCAAAACACGTTTTCACGGATCTGCTATAAAATGCACTGCAGGGGCGCCTGGGTCGCTCAGTGGGTGAAAGCCTCTGCCTTCAGCTCAGGTCATGATCCCAGGGTCCTGGGATGGAGCCCCGCATTGGGCTCTCTGCTCAGCAGGGAGCCTGCTTCCTCCTCTCTCTCTCTGCCTGCCTCTCTGCCTACTTGTAATCTCTGTCTGTCAAAAAATTTTTTAAAGACTCTTAAAGACTCAATTTGCTTCCACTCAGAATAGAGGCTTATGGTGGGGGCGGGGCGGGGAGAGGAAGAGGGGGAGTGGGTGGGAGGAGGAGTCACATGATTAATGGGAGTTTGAGCTCAGGCCCATTCCCTGAACCCACTGTGGTTATCTCTCCAGTTCTAGAATGTATAATGGGAATAGATTTACTCAGCAACTGGCAGAATGCCCACCTTAGTTCCTTAATCTGTGGAGTGAGGGCTATTAAGGTAGGAAAGGAAAAGTGGAAAATACTAGAACTTCTCCTACCTAAAGTACAAGTAAATTGAAGGCAATACTGCATTCCTGGAGATACTGCAAGGATTAGTGCCAAGGACCTAGAAGATACAGGGCTGGTGATTTCTACCACATCCCCACTTAACTTGCCTATGTGGCCCTGTACATAGGCCACAGGTCCTAGATAATGGCAATTTATTATCACAAACTTAATGAAGTGGTAACTCCCACTGCAGCTGTTGTTCCAGATGTGGTTTCAAGGCTGGAGGGAATCAAATATCCCCCAGCACCTGGTATGCACTAACTGATCTGAAAAATGCTTTCTTTTTCTAGGTCTGCTAGTAAAGACTATACACTTCAGGGTTATACCAATTCACCAGCTCTGTGTCAAACTGGTCAACAAGGACTTTGCCATTTCATTCCACTGGATATCATGTTGGTGTGTCACACAAACCTATTGGACCCGGAAGCAGAAAACTGCAACTACTCTAGACACATGTGTTCCAGAGGGTGGGAAGTAGGTCTCACAAAAATGCTGGGCCTTGGTGAAATTCCTAGGAGGCCAGTGGTCTGGGACATGTCAAAATGACCATTTTTCCCACTAAGAACAACGCATAGTACTTACTGGGTCTTTTTGGATTTTGGAAGCAACAAATACCTTATTTGGACATTCTTCTCCAACCTTTCACCAAAGTAACACAAAAAGCAGCCAGTTTTGAGGGGGGGCCCAGAAGAAGACAAAGCTCTGCAATAGGCCCAGACTACCAGGCAAGCTACTCTACCACTTGGGGTTTATGACCTGGCAAATGTGGTAGTGTTTCAAGTTTCTGTAGCAGAAAAAGATGTAGAATGGAGACTTTGCCAGACCTCTCTAGGCGAATCATAATGCAGAGTTGGAGTAGTCCTGAAGGACAGTGGTAAAAGAACAGCCCCTCAGTGGGCAGAACTGTGAGCAGTGTACTTGATGGCTTTTCCTAGAAGGAAAGACAGCCTAAAATACAGATCTATAGTAATTTGTGTAAAGTGACGAATGATTTTGCTGGATGGTCCGGGATTTAGAAGGGACATGAATGAGAAATAGATGACCAGACAAGGTCTGGGAAAGAGATATGTGGACCGTTTTCCCTGAATGGGCAGAGTGAGAAAATAAATCAGTCACATGTAATGATTTCTTCAGCAGAAGGAATCTGAATAATCAGGGGATGATAATTGGTCCTATGGATGTCAGTTTCCTTTCCCAGCTATTCCTGTCTCCACAAATGGGTTCAAAATCAAAGCCGCCCAGCAGAAGGGATGTGCTCTGTCTTAGTGGTAGAGGGGGCATCTCAACATGTCCCAGACTGTTAGCCAATGAAAAATTTCACCAAGGTGGCAAGTCCCTGAATTTTTATGATGGAGGTTACACATGGATTCAGAAACATTCAGAAACACTGACTCATATTGATTTAGCTATAGCCACTGCTAAATGACCAATCTGCCAACAGCAGAGACCAACAGCAAGCTTCCAATATAGCATCATTCCCTGAAATGATCAGATGGCTACCTGGTTGCAGGTTACACTGGGCCATTCTATATCGAAAGGACAGTGATATATGATCACTAGAATAAACACTTACTCTAAATATAGATTTGCCTTTCCTACCCACAAAGTTTCTATCAAAACCTCCATCAGTAAACTTAGAGACTCCCTTATTCATTGTCCTGGTATTCTACACAGCAGCTTCTAACCAAAGAAATCATTTTACAAGAAATGATGTGTGATAATGGGCTCATGACTATGGAATTCACTGGTCTTACCAGTGCTGGGCCTGGCAGACTAGTGAAATAATCCTTGAAAAAAAAAAAAAAAACTTTCTATTTGAGATCATTGTAAATTCCCATGTGATTAAAAGAAATAATACATAGAGATTCCTTCCATCCTTTTACCCAGTTCTCTCAAGGTTAACATCTAAGATCATATAAGATACCACAACCAGGAAACCGACATTGATACAATCCACCAATAATATTCAGATTCTACCAGTTTTATATGCAATTACTTGTATGTATATTTAGTTCTTCACAATTTTATCACATGTGAAGACTCACGTATTCACCACAGTCACGTTACAGGGCAGTGCCTTCACTGCACGGATCCCTCGTGTTGCCCTTCTGTAACTCCCCATCTTCCTTCTGACCACCACCCCTACCTCTAACTCTTAGCAACCACTGATCTCTTCTCCATCTCAATAATTCTGTGATTTCAAGAATGTCACCAACAGTCTTAAACTGGCTTTTTTTCACTCAGCATAACACTCCTGAGAGTCATTCAAGTTGTTCTGTGTATCAATCGTTTGTTCCTTTTTCCTTCTAAGTAGTATTCCATAGTATGGATGGATCACAGTTGGCTTTAGCATTCAACAGCTGGAGAACATCTGGGCTATTTCCAGTTTTTGGCTATTACAAATAAAGCTGCTATGGACATTTACGTACAAGTTTTTATATGAACATGAGTTTCCATCTCTCTGGGATAAACACTCGGTGCACTAGTGTACACATATCTTTTCTGATAGAACCCAACCATTTCAATTTGGGTAACTGACCAGAGGGGAGCTGCTGAACTGCTGACTTCTGGAATGAAGTCCACCACTCATTATCTGCCAGTGGCCAAGAACAGAATGCTTAAAAAAACAAGGCAAAACCCAGAAAGAATCAACTGTTTAGTTTTATTCCCAAATCCCTACAAACCACGTTCCACTCAACTATGATAGTTTCCTTTATTTCCTTTATTATTTAATGCCAACAGATAAAAACAAACTTAAGGGGCATAGTCTTGTTATAAAAATTACTACACTATAGGAGCACCTGGCTGGCTCAGTTGGTACAGCATGTGACTCTTGATCTTGGGGTTGTGAGTTCCAGCCCCGTGTTGGGTGTAGAAATTACTTAAAATAAAAAACTCTTTGGCGCACTGGGTGGCTCAGTCGGTTAAATGTCCGACTCTTGATCCCAGCTCAGGTCTTTATCTCAGTGCTGAGTTCAAGCCCCACGGTAGTCTCCACAATGGGTATGGAGCTACTTTAAAAAAAGAAAAAAAAAGGAGAAATAAAGTCTTAAAAAACACTTTAAAACATTTCCTAAATTAGTATATATTTAAAAGAGGAAATTTTAATATAATCTTTAAAAGAAAAATAAAACCCAAACACCTTAAAAGAATGGAGATTTCTGAGCAAAAGTGAATTAATAAAGATTCACTAAGTTAATACTGACTTGGGAAGTCATAAAAGACTCTCACAGGGTATGATCATATCATATGACCACCCATGAAACAAAATACCTACAGGATATATTCAGATTATATTTATCTTTTCTTTTAGGAAACGTATAGTATTATTTCTATTATGGGTGTTGACTTTTCCCTAGAGATTTATACCTACCTCAATTCACTTTTCTATCATTTTTATATTAACTGGTAATTTTCTCTAAATATGCTTTGAAAATGTTAAGACTCCACTGTGAAACTAAAGATCTCAAAAGATTTTTCTTACAAACTCAGGGATAACTCACCTAGAATTTCATAATGTAAAAACCAGCTGGCACCACAGCTAAAACCATAAATATTTTTCAACATACTTTTACATAATTCCTTTTTAAAGCATTAGTATAATTTTTAAAGTTGTCAGTATAAAATAGTGAGAAAACAAGTTAAATAAAACTGTAGAATATTGCTACTATACGAACTTAGTAGGCTTAAAACTTACACTAAAAATAAGAATTTTTCCCTTCATATTAAAACAAATCCTTTAAATAAACTTTATTTTGGATTTTTCTAGTATTCTGAAAGGATAAAATATCTGATTCATATATTCTGCCTTCTGGAACGTTCCAGCATCTTGAAATAAAAAATATCAATAAGAAATATCCATGAAAAAAAAAAAGAAATATCCATGAAAAAGTGAAAAATAACATTTTTAAAAATCTGCATGAAACCTAATATATTGCTAAAATAAAACTATAAACTGTCTTGTAACACCAGTATTCTAAATAAATAAACTAAAATAGTAAAATGTTATTCTCTATCGTAAAAGAATAAAATGTTCTACTGTGTAGTGCCAAAAACTTGCAAACCATTTTCCAATGTGCTGAAAAGTCATATGCTACCCTCTACCGTTAAGAAAGAGTATTAGTCACAAAGCAGAAAACCAATTATTTGCTCAACTATTGCCACCTTGTGGCTATAAAATAGGTCATCTGCTATTGCAGAGCTTCAGCTGACTTATTAACACATTTTCAAATCTCTATTGTCTAAGTGACACAAGAGCATCAGAGGTTTTAAAGTATTTCTTTAAAAAAAAAAAGGGGGGGGGTGCCTGGGTGGCTCAGTGGGTTAAGCCTCTGCCTTCAGCTCAGGTCATAATCCCAGGGTCCCGGGGTCGAGCCCCACATTGGCCTCTCTGCTCAGCAGGGAGCCTGCTTCCCCCTCTCTCTCTGCCTGCCTCTCCGCCTACTTGTGATCTCTCTCTGTCAAATAAATAAATAAAATCTTTAAAAAAATAAAAAAATTAAAAATTAAAATTAAAATTAAAAAAAGAGTTGAAAAAGTATCTAAGTTAAAAAAATATACTTAGCACATATTTACCTGGTCCTCTAAACATAAGAATGTGTTATGTTGGTTACAAAAGTGAGAGGAACTGGTCCCTACCCTGAAAAAAAACAAACAAAAAACTAATTGAAGAGATAGCTGTGTAAACCAGTAATAAAGGTAATAAACCAAAGAAAAACAGAAATGGGTAAGTGAGCATGGAATGAATATGGCACCTGCAAACCCACATACCAAACAATGGCATTTCAGGTCATTTAAATTTGAGATTCCTTTAGCTACTGTATAGTAGATTCAGTGAAATCTTAGGATAAGTATTTCATGATGAACAGCCTTCATTAAATTCCCATCTGCCGGGGAAGGTTCCTCTGGAGGATAACCTGCCTGGCTCGTACTGAGAATCACTTACTTCCAAGGTGCCCATACACACACTGAAGTGGGCACTCTAAGGATAAGAATGAAATCAACAGGTAAAATTTCAACCTATATAGTTGACTATACATATATATTGTTAAATCCAGTAGTTGGCCAACCAAGATATTATAAATGTATAGGCTTAATACTACTATAAATCAACAAATATATATTCAACCCCTAACGTATATAAAGAGTGAATAAAAAATGATCCCCAATCTCCAGGAACTACAATCTAAAAAACAGGATAGAACGAGTTCTTAAATGACTTCATTATAACTTAAGAGTTGTGTGTGTACCATAAAGGGAATATAAAACAAAGCTTCAGGACATTCGAAAGGAGTTTGGTCTGGTTAATGAGACGATAAACACCTAATGGAAGAGATTATTTTTATAATGGAATTTGCAGGCAAGGAAACTAATTCCCGGGGAAAGAGCAAAGATAAAGAAACAATGATTTGTTTGGTAACAGTGAACTATTTATTTCCACACAGAAAAATTTTTGAGCAGAAACCATGCATAGATGAAAATTACATAAGGCCCCAATCTATATGTCATAAATGTAATATTTTGTTAGGATAAGTCTATTTTATGGTTCAAATTTATAGCATTCGCTTATTATGAAGTCAAAAAATTGTGAAAATGCAGTTATTTTAATAAAAAGCACAAGATGAACACCCAAAGAACAAATAATCTAATCAAGAAATGGGCAGAGGACATGAACAGACATTTATGCAAAGAGACATCCAAATAGCCAACACACACATGAAGAAGTGCTCAACATCACTCGGCTTCAGGGAAATATAAATCAAAACCACAACGAGATACCACCTCACACCAGTCAGAATGGCTAAAATTAACAAGTCAGGAAATGACAGATGCTGGCAAGGATGCGGAGAAAGGGGAACCCTCCTACACTGTTGGTGGGAATGCAAGCTGGTGCAGCCACTCTGGAAAACAGCATGGAGGTTCCTCAAAAAGTTGAAAATAGAGCTACCCTATGACCCGGTAATCACACTACTGGATATTTACCCTAAAGATACAAATGTAGTGATCCGAAGGGGCACGTGCACCCCAATGTTTATAACAGCAATGTCCACAATAGCCAAACTATGGAAAGAACCTAGATGTCCACCAACAGATGAATGGATAAAGATGTGGTGTGTGTATGTGTATATGTATATGTATGTGTACATATACATATACACACATACATATACATATGCACATACATACAATGGAATATTATGGAATGGAATACACATACATACAATGGAATATTATGCAGCCATCAAAAGAAATGAAATCTTGCCATTTGCAACAACGTGGATGGAACTAGAGGGTATTATGCTTAGCGAAACAAGTCAATCAGAGAAAGACAATTATCATAAGATCTCCCTGGTATGAGAAGTTGAGAGGCAGAGTGGGGGGTTTGGGGATAGGGAAGGAAAAAATGAAACAAGATGGGGTTGAGAGGGAGAAAAAACCAAAAGAGACTCTTAATCTCACAAAACAAACTGAGGGTTACTGGTGGGGTAGGGGGGTAGGGATAGGGTTGTTGGGTTATGGACATTGGGGAGGGTATATGCTATGGTGAGTGCTCTGAAGTGTGTAAGCCTGACAATTCACAGACCTGTATCCCTGGGGCAAATAATACATTATATGTTAATTAAAATAATTATTAATTTTTAAAAAGCACAAGTTGGTATCAGTGGTGAGGAATAACAACCCTAGTTCCAAATTTCTGTATTTTGTTTTGACAGCTCAATATCCATAAATACCCCACATGGGAAAAAAATATATCCCACATGGATAGAGGTGAGGAAACAGGCATTGTCATGTGCTCTAAGAGGGAGGTGGTACAAAAAGGTTTGTCTATCAAAACTCAAACTGGGGGTTCCTGGGTGGCTCAGTCGTTAAGTGTCTGCCTTCATGATCCTAGGATTCTGGGATCGAGACCCACATCAGGCTCCCTGCTCAGTGGGAAGCCTGCTTCTCCCTCTCTCACTCTTCCTGCTTGTGTACCCTCTCTCACTGTCTCTCTCTGTCAAATAAATAAATAAAATCTTAAAAAAAAAAAAAAAAGAACACCCTCAATTGCCTGGATACTTTGACCCAGCATATATCCCATAAGCATGCAAAAAATATGTAAATACTCACTGCAGCACAGTCTGTATTTAAAAAAAAACAAAACAGAAAACCACCTAGAAGCTCATTAATGAAGGCCTGGTTAAATAAATTATGCTACATCCATACCATGGAATACCAAGCAAATTTTTTTCAATGAGGTAATAATAATTATATATATATAATGTGTAATATACATTACACATATATAATGAGGAAAAATATTCCAAGTTATACTTACCTAAAAGCAGCAACTCTCAGGAATAGCAACTAAACTATACTGAGTGCTTATTAAGCATCAGGTATTTGTGCAAAGTGTTTATTTATTTATTTATTTATTTGAGAGAGAGAGAGAGAGAGAGAGTGAGAGAGAGTATAAGAGGGGAGAAGGTCAGAGGGAGAAGCGAAATCCCTGCAGAACTGAGAGCCCGATGTGGGACTCGATTCCAAGACTCCAGGATCATAACCTGAGCCAAAGGCAGTGGCTTAACCAACTGAGCCACCCAGGTGCCCCTGAGCGTGCAAAGTGCTTAAATAATAAATTCATTTAATCTCATAACAACCTCATGACAAAGTATTTTTTCAAGAAAAAGGAAAAGAAGATATAGAGATATTAAGTAATTTCCCAAGAAAACACAGCTAGTAAATGACGAAAGAACCAGGATTCAAACCAAAACTATCTGAATCCAGAGCTTACACTCTTCTATAGGAACAATATAATTCAAAATAGTACCAACCAATTTGTGTTTGGGTGTAGAAATTATTTAAAAATAAAATCTTTAGGGGTGCCTGGGTGGCTCCTTCAGTTAAGTGTCTGACTTTGGCTCAGGTCATGACCTCAGGGTCCTGGGATGGAGCCCCATGACAGGCTCTGCACCCAGCAGGGAGTCAACTTCTCCCTCTTCCTCTGCCCCTCCCTCCACTGTTTTTCCTCTCTCTCTCAAATAAATAAATAAAATTTTTAAAAAATCATATCAAATCAAATCAAATATTTACAGGTGCCAGGGTGGCTCACTCAGTTAAGCATTTGACTTTTTTTTTTTTTTTAAGATTTTGTTTATTTATTTGACAGACAAAGATCACAAGTAGGCAGAGAGGAAGGCAAAGAGAGAGAGGGGGAAGCAGGCTCCCCGCTGAGCAGAGAGCCAGACATGGGGCCCGATCCCGGGCCCCATCACAGGACCGTGAGATCACGACCCGAGCTGAAGGCAGAGGCCCAACCCACTGAGCCACCCAGGCACCCCAAGCATTTGACTCTTAATTTTGGCTCAGGTCATAATCTCAGGGTCATGAGAACCTGCCCCATGTTGGGTTCTACACTGGAAAAAGCCTGCTTAAATTCTCTCTCCCTCTTCCTCTACCCCTCCCTTGCTTTCTCTTTCTCAAAAAAACCCCCCAAAAACCACCACCAACAACAACAAAAAAAACACTTTCAAATTATTTCCTATGATCTCCTTATTTGCTATTCCAAAAAAAACCACAAACAAACAAACACAAAAACAAAAACAAAACAAATACATTCTCCAGCCTGAAAAGTGAGGAAAAGGAATGGGAGGCTTTTACATTTTCCATTATAATCTTCAATGCTACTTGAACTTCCTTTTTACAGTAAGCAAATATTATTTTTATACTTTTTCAAAAATTTTGACCATACAACAAAAATGAACTTCATTCATCTTGTAAACTCAAGATACTCTCCAATTCATTAGATCCAGAAACTTCAAAAAGTGGAAGTTTCTTCACAAAGTTGAATCTCTTTTAACATCTCACAACTGCTCATATTCATCATCTTAAATATAAGACAGAAAACCGCTAAAAACTCCAATAAGCCCTTTAATTAATTAAAATTAATATGGTATTTTCAGTTTCTTTACTTTTAAAATTGTTTCTTCCTCGATTATTATTCTGGACAAGCACACCTAACTGATATGCTAATATGTAAATGCTAAAATATGTACTATTCTTAGCTATACAACTGTTTGTGAGCAATAACACACATCTCAATTCAAAGACAACCCAGGCAAAATTAACATACGAAACAACAGGTGTTGGCAAGAATGTGGAGAAAGGGGGAGCCTCCTACACTGCTGCTGAGGGTGCAAACTGCAGCCACTCTGGAAAACAGAACGGAGCTTCCTCAAAAACTTAAAAGTAGAAGCATACTACGATTGAGCAATTGCACTACTAGGTTTTTACCCAAAAGATACAAAATTACATATAGGAAGGGATACATCCACCACAACGTTTATAGCAACATTATCAATGATAACCAAGCCACTGAAAGAGCCCAAGTCCAATGACTGATGAATGGATAAAGATGTGGTTTATGTAAACAGTGGAGTATTACTCAGCCATCGAAAACAATGAAATCTTGCCATTTGCAAGGACGGGTTTAGAGTGTATTATGCTAAGTGAAAAATACCAAATGATTTCATTAGGAATCTAGGCAACAGAACAGATAATGTGTAGGAAGGGAAGAAAATAAGAGGGGAGAGGGGAAAGCAAATCATAAGAAACTCTTAATGATAAAGAACTGAGGGGCGCCTGGGTGGCTCAGTGGGTTAAAGCCTCTGCCTTCAGCTCGGGTCAGGATCCCAGGGTCCTGGGATAGAGCCCCACGTTGGGCTCTCTGCTCAGCAGGGAGCCTGCTTCCTTCTCTCTCTCTCTCTCTCTCTCTGCCTGCCTCTCTGCCTACTTGTGATCTCTGTCAAATAAATAAATAAAATCTTTAAAAAAAAAAAAAGAACTGAGAGTGGATAGAGGGTGGTCAGTGGGGGATGGATTAAATAGGTGATGGCTATTAAGGCAGGCACTTGTAATGATGTAAATGATGAGTCACTAAATTCTACTCCTAAAAGCCATACTATACTACATGCTAACTAACTAGAATTTAAATAAAAATTTAGAAGGAAAACAAAGACAGCCCAGGTACAATGAAGTTCAAATATGCACTATGTGTACTATTCATTCATTCACACATTTGGCAAACACTTATTAGTGCCCACTAAAGGTCAAGCACTGTGCTAGGTGCTGGGGATATAACAGAACAAGACAGACAAGGTCTCTACCCTTTGAAATTTATATTCTAGTGGGGTAAAAAGCCAGGAAAAGCTTTATTCTGAAGTATGCACATGTTACTCGGGAACCACAAGTTAACATACTAATGATTACAAATGACCTTAAATTAGAAAAAAACAGAATGGCATGTGCATGTTTGTTTGTTTGTTTTACTTAAAGTTTAATTTTTATTAATTATTTAGGAAAGCAGTGGGATTTCATTCAAAGAACTGTGCAATCCTGGAAGCATCTCTCTCTGTGAAACTATTCCTTGAAGACAGGAGATTGGAGGAGAAATGGCTGAGGACACAAAGCTAAAATGTACTAAGTTAAAGCTTACTCTGCAGCAGTCCCTGGACTGAGAGCAACTTCAAATGTATTATTTCAGGGTGCCTGGGTGGCTCAGTGGTTAAGTGTCTGCCTTATGATCCTAGGGTCCTGGGATTGACCCTCACATTGGGCTCCCTGCTCAGCGGAAAGCCTGCTTCGCCCTCTCCCACTCCCCCTGCTTGAGTTCCCTCTCTTGCTGTGTCCTTCTCTGTCAAATACATAAAAAATCTTTAAAAAAAAAAATGTATTATTTCATGCAAACTCCACCATAACCCCAGAGTACTATGCCCACTTTGAGATAAGAAAGCAAACTAAGATAGGCTAATTAACTCGCCCAAAGTTAATGGGTAAGATGGCTGCACCAGTCTCTGAATCCTGGTCTCCTGAAACTGAACCTAAACTCTAACCTCTGCACTGGACAGGGTCCTGAATGGCAGCAGGCTGGTAATGGAGAGATGTGTATTTAATCTTGTAGGCAGTGTGAAGAAGGGCTTATAAAATTCTCAAGCAAAGCAAAAAGAACATCTCATTAAGTCTGATTACACAGCCCAATTTTAGGAAGCTAACTCTGTCCACTGAGTATAATGACCACTGGAGCCAGTGGCATCAATTAAGAATGAGTAAAGGTTTCCACATAACTGGAAATGTTCCAAAGCTAAGAGCTCTTAGAATGGAGACTACAACCCAGCCTCCTGACACCCTCCTCTCCAGGGAATTTTCCTTCCTTCCATTAAACGGAAAAGTTGAAAAATCTTGAATATGTGAACCGCAAGTCACTAACATTTTTTTTTTTTTAAAGAAGAGCCCACCTTGGTGCTCGAATTCACTGTGAGATCATGATCTGGGCTGAGATCAAGAGTCGGACACTTAACTGACTGAGCCACCCAGGCACCCCATAACCAAATACATTTAACCTCCATCTAGTAGAATAATGTTTTCTAAACTGTGTTAGGAAAAGAAAAAGTGCTCTGAGAGACTCTACTCAGCCTAAACTGGAATGAACAATTCTAATAGCCGTGCTGGACTTCCAAGACACACTCCAGCCTCCTCTTGGAAAAACCAAAGGGAAAGGAAGGCAATGGAATCCAGATCATGCTCAAATACTTTAGTTATTTCCTTCAGTAAACAAACATTTTTAACCATGTGAAACCCCCAAGTATGATCACCATATGGCATTTCAAATAGTCTACCTATGATGATGTAATTTCACTCTTGCCACAATTAACTCAGCGGTTGAGAATTATTTTCTGGTAGTTTCTGAATGTGTCTGGAACGTGGTAATAAAGCATGCAGGAAGGGGTGTGAGTGAGAAATGTTGGAAGATGAGAAATAAGGAAATCCCTTACCTATAAAAGTATTTTGGGGAAGGGAAATGTGAATTAGATTTATGTATTTCCTACTTTACCACACTTAATCTTCACATCCACCAAGGATGGATTTAAATCCATCCATTAGTCAGTTCCAGGTCAGTCACCAGCATCCTTTTAGAATTTTATGACTTCTTCAGGTATGATAGACAAAAATGCACCCCCCTTCCCAATATGTCCATATCCTAATCCCTGGAATTTGTGATTATGTTACCTTCCATAACAAAGGAAAATTAAATTGCAGATGGAATTAAGGTTGCTAATCGGTTAACTTTAAAACAGGGAGATTTTAAAAAAATAAAATAAAATAAAACAGGGAGATTATTCTGCATTATCTGGGTGAGTTCAAAGTAATCACAACAGGCTTGTAACTGGAAGAGAGGTCAGATTGATATGATGTGAGGACTCAATCTACTGTTGCTGGCTTTAAAAATGATAGAAGGGGGGCAGTAAGTCAAGGAATGCATCCATTCTCTATAAGCTGGAAAGGCAAAGAACAGATCCCACCCAGAACCTAGAGAGAGGAACAAAACCTTCCAACACCTTGACTGTAGCCCAGTGACACATCAACCAGACTTCTCACCTACAACACTAAAAATAATACACCTGTGTTGTCTTAAACCACTAAACTTGTGGTAACTTGTTACGGGAGCAAACAGAAACCTAATAAAACAGGCTTCTTCTAATCCTTAATCCTTGGATTTTAGGAAAATTTTGCCATTAATAACTATTAACAATTACTACTAAATTCCTGGTAGTCTTCTATAATCCAGGACACTGCCAGGCTGTGAACTGTTGGGTGCTGGTCTCCAAAGAAATGCGTACAGAAATTGAGAGCGTTTATTTTTACATAATTTAACATTGCCAGACATCCAATTTCATGTCTATTGAATCTAATTAAAAAAAAAAAAAAACGGTGACTCGTATTTATGCCTATCTCTTCCATTTCACTTATCCAGTAATTCTATCCTATTTTTACAAAGTATCTATCGCCTGAAACATGTGGAAATTTTTTTTGTCATTTACAGAAAAGAAAAGCAAAGCACTGACCGGTTAAATCATCTGCTCAAGTTCACAGAGACAGTAATTCTCTTTCAACTATTCATTGAATTAAGTATTTATAAAGAGCGTTGCACGCCAGACACCAAGCTCCATGCTGGAACTTCTGTGTATAAAAAACTAGACGGCAGAGACCCCGACCTTCCCCGGTGTGAGTCCAATTCGTCTCTGAGACCCAGGAGTCGCCCCAGACCGCCTCACTGGCAGCGCTCCCTGCTGGTTTCCCGTCCAGCACTCACCCAGGAAGATGGACGCAAAGGAGTGTGGACAACGCAGGTCCAGCACGTAACTGCCGCACAGAAGTACCACAAATGGAGAAAAACACCAACCACTAGCTCTCTTCGGACTAGCCCGCCGCAAGGCCAAGACACACCCCTGATCCTAGCCCCACCCCTACCCCCGGCTCCGCCTCGACTCCCACTCCACCCACCACGCCCGGGTTCCCCTCAAGCCCCAGCCCCAGCCGGGTCCAACGCGTCTCTGGCGAGCTCCCGCCACTCACTGTCTTCTGCCCGAGCTCCGCCTCCCGCCACAGCTTCGAATGCCGTTCCAGAGCGCTCGCGAAGCCGCCTTGGCTCATTTCAGGCACTGCGGAATCGGAACTCTCACTCTCGGAGCTACTCTCGGTGCCTGAGCCTCGACAAGGCCGAGAGAGGAGAAACACTCGCCGGAGCTGGCTCTCGGCAGTGACGGCACGGGTCCTACACAGCGCCGCCATGACAGTTCCGCAACCTCTGACCTTGGACCTCTCCGCAGGCCCGCAGGCGCGCAGGCCACGGGGCGGAGCAACGAATGGTCCACCCTCGTGCCGAGCGCGGGCGACCCGGGAGTGTAATGGAGTCTGTGTAGGGAGCGGGCGTGCGGAGAGATGGTTATACTAAAATCGGTGAATTATATCGGTGGTGCCTAGGGGTCCCCTACTGGCTGCGATCTGCTAGGCTTTTCATGGAAAGTGTTTTTGACTTTCAGGAATTTCGTTCCTCAGAGCATCGTTTGGCCCTTGTCCTCCTGCAAATTCTGGTATTACTTATGAGACGTGCTAGCCCCACCACATGGGCTTTTATCCCTGATGGCCGCAAGGCTTGTTTTTCGGGTCTCTGCTCAACTAGGAGGGTCTCCGTGATTACCTTATTTAGAACTGGAACCCCAAACACATTGTCCGACTCCCCGGGTTTCCTTTGCACCATTTAGCATTAATATTGCTGTATAGTTTACTTAACAGTGTTTCGCTTTGCTTTCCAAAATTTGTAAACTCTTGGCTGTTGGATCCCTGATACCAGGCACACAGTGGGGTTCAATGAACGTGTGTGAAATCCTGGATCCAAGTTTGTCTTTTGCCGCCTCTTCTGAGATCCACTGAGGTTCAAAAAATTAATCTTTCTGAGACGTTTTTGTCACCTGTAGGTAGCTACAATTCCTTCTAAGTAATTACATTTCGGAATGTGCCTAAACAGATGCCACCAGACTCCCACCCTCATTCATGATTTTCTCCCTTTTCCTCATCAATGTTAATTCCCAGAATTTGCCCACCCTTTTCAAAACCAAGTGTTGATAAACTAAGCTGTCCATCTACTATCAATTTTATATTAACCCACAGTTATTTTAGAGGAGGTGACAAGCCCCTTTACAGTTCATTTACAAGTACTTTGACAGAAGGAATTTTTATGTGACCACAGCCCCTTTTTAGTAATATCTGACTACCTGGGTGGCTCAGTTGGTTGGGCGACTATCTTCGGCTCAGGTCATGACCCTGGAGTCCCCGGATTGAGTCCCACATCAGGCTCCCTTGCTTGGCAGGGAGTCTGCTTCTCTCTCTAACCCTCCCCCTTCTCATGCTCTCCACATGAACCTTGGAACGGTGTGTAATTGTATGCACCACAGAGTTTAGTACTACTAGCCAATTAGGGTAATCCTTACATAAGTTCACTAGGGTGCTTAAGAAACTCCAGGGTGGGGCGCCTGGGTGGCTCAGTGGGTTGGGCCTCTGCTTTCAGCTCAGGTCATGATCTCAGGGTCCTGAGATCGAGTCCCGCATCGGGCTCTCTGCTCGGCGGGGATCCTGCTTCCTCCTCCTCTCTCTCTCTCTCTCTCTCTCTCTGCCTACTTGTGATATCTGTCAAATAAATAAAATCTTTTAAAAAAAAAACAAAACTCCAGAGTGTTCTCCTTCTTGGCGCTTCAGCCATTTATTTTCTTTGACCATTAATGAAGTCTTACCTGAGACATTTTTGCGTTGTTATCTGTGGCTATTGCTACTTATACTTCCCTTCAGGAAAAAGTGGTAAATTGTAAAGAGCATTGGCCAGTGACCTCATGAACCCCTTAGTTCGAGTTCTGACTGTAATCCTGACCTCTAGCACATCAATGTAAGGTTGATTTCGCTTCCTCACTTATAAAGCCAAGCCATTAGCTTAAGAGAATTGATCCTAGAAACCAAGAAGAACAAAGCATGGTGAAATGGAGTGTTAAAGCAAAAAATCATACCCACTTACAAATATTCCAATAAAATTGGTGTTGGGTTTTTACTGTATGCTAGGAAAACCACCAAATTAAAAGAATCACACTACCAAACCACCTCACTCCGTAATCAAAATTGTGTATGAGAGTTGGCAAGAAATTTAGTCACCAAGTAGCATTTATGTAAGTACGAAATCCTGGCTGGTGATAGGTACTTGCAGCCCCTGCCCTCTGAAGGCTTATAAACTAAGAGTTGTTTCCACTCATTGTGATTTTGGTTCATTTTGATTTCAGAGTCTGAATAATATGGGCATTAATTGTATAAGGTTTGCAGGTTTACTGAAAAGTGATAACTGCTTTATATTAAGTCTAACCCAACACAGTCTCTATAATTAATCCAATTACAATAGGTCGGTCCCAAATTAATCACCAAATGTTTCTTTGGTATGGGCAAGAAAATCTGATTTTTCATCTGGGTCTTAAAAGCTATAAAGAAACACATATGATGTTGACATGGGACCTTATGCAGCATCTCCTCTACATACATAAACCAAATAGTCACTTATAATAAACATGTAGCTTGTTCAGTTTTGATACACTAATTCCATATAGCTACTTACGGTTTTTTCCCCATATCTAAATTACCAAGTGTCTGGAGAGAAGTTGTAATAATGGATTCACCTCTTTCCCTGACATGTAATACATACAAAAAGAACCCATACCCAAATTACAGAATTTTTATTGTTTTCAAATACTATACAAAAAAAAAAAAAAAAAAATAGTGTGCATTTCATGACAAACAAATCCAGAAACAGTGATTCCAAATTTTTTCCTTCTCTATTTCAGTAGTTTGAGTTACTAAAAGAATAATCCAGTGAATTCTCTCTTCCATTGATTACTTTGGCCTCATAAGCATGAGAACTCTTGCTTTATTTTCCACAAACTCCATAAATTGAAGACAATCCTTTGTAAAAAGAGGTTAATTTCAGAGATTTCCTTCTTTCACACTTCTTGTTCACTTAAACATCTGAGATTTCACTCTCAAGTTACTGTTTTCTTTCAGTGTCAAACACAAAATTCAATAGCATGACCAGGACCTCTCTGGTATTTTTAATAATTACTGTGTTCCAAATTTCTTAAATATCTGTGAATTCGTAATATTGAATCTTCCACAATGACTATTCTGAATAATATTTCTACCTCCATATGTTTGTCTAAATTCAACCTCTCACTACTTTTTACTACTACTTTTAAGATGCAGAGTACTTTGCAAAAGATTAAATCATTTGAAATTAAGTAAAGGTAGATGTCTGGAAAAGCCATTCTCCCAATTTCTTTCATGACCATCACCAAGTACCCACATACTACCATCCCATTTTCCATTCCTTAGTCTATCATTTCTCATTATAAAGCAGAGATCTAAATATATTCCACTCAGCTAAAGTTGAAAGATAGTAACAGGGCAGGACACCCAAAAAACAATGTGATGAAAAGAGGATGTTGTGATTTAAAAAAAAAAAGAAAAGAAAAATGAAAGACTGGTTGGAAAAAAAAATAATTTAACAGTTATGATGAGTAACCACAGTATTTCTATAAAAAGACAAATTTTTACAGATCCAGTCCTCCAGGACAGCACTTCAACAACTGGGCAACTGCCTTAAAGCCTCTTCAAGGAAATAATATATATGTTAGTCTGACACCATTACGCAGTGATTTAAAGCAGATAGTTAAAAAAAAAAAAAGTTATGTTTTTTGTTTTTTTGTTTTTTTGTTTTTTTGCATAGACACCAGTTGATTATTTAATACAAGCTGTTTCCAGATCACTGGTCTCACAATAAATATTGAGACCTATAAGACTCATATACAGAATTTATTAGGCTTTTTACATTTAATAGAGCATATTTTCGGTTGCATCTAAAATGCTATAACAAAAACTCTAGCAATCAAGAATGGCAGCGTGTTACTCATAACAACCAACACTTGTGGCTTTTCAAATTTGGTTTTCGTAAGATAATTTATCCTGAAGTAAATCTAGTCATGCTTAAAAAAAAAAAAATGCCTCAGGTCACTCCAAGCTTGGCAATTAACATTTGGCATAAACAATACTAAAACAATTACAGCTTGATAAATAACAAATACAACATTATAGGCCATAACCATACACAGAATAATGAAAGGTCATAGTGACAAATAAGTAAGTAATTAGAAGAGAGTACCTTGGCCTCCATGCAGATACTTCTAGAGGCTTTGGTTCATTCAGCCCTGCCATTTTTTTCAAAGTAGAGGGGCAATGTCTACAGTATCACTTATGCATTAAATCCTCAGGAGTTATCACCAACCCCTTAGTATAAAATCTTTTCAAGTTATATTAGTCATACAACTTTGTGTGCTCATTTTTAAATGGTGCTAAATGAATTAAATGAAGACAGCAACGTTCCCCCTAATGTGATTGATTTTAGCATTTTTACAGCTACTGAGATCTAAACAATGTTCAGGCTTTTGAATGGAACAGGTGATGAGTGTTCCTATTCCAACCTACTGGTAATTAGGAGACGCCTGAATCAAAATGTTATTTTGCAACCTACTCTGAAACTAGAAATTTAGTCTCACGACAAGTAAGTCGAGAGAAGTCGCATAATAACAAATACACTGAACGTGTTATTATCACAAACGGTGACAAGAATGTGAGGGTTCCGCTCTCAAGTCATCTAGGACTCTGAACCGCTGCACATGTCGTCACTTACCAAACTGTAACAAACTGGAAGTCGAGCTAACTTATTTATACTTAGTCTGCTGTCTTCAGACACACAAGATACAAGATTACCTTCTACCAGAACAATGTTTATTCAAGAAACATTTCCTGTAGCTGGTCGTTCTTCCCTCGGAGCTAAAGAAAATTATGCCAAAACTTGTAATAACCAGGATTCAGGAAATTTTAAAGAACATTTTAGTTAGCAATCAAATACCCAGAGGTTCAAGAAGGAGACAAGAAAATCGTATTGAAGACAAAGATCAAAGTGGCATCCCAGATCCAGAGCAATTTTGTAAAGGAGGAAAGCAAGTATGATAACCTGAAGCTTCTTAGATCATTCTAATGAGGATCCCCAGGGATTACATGTGTTGTTGTTGTTGTTGTTGTTGTTGTTGTTGTTGTTGTTTTATAATAGTGTTTCCTAAATCAGGGCCCTTAAATGCACATTAGAGGGTATTTCCCAGGAATCAGAGGTGAAGATAGTTTTATTCTGTTCAACCCACAAACTATTTGGTCAAATGAGTATGTAAAGCTAAGTGAAAGCACATCTGGTGGAAATTCGCGGCGACGACTGTTGACGAGACGTGCTTGGATCTTGCCTGCAGCATCTGGCAGTGGGCAGCCGAACAAAGGTGAGGGCCTCACGGGTTCGCCTGCGTCTGTTCTGGAAGAGGCTCTGGGGCGCCGGCACTGGCATTTGCCGTTGAATTCAAGACTTCGCCAAAATCCCCGCCAGCTGGCTTGGTTCCCCCTACTTTAGACTTAAAAAAAAAAAAAAAAGGTTCAAAAAGGACAAGACATCGCGAAACATAAACTCAGCTGACTCTGCCAAAAAGTAACTCAAATTTTACTTTGAGGATCAAATCCATCCGGAACCTGCTAGCCCAGCGACGGTCATATAGGCGCGGAGTTCAGTACTGCTGCAGTGTTCCACGCAGTTAAACAGAAAACCGTGCGGGGGGTCCTCTGCGGGAATACTCAGATTGGTAGATGCTAGCGCTCCTCTTTTTTCCCATCTGCTCATCATTCCTCCCAGGAAAATCTGCCCAAAAAACTTCTGAAGACCTACTACTCTCGAATATCTATTGGCAGTCTCTCAATATTTGGAAAACACTTTAGCTCCATCAGACTGTTCATTCAGCTACACTCATTCAAGAAATACTGAATCTGACAAGCAAAGAAATCGATCTGGTTTTCCCAGTTACAGCATAAAACCTCCTAATGCGCTGCTACTTACAGTGTGGTGCAAAGATCCCCAGACTGACTCAGTGTCCCCTGGGAGCCTGTTAGACATGTAGGCTCAGCCCAGCCTCCCCACCTCCATCTAGAGATCTCCAGGGGCTTCCTAGACAAGTTACAGTGTGTGAAGCACTACTCCAATTTATCTGGCCTGAAATTTTGTCAGTGAACATCTGTCTGCATGAATAGGTCTGCCTTACGTTTGTATCATACTTTATGCTTTTCAAAACCCTTATTATGTCATTTCATCCTTAACAACACTGACCTATCTATGCTCTCTGTTACATCTCCTTACTGACCAACGGGACAGCTGACTAACATTGGGAAACCAGTCAGTAACCCACAAAGCAACTCACGGTAGGTTTAACTTGACCCTGCTCTTAGTTGAATCATAACTGACTAGCCACATTATCAGTTGGAATCTAGCTGAAATTTTCTCTCACTCTCTTTGGTTTCCCATCCACGATCCTTAAACTGTTTGGAAAATCTGCACGACTTTTGTCCACTGCATATTTACTAATTTATTAAAACACATTTCTTTATTACAGGAAAAGTTTAAAACCCTTGCAATTCAACACGTCTAATGCAGGACTCTTTCTACAACTGGTCCCTTCTCTATTCCTCCTTAACTTTAATCGGCTGTAGCAGCTACCTAGTTGGCCCAGTCGGATACCTGGGAGAGAATCCTTGATCCTTCCCATCTTGTGCCACATCCAATCCAACGCCGACTTTCAGGCTGTCATTTCTAAATTCTAAACATCTCTGAAACCTGTCCCATGGGCACTACCTTAACTTGCCTCACCACCATCTTGGCCTGGATTACAACTCCTTTGTCCTAACTAGTCTTCCTGACACCAGTCTTCGTTCCCTCAGCTCTGCAGGGCACCAGTGATCTTTCCAAAATGCACAGCATACTCTACCCACACTGTTTGAAATCCTTTAAGGCTTCCCATTGCCCCAAGTCCAAATTCTTTAGTGTGGCCTACCCATCGCCCTAGCTTCATCTCCTGCTCACTACCCTACAAGCACAGCAAAGTTCCTGGTATTCCTGAAAAGGGCTCCAAAGCTGCAAACATTCCCCTCAACCTCAAAGCCTCCATTTATATTATTGTGTCCTGTGGGAAGCCTTCCCCTTATCTTCCCTCCTAGGCCAGGTCAGACATTCCTGCTACTAGTCCCACTGCATCCCCGAGTCTCCCTGTCGTGGCACCTGACCTCACTTTATTTTCATTGACCATTAAATTGTCTACCCATCTTACAAAAAGGGTCTCTGTCTCTTGCTCACTGTGGTATCTCTGAGGCTTACCCCTGTCACATGGCAAATGCCCAATAATCCCAGATCCATGAATCATTCCAAAATCTAAACCTAAGTACATGGAGACCTGATGTTTAATTGAATATAAATGTAATCTAGCTAAATTACATCCCAAGCATACAACCATATTTTACAGTCTTTTGAGGTTATGTTTCATAAACTTCACTTTTTAAAAAAATTACAAGTTTTTTATCTGAATGGTGCCTAGTCATGTCTCAAAAGCCAAGTTTCACCACAATTTATAGAAGCTAAATATACTCAGAGGGAGAGTATGTAGTAAATGACCTGGACTTTTCTCCTCACCTTCAATGGCAAAAGAATACAGTTGTCTGGTTTTCCAACCAGTCATTTCAAAAACTGATGCTTAAGGCAGATTTCAAGGCGAGGCTTATCACGATAAACCTCAAATAGTGAGAACTGAATTATAGTAAGCCTTGACTTCTACAATGTACAGTCTATTTTCAAATACATGACTAGGCATTAAAAAGAATAGAGCAGGTCTCATACTGACCTAGAAGAACAACTAGGATAAAGATTTTGCTCATCAAATATGTATTAAGCTGCTTCAATGTGCCAAGGACTATTCTAGGCCTTTGAGAAGCATCAGTGACTAAAAGGAACAGGTGTCTGTGTCTATGGGATCATAGAGCACGTATGCTAGTGGGGGCTGAATAAACAATGTTATAGGACTGTCTGTGCAGTGTGATTCCTTTCTGAAAAATGTTTATGCATTTATGTAGAAAGAGAAAAGGTGTGCATTTGTGTCTGTGCAAGAAAAAAAGGTCCAGGTATTGGAAGAGTGTTTGGTTTTCTTTCCATAAGCATCCCCTGCTTCTGCAATTTAAGAAAGAAGCATTTAGGGGCACCTGGGTGGCTCAGTCCTTAAGTGTCTGTTTTCAGTTCAGGTCATGATCCTCGAGTCCTAGGATCAAGCCCTGCATTGGGCTCCCTGCTCCACAGGAAGCCTGTTCTCCCTCTCCCACTCCCCATTTGTGTTCCCTCTCTCACTGTGTCTCTGTCAAAAAAAATAAATTAAAAATCTTAAAAAAAAAAAAAAAAGGAAAAAGGAAGGAAAAAAAGTTGCATTTAGAAATAAGTGACTCCAGTTACTATTCTGAAAGACTGAATCTGAATATTTGTTTTTAAGCAGATTTATATAAAGGGTTTAAGATAATGCCTTTAATCCTTAAAAACATCTACAGTACTTAACAGATTTAGTTTAAGAAGAAAGTTAATACTGGCTTTGCACAAATTCTGTAGAGAAGGTTGGGCAGTAGATGGGACCTAAGACAACCTTTCTGGCCACTGGTGATCCTAAGAGTTGGTGATTTTATAATTTTGAATATAATCTTGAAAATAATACAATTTACAAATTAAGAAAGCTAGTCGTGGAAAAATGCCCACCTTCCCTGAAATCAAAGCCATCAAAAAATAAAATCATGCATCATCAATAATGATCACCATGGCATCCCCATCATTATCTTAAATGTCTAATAACTGAGGACTGAACAAACATATATGTCAGAAGGTACATGTAAGCAATCATTAAACCTAATTTTGAGGAAGAATATTTAATGACATAGGAAAATGTTGTGGTATTTGGTTAATTCCTTCTTAAAGCACAAAGGCATAGTTGTACTACATACATATCGCTGACTGTAGGTGATAGGACCAACTTTTTTGTGTGTTACTTTTTGTGCTTTTGTAATGTACTTATTAATTTTCTACGATAAAATTTATATTAATTTTTATCTGGTTATAAAAGTATTTGAGTCACACAAAGTTCTCGAGTACTACTGCTTTTTAAATCCTACATTTCCTTTCAGCATTTAGCTTCTGCCATGCTACAACATACACTCAAAAAATGGATTAAAAGAAAATACATCACCCATAATAATGTAAATAAAGTTATTAAAGCTCTTTAAATACTTTTAGAAAGAAAGAGTAATGAGAATAATTTACCCACAGCAAAAAAAAAAAAAAAAAAATTAAGGTACCAAGTAAGACATCACTATTCGTCTCTACTTGCCTTTAAGTTTTCAACCTTTTCTTCAAATGATTTGAAAGTTGGGGAGTTTCTATGGAGAGAAAGAAAAACAAAGAGTTCTATTACAAACACTGAACAAAACTCACTAGCTTGGCGCCATTAGTTGACTGTATTCCTCTTCACCATTATTCTCGGTCAACAAAGAGACCGATATATTTAACTGTACATGTGTGTGCAGGCACACACACAAATCTGCATCATTAGATAGGACATTACTAGGTAAGATGATCCGTTTCGGGTCTAAGATTTCGACAACAATGCCTTCAGTTCCACAAACGGCCTGTCTCAGACATACAGGACAACAGATGGAGTCCAGTACATGTGTGAGGAGAGGGAACAAAGGCATGTAGAACATCGATTCTGTCATTTCACCCATCTAGTCATGCCACTTTACCTTTGGTGACCGTACTATACTCTAAAACTCGAGTTTAAATTCCCATGTTGCCTGGCCAGAGCCCTACAGTAACCCATATCCCCAAGCAGGACAAGCAGACCACGTTAAGTTTCCATGAACAGGGATCCTGGTTTCCAGGGAGCAGCATTAGAGACCAAGAAAGGGAGACCGAAAGGAAGAGATGTGGTTTCGTCGACATCACAAAGCTTCCCCGGGGGACAGAGCACTCGGAGCCCAGGCCTTCACAGGCCTTCCCACTCATCTGTATTAATTACGGAGGATCACAGCACCTATGTTGCTCACATCTGGGTTTCCAAACTGCCAGACTTCACCTGACCTCGAATATCCTTCATGTTACCCTAGATGGAAAAGGTGAAGAAGGGAACACGGGGTCTCCTCCCTCCCACAGTGGGGATGGGCAGCCAGTGGCAAGGGGCGGGCCCCCAGATGCATCAGTGACTCTTGGGAAGCTTTGGCAATGCAAGTCCTCAGGCCCCACCTCAGGCTTACAGAAATCAGAAACCAGAGGAGGGGCCCAGCAAACAGGGGGGTTTAACAAGCTCTCCAGGTAGTTCTGAAGTTTGCTACAAGTTTAGCCAAGCATGTATGGTTAAAAGTCCCCTTCAACGGACGAATGGATAAGGAAGATGTGGTCCATATACACTATGGAGTATTATGCGTCCATCAGAAAGGATGAATACCCAACTTTTGTAGCAACATGGACGGGACTGGAAGAGATTATGCTGAGTGAAATAAGTCAAGCAGAGAGAGTCAATTATCATATGGTTTCACTTATTTGTGGAGCATAACAAATAGCATGGAGGACAAGGGGAGATGGAGAGGAGAAGGGAGTTGAGGGAAATTGGAAGGGGAGGTGAACCATGAGAGACTATGGACTCTGAAAAACAATCTGAGGGTTTTGAAGGGGCGGGGGGTGGGAGGTTGGGGGAACCTCAATGGGAGGTTGGGTGGGAGGTGGTGGGTATTGGCGAGGGCACGAATTGCATAGAGCACTGGGTGTGGTGCAAAAACAATGAATACTGTTACGCTGAAAATAAATTAAAAAAAGAAAAATTATGGGGGCGGGGGGGAAGTCCCCTGCCTCCCTAGAGAGGTAAGCGTGGTAATAACATACGTCACTTGCATGGGTTTCATAATAAAAGCGGACTATACAATTAAATCACAGCTGGATCCAAATGTCACCGTGAGATGAGGGAAGTGGAACTGGAAGGATGGAAGAGAAGAGGAGCAATTAAAGCTAATGTAGGCAGATGTGGTGGGACACGTATTATAGCTGCGAAAAAGCAGCTTCGTTAGATGAGTCGTGTTCATGTTTTCAATTAAGCAGATTAAAGATATGAAACAATATTATGGGTTTTCAAAATATAAGAGAGATAATTTTTTTTTAATCACAAATCTTGAATGTATCTCTCACACCCTCTTAACATCACACGTAGAGTGAATGAAACTGACAGAGTATGACGCTCAGCTGACGTAGAGCAGAACCCTAGGTCTCTGTTTCAGAACAGTTCAAGTTCAACAGCTAAGTAAAGAATAAGTACTAAGTAAGATCAAGTACATTTTGTAAAAATATACTTTACCTCATAGCAGGCATGCTAATTGAATGTTGAATGGAGCGGATACTAAGAGGCAGCATTAAAAAGAGATAGACATGAAGTTAGTACCGTGATTAGACATGATAAAACCCTTCTTTCTAGAAGCTTATTCTTTTGGCACCATGAAGACTTAATCTACTTTTTGAGGTGGAGGGGATCAAAGTCATTCCAAAATTATTTTTATTCTTGAGCCAATTTGTTAAAAATTTTTCAAAAAAATTTTTTAGTTTGTTTATTTATTTATCTATTAAAATAATCTCTATACCCAACATGGGCTTGAACTCATGACCCCAAGATCAAGAGTCACATCCTCCACAGACTGAGCCAGTCAGGTGCTCTTCATGAGCCAATTTAAACCACGTAAGTTGATAGAACTAATAATTCAACCTTACATTTTACAGCACTTTGGAAACTACAGTGCTTTCACTGTGGGTCATCTAGCACCAAGGCTCAGAAGCTAAATGATTTACCCAGGGTCATAGTAGAATCAAGAATGGAACCTGGGTCTTCCTGATTCCTAATTCAATGTTCACCGCCTCCCCTCAAAAAAACAAACAAACAAACAAACAAACAAAGCACACATAGAGGCGCGCGCGCGTGCGCACACACACACACACAAATGAGGCTGAAGAAGGGCTCCAGTAGCTGTTTTTCTCCCACAGATTTGTGATCAGACCAAAATAAATCACCTATTTGACAACTTCAAGTCAGATCAGAGATCACTCCTTAGTAGTAGTATCAATTTTCTAATAAAAGACACTTGTATTTCATCCCCATTAACTAAATGTTCTTAATGGTCATTCAAATACCATCTGGCCCTTTGTTTTACCAGGACCAGCTTCCTTCTCTAGGGCAATGTGGTTCACTGACCACCCAGGTTCAAGGTTATCTACTCTCAGCCATCTCCCATAGAGACCACCTCACAAAATGAAAGTACTTTAATATTATGGCTCACAAAGTCACTGTAAATTGATGATATGATTGTTGTCCTTGAAATATTCTGATCACTGGCACAGCACTTTTGGCAGGAAATCTTTCCTGCGGTTAAGCTGGACAGTCCAAGGTATTCTCAATTATATTTGAATATTGCATGTGTGATTTAGTTTTCTCAAAAAAATCTGTTTTACAAATGATAATGCATTTCAAAAGACGCTCCCGCAATCTAGTTTTGCACTAATATGTAGTGACATGGGAGTATGATCTTGACATAAATCAAAATATGCTCGCAGTTCACAATCAAAATAATTGGTAAAATATTTGGACATTTTCATACTTAATGTTGTACATGACAGAAGCAAAGAGCCATACAGCTCACCATTCTCTCTATACTATAAGAGTGGTAGATAACTTGGATATAAGACTATTCTCTAAGAGGAATTTGCTAATTCTTTTCCTCCTTGATCCACTGCAGTGGGCTGGATCCATATTTGAAGGACAAAGAGGAATAAAAATCATCCTTCTTAGTTTACAATTCTAATTGTTTTAATTACAGTAGTTTGCGATAGCTTAGACCCTTCTAAAGTCTGTCTGCATAATCACATTTCTCCAGCCACTTTCCATCATCCTCAGTGATGATAACTGGAGCAGTGGAGCCCTAACCACAACTAACCTCCTGCTCATCTACAAATTGTTTGGACTGAACGAAGAAAAGGGGAGGAAAAAAAGAGACCAATTAAGGTTATTTTCTTATCCTGGGATTTTGTAATTAGGACACTAAGCCATTGGTCAGTTAGTGGCTAAGTACATGAGCTAATAAAGTTATGCAGGCTTAGATGTTAAGGAAGACCTTTTATGGGACCAGGAAGGGCAAAGCTGCAAGACAGCAAAGGAAGCGAGTTCCCAAAAAAAAGTACTGAACAGAAGCACAGAGGGAGGTAGAGGAAAGAAAGGAGAGAGGACCATGTGGGGAAGGTTAGGGGGAGGGGAGGAGCAGGTGGGAGAGGAACAATGGTTTCCTTGGTTTCTGGAAGCGACCTTGATTTCTACCAGCTTTCCAATCAGCACGCCTAGTCTGGGTGGGTCCAGGACTTGCTTCCTTTCCTCTTCTTGGATTCTCTTTCTGTGAAGCACATTCCCCTTCTTAGGTCAGCTAATTTACACAATATTTTGTTCCTCATAACCAAGACTCTTCGCTAGAACATTCATTTTGGCAAAAATTACCAAATTCTGGCAAAAGGAGAAGAGTTACAGCTGAATGTGTGATAAACTGCTTGTTCGTGGGACTCACTCACTGAATTCACAGTATTGACAAAATGAGGAAATAGGTGGCAAAATTGCCAATTTCAGAAGTCCACAGCTAATCCTAGCCACTGTCCCTAAGCACCATGTAAAAGCTTATTCCTTCCAATGGTCATTTGGGGAGCTCTGTGCCCCTTGAACATACAAGCTAGTTAAGAGGGAATGGGGTCAAAGGCAAAGTGGAAGAAATAATCATAAAACGCATTCTAAGTGCATCAAGTTTTAATCGTACTAAATTCAACATCTGGAGCACAAGTTACTTCAGGATTATCCTACATGTAAGAAATCAGCCCTGGGGCCATAAAGTTGAAGAACGGAATTGTAAGTCACCTGGAATTATCAGGGGATGGAGAATGGAAACAAGAAGGCAGTGGAGAGCTACACATGAGTCTAATCAAGGGGTCTCCCCCGATTAAGTAAGAAGATAGATGGTAATGGAACATCAATGCAAGGAGACATCAGGAAGAAAAGGGTAAACTGACAAATAAGGTAAACAGGAGAAAACAGTAATATTGGAAATACAGATAACTTTTTAAATGTTTGATTTTTACACTGTTATTACAAGAAAGGACTACCAATATCCTTCCAAGAAAACCAAGTCAGAAGCTGACAATCTGGGGCACTTACGTTATGAAGCACCTCACAGGCCCCAATAAATGATTTCTGCAGTGTGACTTAAAGAAGAATGTTAAAAATGATCACTTGGAGAAATATAAGAAACAATGTAGCATCTCTTGTAAGGCCTTCAGGGTCCTACTTGCTAGTGTCGAACTTCCATTAGCCATTAGCCGCAAAGACAAAGGGAAGAATACACACACTTAATGTTTTTGTGGGAATACATAAGGAAAAGGAAGGAAGTGATAATGATAAGGTGTTTATTTTGTGATAAATCATGGAGTTGAATTTGGTTGTGAGCACCTTTCTTTAGGTTTTGTATTTCACAGTAAGGTTAAAAATATACTCACTGAACAGAGAATGAGATCAAAGTAACACAGATTCATATGAAGTGTGGGTCTCCCTGCATCTGAAGTAGCCATGTTGATAGGGAGTACAAGGAGTACCCAGCAATTTCAAATCTACTCAGTTATTTGAACTTCTCTGTAATCCACATATAGAAGAAATTCCATTTTGTTGGTGGCTAGTCTGTAATTCCCAGGGCAGCTGTTCTTGCTCTCCTAGATTCCCTATGGAAAGCTACACAAAGCTTCAACTTGCCTCAACTTACCTAACATCTCCAATCTCACTGAAGTTTAACTATGGAAAACTTCAGAAGCAAAAAGCCATGTTGCTAGGAGACCAGAGCGGTCTTTAATAGATACATTGTGAGGATTAGTTAACAACCATAAGGCAAATGTTGTTAAAATTTTTCCATCTTGAATGGCAACCCTTAAATATATAGTATCAAAAGTAGTAATGTAAATCTGGGTTCCTCAAAACACTGACCAAAAAAGAAACCAGATAGCAACCAGGTTCTCACTAAATGCTTCTCAATCTTGTATTTACTCTTACTTTAGAAAAGTTATTCTTTCAAAAAACTGAATTTTTTTTTTACATTTTCCTTGTTTCTTACCCAGTTACTTGATCTCTTCACCCCTAATCACTATGAAGAAGGCTGCATAAAAGGAGGAATGAGGAAGGAAGGAAGGAAGGAGTAGGTAGGACACAGAGAAAGGAGGGGAAGGGTGAACGGTTAATGCTTACTATGCGCCAGTCACGCTGTGTTATTATTCCGTTCTGCCCTCATGGTAATTCCTTGACTGAAAATGATAAACCAAGGTAACCACCGGGCAGTGCCTAGAGGGACATATTCTTCAACCATCATGGCTTTGGGGAAGCAAAACAATGCGGAGAAGAAGAATGCAGGCTCCAGAACTAGGGTGCTGCTGGGGTTCAAGTCTCAGCCTTCAACCACTTAGCTATGTGACCTTGGGGAAGTCACTTAATCTCTCGGTGGCTTTGTTTCTTCCGTACAATTAAAAAAATAAATAAATAAATAACAGCACCTCCTTCAGAGGGACTATACAGAGCCTTGCCTGGAGAATAATTAATTCACCATTATTACTACTACTACTGAGGACTTTAATGGAAACACACGTTAACATTTATTTCACATTAGATTATAGTTAAAACTTTCACATTGTACCCAGTTATTTCAGTGGTAACTCGAGCCACACAGTCCAGACCAGGGGCTGGCACATGGCTAGCATTCAAACAAATACTTTTGAATGAAAGAATGAATGAATGAACAATCGTGGTAACTGAAGTTAGGAAATATGTGCGTGAAAGGGAGAAAAGTTCAATAAAGCTTCCCAAATTCTAATCAAGAAGTACTCTCTGAAAGAGAAGACGTCATTTCTTTTCCCATTAAGTGGTGGAAATTTTCAGCAAAACAGAATTGTCCGGAGTTACTTTAATGAGCACCCCCCCCAAAAATGTAGAGGTTTTTATGAAGAAATACACACATAAAAAGGAGAAACTTCCTTTGGAAATAAGGGCAAAGTTAATGAGCACTTCCTCCTACATATATCAAAGGTACTGCCAGAGAGACTACTGAATTACAACACTATACTTGAATACTAAAAACTGAGGTTTAATACTGGCACCAAGGAAAATGAGAAGGCTCTTTCAAAATTCCTCTCAAAAAATTAAAATCATGAGTCAAAGCTCAGCACGTATGTGTAGAAAATAAGCAAACAGGAGAGGGGTGGATATGAACATACCACCCGGGGGCGGGTGGAGCTGGCTGTCCCTACAAGGCCTCCCATTACCCTGCCCCATGTCTGGCCGCCCCACACCTAATTTTCAGGGCATTCAAAACAGATCTCTCCATCTCTCTTGTTTCCTCTGCTTCGTCCTCCTCACACACCCACTTGAGGTGTAAGACAAATTTCTAAATCCCAAGTGCCAGTTTATTAACTGACAATGTGGCATAAAAACTGTTGCCGAATCTAATAATTCACGTCAGCAAATCATCCACAATTCAGTCAGAGAGAGAAATCATCGCCTCAGGCTTGCTGGGTAAGCAGGGACTCAAAGGGTAGTTGACAGGATTAACCAGCTATTTCAAGCACTTGGCAGAAAGGCCTCCTGTATCAGTCTCCACAAGAGAAAAGGCCTTGTTGGGACTGAAACCGTCAAAACCTACTGTCCACGTTCCCTCTCCCTGGACAGTTTCTGGGGCCAGTACTGGCTCCCTGAACTCACGGACCTAAAAGATGTGGTCTTTCTTTCTATAGGTTTTCTATTATGTATTTCTAGTACATATGTTTTCATATGTTTTTATGATATCTGAACACATTAAATCAGATTACGATCAGGGCTTCTTGACCTAGAAATGATTTACGTGACTTTAGCCAACTTTTAACCTGTGAAAATTATAAAATTTAGCTTTCAGAAGATAAGAAGATAATCTCATGTCTCTAAATTTCCAAGTTTTAATCAAAAGCCTTACTTTAACCTTCACATATCAATACATGCTATATTATTAACGGAGGAGAGTCAGAAGAAAGGCAGGCAGGGACCAGGGCTCGCTCCTAAAAGATTATTCTACAATACCCTGGAGGGAGCCCTCCACCCTTTCCCACGTGAACAACTCCATGATAGGCAAATGAGCATATGGACAAAACCTGATTGGATGACAGGTGCGTATTAACCAGATTAAAACAACCCGCCAACATCTCATAAAAATCCCTAGACTTAGAAACTCCCAACGGTAACCCTCTCGGGTTTCCTCCCTCGTGGGGAGTTTTGTATCATCCTCAGTAAAACTGACTCTCACTCAACAAACTTGGCTTTGCTGCCCACCACTCTTCATCTGGTTTACCTCTTTATTCTTCCAAGAGCCATGACCAAGAATCATGGGCTCTGAAGGAAAAAAAAAATCCCCACTCCATCCGCTCAAAGATTCTAAGGTCTTTCCATACAAAAACCGTATGTGATTTGTGGTTATGTTCTTTGGACCCGTCCCACAAAATGCAATCTCCCGTTAGCAGAATGGATTATGTGACTGAATATCACTCACCCCAAACAACCTGAGATAAAATGGTCTTAACGGGTTGCCTAGAGCGCTTGGGACATTTTTAATTGAATACCAAAGATACAGAATCACCTCCTACTGCTGATTTTTTTTTTTTAAAGCACTGTTTTCACTCTAAATAATTCAGCATTTAGAGTTGATTTACCCCTATGATTTTCTCTGACTTCCAGAGCCAAGTGTCATTAGGACAGAAAGACCTCAGCTCTAAGTACGTATTTCCTTACTTAAGACAGAATACTTGAGAAGACAACCCGCATTCACAGGAACAGAGATGGAGACTACCACATTGCCTTTCCTGCTTACTCTCTAAAAGTCCTTCCTCCAACTTCGTTTTCTCTATTAACTGGATAAAACAGTCTGTATGGGAGACAGAGAGGAGGATTGTTCAACATCACAAAGATTTCTTCTAAAAGGCATGGTCTGGGATGACATCTTTTTAAAGTGTTTTTTTTTTTTTTTTAAGCCTAGTAGACGATTTTTCCTTTTGCAACCATGAAATTTCCTTACGTGTATATTTTAAGAACATAAGAAATTAAAAAACAGTAAAAACTATAAGCTAATAAAACAAGTATGGAAAAGTACGGAGTAGTGGGATACTTTACCTTATGTATATTTTACCATAATTAAAAAAAATCCCGAGTAACCTGTATAAGATGGGAGGCTAACATCATGAGGCATACATACGTAGTCTATTACAGATACATAACGGGACCCACGTGAAGAATTCTAACATCCTTACAAAAGCACCAAAGAAATGAAAGCATCAAAAACAAAGTCAGACATTAAAAGGGAGGAATTCTGTATGCCATGGTTAAGCTGCTTCTTTTTACCAAAAAAAAAAAAAAAAAAGTAAGAAATATCAAAATCATTTCCATATCCCTGAACCACAGTGTCAAATTATTCTTTTAATTTATCCGTTACCCATGGGATACAAGAAACCCTCCCTTAAAAATAGGTATGCACTAGAGAAAAAGATACTCCAAACGCAAGAAAAAGTACGTCGTGGACAAACAACCATCCAACGTGGCGTGATAATCTATGTGAGCACACTTGTCTTAGACACCAGCTGCGCTGCAGGGATGGTTCGAGCTCTCCTTACCTAAAGGAATGTGAAAAGGCTTGCAATCTGCAAGAAGCCACAGTAAGCATTAAAAAAGAAAGGAAGTTCTGGTAAATCTACAATAATGAAATAACCTACTTTTTAAGAGTTGTATTAAGGTTTTAACTGGATTCTGCGGTAAAATACAAACAAGCTGGTGTGAAAAGGAATGAGAGCACCTGTGAGATGTTTATCAATTGTCCAAAGAATCCCAGTAAGCTATGTTTTATTACACAATGCTTAGAATGTCGATAGTCCAGAGACGATAAGCAAGTCATTTGGTTTTCTGGTACAGAGCATGTAATACATTGATTGCCAAACTTATTCAACCAACCAAATTCTGGTTGTAAAAGCTACATTCCCCACAAATGAAAAGCACAAAGTCATGCAATCTGGGGGTTTGGTGGGTAAAACAAAAAAATTTTCATGCCAACAGAAGCACAGCAAATGTAAACCATGTTTGTCACTTTCAGCGCTATTCTAATCGACATGGGGCGGGGGGCAGGATGAGGGACACACAAAAGCACTGAAAAGCACTGTGAAGTGGTTTTATCGAAATTGCCACAGAAATTCTGCAGACTAATCTAAAATATAAATGCAAAATGAAAAGCAAAGCTCCGTATCAAGATTTGGGCCTAAGCGTGGATGTAGAGAGAGCTACAGTATACATCAGTACACAGACGAGCACGCTGTCATCACACCACGGTGTTTAACAGTGTCCCACACAGAACTGAAGGCAGGTCTCAGTCGAAGCGTGCAGGCAGTGCTCCTGGACGTGTCCCCAGCGGGACAACAGGCTCGGCCCACAACCACAAACTTGCAACTAAGAGAGACATACTTACCCTGCATGATCAGGAAGGACTAAAAGGACAAAAGTACACAACCAGAATTTTCCAACAACCTTAAATATACTCGTAGGATGACTGTTTTGAATGCTATGCCTAAAAGTCGGAAGGCTCCACCTAAAATAATTTAGGCACAATTTCAGGTCCGGTTTGAAGGAGTGGCCTCCCTCACTCACAAAGAGAATCCAGCATTAGCCACAGCCAAAGTCGGGAGGTAAACACAACCACAACATACTTCAATCTGCCTCAGTTACTTAATGAGCAAAGAGAAACGAGGACATACTTTACATCTTCCAGCTTTTTGGTGATGACGGATCCAACAGATGAGAAAGCAGCTGATGCCTTCTGTCCAGCCTGAGATAAGGTTTCGGATGTCTTTTTGTATCTATGTTAAATTATAAAAGAACAAAGAAAAGTTAAGCTAACATTTTCTAATAGCAATTATTTAAAGCACAATCACCACCTCTCAGAGAGCTCTCGAAAATTAAAACAAATTTTGTCTTCAGAACATCCAAACTCCTTCACAACCGCTGGGGGCGTCACCCCCCTCACCCGAATTCCACCCCTCACTGGGGGGCTGTCTTCACCAGTGCCCTGGGACGGCCACACAGAAGGAGGACTAGGAAGGCAGGGCCAAGGAAATCAGGGTACAGGGCAAAAACAGTCACGGAGAAGAGATGAAAATGAGCCAAAGGCTTTTTCCACTGAAGCCAAACAAAACAAAAATGAAATCAAATTCCTCCCATGCCTTTTATAACTTTATGTCCTAAAAAGGGATTAGAAGCAAGGTAAGGCCCAAGTGTACTTTATTATTCAAATAAATTATATGGGCTATCAAGATTTTTTTTTTTTTTTTTTTTTAATTTTGCAGGTCTGCAGAGCTACCGAGTAAGGACTTGGGGACTCTGGGCAGAGTACATAAAAGGTGTGACACTGAAAATGACTTGAGTGGGGTATTTGCTAGAATCTAAAGCTATCACTGACCACCTCCCTCTTCCCATCTATCCAGGGATTAGTGAAGGGAAAATAAAAACAAATGAATATGGGAGCCACAAAGAGGTTAAGATCCTCACATTACAGAGAGGAATGCTCGGGCATTTTTACTTATCCCATCAAGATGAAATACTAAAAACAGAAAGTTTATGGTGATACACAGTCAAAAGACTAGTTCCCTGGACTTCTGAAGGAGAAAGTGGCTCAAAGGGGGCGGACACCTAGTGCTTTCCTGTCAGGATGCTGTCAGCCTCACTGCCGTTGGTCACCAGCTCAGCGCCAGGACCAAAGATACAGACATAAAGAACACACTTTAGAATCTGTCCCTAGAAGCTTTCTCCTCTGTGTGCAGGGACACAAAACTGCATGATGATCATGCCGTATCAAAATCTGTGTGATCGAAAAGATAAGAAGATTGAGGGGTGGGCCTCTGCCACCAGCACCCATCGGAGGCAATGAACCAAGAGTCTTGCACTGTATAGAGAGAAGGGTGAAGAAAGACTGGCTCTGTACTTGGTCAACCGAGAGTTCAAATCCTGCCCCGACATTTTTGATTTTGTGACCTCAGACCTTCCCTGATCCTGTTTCCTTATCTCTGGCTACCTCACCTCCCACCCTACCCAGTCATCCTGAGGACGACTTGACGCATTTCCAGCAAGTCAACACACAACACTGTTGGAACTTAAATGTTATTATTTCAGCTCACAGACGAGGCTGGTTTTCTTTCTATCCCTATTCCCCTAGTGTGGAAGACCAGAGTTAGAGAAGAGTCAGATGCACCTGAGGACTGGGCGGGAGAGCCCTGTGTAGTCCAAAGAAGAGCTACAGAAGCACCCTCATCTCCTTTCAGTTCTCCTGCCCAGACAAAAGGAGCAAAAGCATCCTTTACATTCTCTAGAAAAATCTATGATCAAGGGAACATACGCAGATGTTGCTGTCACATCCTGCCAGCCTTTGGCAATGTTCTGTTTTAGTTCCTGCAGTGAGTTGATCCCAAGTTTCCGTTTGATCTCTGCTAGATGCTTCTCTTTTGCTGCTAACACTTGAGACAGAGTCTGGATTTCTTCTTCTACCTATGAGGAAGGGGTGGTGAGGTAAAAATACAGCAAGAGTCATTCAAAAAGTGAAGATTATTAGTGCAAAACTGTACTCAAAATTTTGGAGTCATTTAAAAACATTTGACTCATTTGTCTCTTTAAAAACAACATACAGCATTTTGTTAAGTTAACTGGTTACATGCCAATCTCTCCTGTAGAGCTTCTCTTTTCTGTTTTTTTTTTTTTAATAATCTTTTTTTTTTTTTTTTTAATTTATTTATTTGACAGACAGAGATCACAAGCAGGCAGAGAGGCAGGCAGAGAGAGAGGAGGAAGCAGGCTCCTTGCCGAGCAGAGAGCC
>NW_019154133.1:4101679-4251530 GCF_002288905.1 Enhydra lutris kenyoni | reverse complement strand
CCTGAGCCGAAGGCAGCGGCTTAACCCACTGAGCCACCCAGGCGCCCCTCTTTTTTTTTTTTTTGAGAGAGAGAGAGAGAGAGAGCACACAAGTGGGGGTAGGGAGAGGGGGCAGAAGGAGAGAGAGACTCTCAAGCAGGCTCAATACCCAGTGTGAAGCCTGACGACGGATTCCATCTGACGACCCTGAGATCACAACCTGAGCCAAAATCAAGAGTCAGACGCTTAACAAACCGAGCCCCCCAGATACCCCTCTTTTCTCTTCTTTGTATTTCTATCTTGAGTTGTCCTTAGGCTTCTCCTCTCTCTCTCTCTATACTTCCTTACTCTGCTATCTCATGGAAGCTTAGGGCTCAAACCTCCACACAGACAATAATCAAATTATTCTGCCATCCACTCTCTGACCCCTGGTCTGTATTTCCAGCTGGACACTTCCACTTGAATGCCCACAAAATTCGTATGTGTGTACCAAATCAAACCACTCTCCACTCAAATATCCATAGCCAAGTCAAATTGAAATCCAACCTTCCTGTACATTTTGTATGAGTTTATACTGGAAATGACTATCCCAGGGCCTGCCAAAGCCACAGCTGTAAGTAAATCAAGCCAGAGAGCCCCCCAGAAGTCCCGTGTGGACTCCTTGATGCTGACTGACCAGGCTTAATTAGCTGCACAGTTAGAGGAAGGCCCCTGACCCAAGGACAGCCAACCCAATGAGCGGCCACCACCTAGTGATGGGCCTGCTGTAAGAGATGCTCCATAATCACGGGCTCTCTCATTCAGGAATCCAGTTTGAGAAACTGAGCTAATACTGAAGTAGAAGCTGAAAAGACTTGGATAAAGAAACCCTGAAGTACAGGCAGGGCACAGTGAGATGAGGAGATACGGAAGCTTAAATATATGAGGAGGCCAAAACTCTATGCAGAAGCTAGGAAGAACAGAAAAAGACTTAAGGAGCAGAAGAAAAGCCTGAGTCAGAAAAACAGAGGGCAAGAGGCAGACCCACAAGGAGAAGAGACCTCACTCGGAAGAGACCTTCTGTCCCAGGAAGCTGAAAAGGGTGGGATGGTCGTTAATATTCAAGACCCTTCAAAAGATGCTTCTTGTGACTTGTTGCAAAGCCATATTCTCAGCCTCAACCTCACACTTCTATGATTCCAAAGACAGCATGGCCTTTGAAATCAATATACGATGGGGGCAACTGGGTGGCTCAGTCAGTTAAGTGTCCAACTCTTGGTTTCAGCTCAGGTCATGCATGATCTCAGAGTCCTTATATAGAGCCCCACATTGACAAGAGTTTGCTTGTCCCTCTCCCTCTGCTCTTTCCCTCCCCGAATAAATAATTAAAAAAAAAAATGAATAAAAAAAATACAGCATTGTTAAATAAACTGTTTTCACTGATTAAATCTTTACAGAACACAACATAAAAATACTACTCAAGAAAGGAGAGAAGAATAAATCAAAAGTGAAGTGGCGAGCAAAACAAAACATAGTTCTTTTTTTTAAGATTTTATTTTTATTTATTTGAGAGAGTGTGTGTGCACAAGCTGGGGGGAGCGGCAGAGGGAGAGGGAGAAGCAGGCTCCCAGCTAAGCACGGGATGTGCAGCCTGACCCAGGGCCTGATTCGGGGCTCAATCCCAGGACCAGGATCATGACATAAGCCAAAGGCAGAAGCTAAACCAACTGAGCCACCCAAGCTCCCCAGAGGGAGTTCTTAAGAGGGCAATAATTAGAATGTAGGTCCAGAATGAAGATGACCCTCTGTGCTTATCAGACAGGACCTCTCATCCTGTAACAGTTTTGGAAGTCACACTTAAGTGGACTCTGAAAGAAAAAGGCAACAATGAATGCATGAGGTTCAAAATCAAGTAAGTTAAATGAGTTGCCTAAGTCATCAAACTAACAATGTAGGAACCAGAATTTCAACCCAGGTTTTTGGGCTCCACTTCTCAGTTTACTGGCTAATTCTCACTGCACACTGTTAGCTTTCCACTACCTCTTTCCTCTATCCCAACTCCAACTTATCAGATACTCCAAAGAACAGACTTAAAAGATAAATACCCCTTAACACTCCTCTGAAGTTTCCCTTTCCCTAATGACAGCTGGAGAGAAAGACCACTGTCAATCTTACTGAACAAAACATGGCCCAGTGCATTCCCCACTTTTGTTAGACTGTGCTGCCAACATACCTAGCTCAGCACATCACAGCTACCATTCCTTAAGTCAATGTATATATTACATACTATATATACAAAATACACATATTTTAAAAATGAAAAAAAAAATATATTAAAAAATGACCCTTATGGCACAAAGAATATATTTGATAAGTATCTAGTATCCATAACATATGGACAAAACACTTAGGAATAAATGTAAGGAAATGTACACTGAAAACAACAAAACACAGCTAAAAGGAAAATTAAAGACATCTTAAATAAATGGAAAGATATTCCATGTTCAGTGACTAGAAGACTCCATATTGCTTAGAGGCCAATACGCCCCTAGATCAATCTACAGATTCAATAAAAGCCCTATCTAAATCCCAAGGGCACATTTCGTGGGTAGAAAAGTAGATTCCAAAATTCATAAGAAATTGCAAAGGACCCTAAATAACAATTTAGAGAAATAAGAAAAAGGTAAAGAACTCCTACTCCCCAATTTCAAAACTCACCACAAAGCTATAATAATCAAAATGGTGTGGTACTCTCAAAAGGATAAACACAGAGATGAATGTAATAGAACCGAAGTCCAGAAATAGACCCTGACATCGATGGCAACTGATTTTTCACAAGGATGCCAAGAGCATTCATTCAGGATAGTATCTTCAACAAAGCGCACTGGGGAAACTAAATATTCACATGCAAAAGAAAGAAGCTGGACGTCTTCCATAAACCACAAACAAAAATTAACTTGAACAGATCAAAGGCTTAAATATAGGAGCTAAAAATCTTAGAAGAAAACATAAGGGTAAATCTTCATGCTCTGAGCTTTGAAAATGGGATTCTTAGATATAACACCAAGAGCACCACCAACTCAAGAAAAATTAGATTTCATCAAAATTTAAAACTTACGTGCATTAAGACACTATGAAGAAAGTGAAAAAACAATATACAGAATAGGAGAGAATATTTGCTAATCATATATCTGATAAAAGTGTCTAATATCCAGAATAGGTAAAGAGCTCTTATATCTCAACAACAAAAACAATTAAAAGAAAAACTGGGCAAAGGATTTGAACAGACATTTCTCCAAAGCAGATACACAAATGGCTAATAAGCACATGAATGCTCAATATCACTGGTCACTAGGGAAATACAAATCAAAACTGTAATGACATACCACCACTTAACACTCACTAGGATGGCCATAATCAGAAAGACAGAGAATAATAAATATTGGCAAGTATGTAGAGAAATCGCTGATCGGGATGAAAAATGGCATCCTTGCTGTGGGAAATAGTTTGACAGCTCCCCAAAAAAGTTAAACATGGAATTACCATTTGATGCAACAATTCCAGTTCTAGGTATATACCCAAGGGTCTATAGGTAAAATAGGTATTCAAACAAGTACTTTTATACAAATGTTCCTAGCTGAGTATTTGCAATAGAAAAAATGTGGAAACCACCCAAACCTCCATCAACACACAGATAAACAAAACGTGGTAGATACATATAATGGACTATCATTCAAAATAAAGCACCACGGGCACCTGGGGGGCTCAGTCAGTTAAGCATCCAGCTTTTGATTTCGGCTCAAATCATGATCTCAGGGTCATGGGATCAAGTCTGGCGAAGGCTCCACACACAGCCCAGAGTCTGCTTGTCCTTCTCCCTCCCCCTTCTGCCCCTTCTCCTAGATCACGTTTACACATGTGCTGTCTCTCTCTCTCTCTCTCTCTCTAAGTAAATAAATAAATAAAATCTTTTTAAAAAATAGTTAAGTACCAATTCACAATACATGCTATAAGAATGAACCTCAAAAACATTACACCACATACAAAAGGTAACGTGTATGATTGCACTTAAATAAAATATCCAGAAGAAGTAAATCCATAGAAAACAAGGCATAAAGCAGGTTATTGCTGCCAGGGGGTGAGGGAGGGGGGTGAATGAGGATCCCAGTTTAATGAGTACAGGTCTCCCGTGGGTGTGATGGAAACGTTTTGAAACTACACAGAGGTGACAGCAGCAAAAGACTGTGAAAGCACTAACTGTCATGAATTGTGCACTTTCAAATGGTTAATTTTACGAATAACAGAGAAAGAGAAAGGGAGGGAGGGAAAGAAGGTTGGAAGAGCCCACGTACATCCACAGCACAGCAAAGGGGAGAACACAGGCACTGATACAGCTGAAAAGCCAAGAGCGTTAGACCCGGTGCGGCCCCCCAGGTCACGTTCACTAGTGCTCTTCCCATCCGTGTCCTCCTTCCCGTCTACTTCTCAGACCCACTTCACCCAGTAGATATCTGTATTCATAGGAAAACATCACATTCTTTTATTTCCTCTCCCCAAAGCCAGAGCTCTAGGACAGGTTACTGTATGTTGCTTTCTCTCCCCTGGAACAGAGGAGGAGATGTTACCATGTGCCTGAGAAACACAAATGATGTTGTGAGTGCGAAGCACAAAGTCCCAAAAGGAATGTGTCTTGACCTTTGCAAGTTCTCTTCTCAGCTCTTCTTGCTCCTCCTCTGATAGAGTCTCCGTGGCCCCAATCGTGGCAGCAACATCTTCTCCTTCCTCAGGGACTGGGTCTGTTCTCAGCAGACCTGGTTGGAGATTTAAAAAAAAAAAAAAAAAAAAAAAGTCTGTAAGGTACGCAAAGTAAAATTCTCCTTTAGGCTCCTCCACCGCCCCCACGAGAATAAAACAATTAGACTGGACCCACACATCAACTTTCTGTACCTTCAAATGGCCTGGCTCTTCCTGTAAGGACAAAAGTCTGAGCTACCACTAAAAAACTACCCAATTATATATTCTGCCAAGTATGAATTCGGAAAATGCAGCAATGGCGTAGCTTCTGTTCTTTTGCTCAGTCACAATATAGTTACTACAAAGCGGAAGAGTCAGAGGAGGCTGTAAATGGGATCTTGCCAGGGCTTTTAATGCTAACCTAGTAAATCAGCAGGACTAGTAATTCACACTAACAAGGAAAGGGGTTTGTAAATGTCTCTAGCTTCCTCTGCTAACCAAATCCAGCACTTAATCTAGTCAAGAACTGAACAAACTCAACACCTACAGAAATTTTATTTTAAAAAATTAAAAATAAAGTTTATTACAGTTCTTTCCATTGTTAGTGGAGGTAGGAAACACCTTCCTGTAGCTAAAAAAAAAAAAGAGGGGCGCCTTCGGCTCAGGTCATGGTCTCAGAGTCCTGGGATCAAGTTCCACATCGGGCTCTCTGCTCAGCAGTGAGCCTGCTTCCCACTCTCTTTCTGCCTGCCTCTCTGCCTACTTGTGATCTGTCTGTCAAATAAATAAATAAAATCTTTAAAATATATATATATATATCTTTATTTTTATATACTATAGGTACAGCCATTCCCCTGGCATGGAGCCAACCACTAGGAGTCCTACAGGAAGAACTTAAGAACTTCTCTGAGTGGCCAAGGAGGCATTTGATCCTCAACAACTCTCCCCTCTCATCTCCCCAGCCACCCATGCAACAGGTCCATGAGCAGCCCCCCAAATGTTGAGTGCAAAGTATAAGGGGGTACCAAAAAATTTTTTTAATACTTTAAGGAATAAAAGTAATACAAATAAGAGAATTCAAAAAAAAAAAAAACACGAACTGGAGGTGGAAACAGAATATGATTAAGCTTTTTAATGCACAGACCATGTGTGACAGGTACAATCCGTAGACGGAAAAGCTCAACGACTAATTGCTTCTGTAGGCCCCCTCTAAAATATCTTCAGACTGCCCAAGAGAATTCTGTGATAGAAATCTGATCATGTCACTGTCCGGCTTACAATCCTTTCGTGGTTGGTTCCCTGTTGTTTTCCAGACAAAATTCCCCATTGTTTAGCACCCAGGCCTTACTGGACCTACCCCCTGCTCACTGCCATTGGATCCCACATACTCCAACTCCAGCCAAATCAAACTGTGGATAAGGTATGTACCGTCAGAAATCACTGAGAAGGGCCCGTGTGTGCTTGCAAACATATCCCCTGTGCCAGATTATGTGACAAGACTGTATGAGACTGAAGATGGGAGTATATGGTAGCAATCATATAAGACAATGCAGTAAGAACCACAACAGAGTTAATTAGAAACATCTTTATTTTTAAGGTATTGTTCAGACTTCTCCAGTCTCCAACCAGAACAGGACTCAAAAAAAAAAAAAAAAAGTCCCCAAAAAACTCTGGTGCTAAACAATACCTTAAAAAACAAAGGCTCCTTCATGTTTTTTAATAAATACTAGTTTGTAAATCTGCTTAAGGGGGAAAATGTAGTATCTAATTACTAATAACGCTTTATGCACAGCTGCCCAATTCCAGAAACAATCTCGGGGGATTCTGCTACTATCCAAGTATTTAGTTAGGCTCCCAGGGAAAACAAATGTCTCAGAAAAGGGGGTCATGTAGTTGTCCACGCCTGGCTTCAGGACTTCAAGATAACCTTGGGATTTTATATTCCCAATCATTAGTAATTACAGGTTCTGCTTTTTTCCATATCAGCCTGTAGGTGGCAGCAAATTATCAAAATTCAATTTTAAGGTGTGGTTTGTTTTAGGGTAATCATACAGGGTGGGGGGGGGGATGAAAAATTAAGGAACACAAAGGAAGAACAAAAAAGGCAGATATCAAAATCACTGGCAAAACAGCAAAAACATAACAGTAACGACTTAAGAGAATTATGAATAACCACAGTCAGCACCACCAGAGTACATTCTATGTATAATATACAAATCTGAACTAAGTGGTCCAAACACATTACATCACTTACATACACCACTTCTGTGATGCAGAACTCTGCCAGTTCCAAAGGAGGAAACTGAAGCTTATAGAGGATAAGCAACTTGCCCACAGTAACACACCTGAATGCATGGTGGGGTTACAATTTTGAACTGAGACCCCTCGATTTGGAAGTATATACTTAAAATCATTGATTTCCAAAGGACAGATGAAGACAAGAGTAGGGGCTGAAGCTCACACCTGTAAGAGACCTAGAAGCAATCATACTTAAGACTCTGTACAAAGGGGGGCACCTGGGTGGCTCAGTGGGTTAAGCCTCTGCCTTTGGCTCAGGTCATGATCCCAGGGTCCTGGGATAGAGCCCCACATCAGGCTCTCTGCTCAGCAGGGAGCCTGCTTCCCCCTCTCTCTGCCTGCTGCTCTGCCTACTTCTGATCTGTATCAAATAAATAAGATCTTTAAAAAAAAAACAAAAAACCAGACTCTGTACAAAGGAAAAGAACCTGGCAGAGTAGGTCAAAAGCAATCTCTTCTCTTCCAAATGTACAGTCTCTCCAAACTTGGAGCCTTAGAAGTTTTTCTAGATATTATCCAATTTCCCCCTATGTTCAGGAAGAGTGCAATATTTATTGTAGAGGCAGAGTCTGGCTTTAGGAGAAAAAAAAAAAATACTAGCTTCTCATTCACAACACAAGTTGGGAAACAGGAACATTTTAACATATAATTACTTAAAACCGTAAGTACTACAAAAAAAAATTCTTATTCAATCATTAATTTTAATAGTTCTCCTCAGAATCTGATGGAAAACTGTTTTTCAAAAATGGCAAAGAGGGACAACATATGATCAATATTTACTGAGATCTAATCCACCAACCAGGGAGATTCACATTATCTCATTTTGAAAAAAACATCTTACAACCAACACCTGATGAAAGCACTACGATTTATCCCCACCAGGAAAGTGTGACCCTGAGGTTAGTAATCTGCCCAGAATCACAGGTGAGATTAAAAATGCAGGTTTTCCGGGGCGCCTAGGTGGCTCAGTGGGTTGGGCCGCTGCCTTCGGCTCAGGTCTTGGTCTCAGGGTCCTGGGATCGAGCCCCGCATCGGGCTCTCTGCTCGGTGGGGAGCCTGCTTCCTCCTCTCTCTCTGCCTGCCTCTCTGACTGCTTGTGATCTCTCTCTGTCAAATAAATAAATAAAAATCTTTTAAAAAAAGAAAAAATGCAGGTTTTCTGACTCCAAACTCTTGCTCCTTCACTTTTTTTAGAGAAATTCCAGGGGGCAGGGAGGACAAAGGACAAACTGGAAGCAGAGGGCTGGGGCCTCGTCTCCAGGGGCTTCCAACATCCCCCGAGGGTGTAAGAACACGTGTGGACCCCAGCTGGAGGTCACAGATACCATTACAGAGCCTAAGTGACCCGAGATTGGGGATAATTTGTTCCTTCTGGTTGTTACTATTTTAGTCACCTCCTTAATTTCTGTAGATGTGCAGAGTCTGCCTGTCTCCCCCTGAAGAGTTCTGTAGTGGAGAGCAAGCCTAGAGCCCACCAACTGCCAGGAATGGCGAGGAGCCCAGGTGAGAGGCCCACTGCCAGTGGAGTGACAGGGAAGATGAACACAGATCTCGGATTCATGCCCCATCAATCCTAAGACAGTTTTTTCCTTTACATTTACAACTGGGAACTCAAGAACAGCCAATCAATTAAGCAGTCCTTGTGGCATAGCTGTCACCGGGAAACTTGCTTCAAAATTTGCAAAATGGGTGTCAGCAACTGAGAACATCACAGACCTCTCATCACAGGCCTCTCGTTCAAGAAAGTCTGCCTCACAACATTTTGTGTGAGGAAAATAAAGCAAGACACGGATTATTCCCAGCAGAAAAGCAATTCCAGTAAGCTAGGCAATGCATGAGAAGGTGTTTCAGGAAAACTGTAACTTGGTTTACTCTTAAAAAAATACATGGACGGGAGGGTTATGGTCAACACCTATGTCTGAATAAATCGAAAAGAGTGTTAATAAGCATACAAAATTTTAAGCAGAATTAAATCAGTGTCTCTTAGGCTTTTAACTCGTAGCAATTTTTCCCCTTAATGAACAAATACTCTAATGGTACATCCTAAAATCCACAGTGCCTTGGAAGAGATGAAATATAATATCCCATGCTTCTGAGACCTTGTTGGTAATTGGAGGAAAACGAAGTGCTTCGGTCTTTGGCAGCAGCGGAAATGTGTGTGGTGAGCAAGCGTGGTGGGGAAGAACAAGGAAGAATGGAGAAAGAGTTCGGTCTTGACCACGTCCCTAGGTCCAGACTATAAAGTCCTGATGTCCCATCATCATCTTCTCATCTTGCTAATACTCATGGTGCCAAGAACAAAGCATTTCATAATGCTTTCTTTGAACTGATGTACCAATTAAAGATTTACTCAAACCGAGTTTCTCTTCCCTATCCATGCATACCCACCTACTTGACATATCCTCCCAAAAATTTCAACTGGAGAAAGAAGCAAAAAAGCCTTTTATTTTTAAATACAAATTTTGAACCGACAATGACAATGAAGGCACGATTAGGATTTGGTGAGCAACCTTCTGCCCCGGGCTATGTCTGCAGCCCGTCCCACCCCACCCTGGAGCACCCACCCAAACACTGCCCTTCCATTCACCTTTGACCCTTGACCCAATTAAGACCAACTAACTTTTCTCCTCAAGAATTCTGTAACTATCATTCAAAAACTTTTTAGCCATTTTCATAAAGTTTCAGATCTGAAAAAATTTTGCATCATTTTATTTAAACACTTTATTCAAGATGAGGAAATTGGGGTTGGAGATTTTTTTTCAAGAGTAGCTAAAGCCAGGAACTTTGAAATTAGATGGCTCCGTAGGTTGACTTGTGTCCCCCAAAAAGACACATTTCATTTCCTAACCCCCAGGACCTGCGAATGTGTTTTTTATTTGGAAACAGGCTTTTGCAAATATAGTCAAGATGAAATCACAGTAAATTAGGGTGGGCCCTAACCCAATGCGTCCTTATAAAGAAGAAGGAAATGTAGACACAGAAACCCAGAGAGAACAACATGGACACACAGGCACGCAGAAGCCCAAGGACCACTCCCCATGATCATTGAGACAGACTGGAGGGATACAGCAGAAGGCACAGAAGGCTGGGATTGCCAGCAACCGCCAGAAGCTAGATGAGGCAAGGAAGGATTTCCCTACAGAAGGAGCACGGCCCCAGGAACATCTTCATTTTGGACTTCGAGCCTCCAGAACAGAGACAGAACACATGTCTGTTGTTTGAAGTGACTCAATTTGGAGTACTTTGTTATGTATGGCAGCCCTAAGAAACTGAGCCCCGCCCCGGACCCCCAAAACCCATTACATATTTAAAAAACAACACACACACATTACCACCTGACTCTCCAGGTTTCTGTGGAGCAGTGTAAAGGACTGTGAACATGAAGAGTGGGCAGGTATTAGGTTTTCAGTAAGGATGTGTGATTGCCCCACTTTTCCATATGCTATAAGCCTTCCCAGTTACCTCCTGTCTCCTCTTCCATGAAGCATGGCTCATAGGCCCCCTTCATCTGCCATCTCTCTTCACTCCCCTGTCACCTGGCATCATCGGCCTCTCCCCTGCATCTTCAACATGACAGCTGTCAATCATGATGTCATATGATGTCTAAAAGGCATCAGCACCAAACCTGGTCTGGCATCTCCTCTCCTATAACACCACCCCGGATTTTTCTTACTGCTGAGATACGGTCTCATCTCATTCCCCCAGGCATCTACTTCAAGCCTCCCCTCCAAACTCACCACTCCTGCCTTGATTCGGGCTCTGGCAATTTCTTGCTCAAATTCTTGCCCTTAAGCTCCCTCATGGTCTGTCCCTCCAATTCATTCACCACCCCGCCACCAGAGTAAACTTCTAAGACAGGACTCTGACCATAGCACTCCTTGCCTTAAATCCTTCTAGAGCTTCCCACTTCCCAGTAAGGCTCTTGCTCTTGACAGTCTGGAGCCCTCCCTACCTACTCGATCCCCCCCAACTGCCCTTACCCACCCAACACTCACCACATCTTCCAAGCTGCAGTTCCTACAAAGACATGCCTTTTTTTTTTTTTTAAGTAATGCATTAATTCAAAAAGTAAAATAAAGTGCCTCCCATACATTTTTTGCCCATTTAATTTTTTGTGTGGTTAAATATACAACATAAAAGTTGCCATCCTAACCCATTTTTAAGCATACAATTCAGTGGCGTGAACAACATTCACAATGTTGTACAACAACCTCCACTGGCCATGCTCTCTCTCTCTCTCTCTTTTTTTTATTTTCTCTGCACATGTTATTTTCTTCTGGAAACCCTCTCCTTATTTCCAAGTCCCGTTCATTTCAATAAATCAGTTTTAAGTGCCTCCTGCTCTTGGAGGCTTTTCCTGGATCCCATCCATGCCCAGGCCCTGCTCCGAGTATAACACTCTGTAATGTCGACTGTACTTAGAACACAGCCTGATGGCCTGGGCAACCTGTGACCTTAGCACTGTGTTCCGATCCTGCATCTTCAGGCCAGCTCGGTAATGGGTACACAGACACTCATTAGCCCTCTCTGAATAAATCAATTACAGGAAAGTACACAGTTGAGCTGGAGTAAGAACGCTGTCTCCCTTCACTGCCTACCTTATATCTTGAACTTTTTGTTTTATATCTCATTCTCACTTCACTGCTTTCACCTACACAGGTTTGTTTGTTGTTGTTGTTTTTTTTTTTTAAGATTTTATTTATTTATTTGTCAGAGAGAGAGAGGGAGAGAGAGCAAGCACAGGCAGACAGAATGGCAGGCAGAGGCAGAGGGAGAAGCAGGCTGCCTGATGAGCAAGGAGCCCGATGTGGGACTCGATCCCAGGACGCCGGGATCATGACCTGAGCCGAAGGCAGCTGCTTAACCAACTGAGCCACCCAGGTGTCCCTACACAGGTTTTTCTATTGAAAACAGACATAAAATTTTTAAAAAAAATTTTTTTAAATAAGGGGTGCCTGGGATCGAGCCCCATATCAGGCTCCCTCTCCAGCTCCCCCGTGCTTGTGTTCCCTCGCTATCTCTGTTATAAAGAAAATCTTAAAAATTTTTTAATAAAATTTAAAAAAAAACACATGAAATGACATTTTTCTAAAGAAATACAACTTCTGTCTCAGACATAATCTATACAAAGATTGTTACATTTGGAGGTCATATACCTTAATGTTACAAAGTGTGTTCAGAGCCAAAAGCACCAGGCCTTTATGGGGGGGGGGGGTGCCGCACAAGTGATACTCCAGAGGGAAAAATATGATGTCAGCTGCTCCCAAGATATGCATTTAGGAGGGAAGACGTTGCAGAGGAGGAGTCTAAGGTATTTGCTATTTAGTTAACACTGGGCCTACCCAAGAGAGAATCTGGTAGAGTATAATTGAGCCCTAGCAGTTTCTCTAGGAAATAAAACCGTATACACCTCTCTTACACAGTCTTTCAAGAGGCAACAAGGGCTTTAGGACCAGGGTCGGAATAAAAAACTTCAGTTTCTAAGGATTGCTTTCCTTAGGCACAAGAGGAAATGCGTGCCTTTTTAAAACCTGGAGACACAAAGAGATACAACATAGAGTTCAAAATGTCTTCAGTGGTTCTATCCAACAAGATCACAAGATGAAGTTATTTCTCCTCTCGTACGTCTGTGCTTGGGGTCCCTACTCTCTGGAGCTTGTGTTTCCGAATGCAACGAAGTTCCAGCAGGGGCAGGGGAATATTTGGAGATCCCCACAACAAAGTAAGATCCTAAACAAGCAAGACCCCTTTTAAGAAACTCCAAAACCAAAGGGCTTCTCAACCACAGCACGAGGAGCATGCTGGGCAGGGTAATTCTTTGCGGAGGGGGCTCTCCTGTGCCTCACCCCATGTGGCATGGGGGCATGTCCCCTCCCTCCCCAAAGCCAACTGCAGTTGTGACAACCGGAATCACCTCAGAATCCACCTCAGAATCGGCTCCAGTGGTGGCGGCCGGAATGCCTACAGGGGGCGAAACTGCCTTAGGTTGGAAACTGAGGACTCAATGCCAGGGAAGTATGGGACACCGGCTATTTGACACGGATTATCTTCAAAAGAAGAAGATGCAATAGCACAGGCCATGAACACTTTATATTTCTTAAGGATATAATTTTCCCACACTCACCCGTGGCAGTAACAGTATAACAGTAGGAGAGAAAAAGGAGACGAGTAATTGCAATCCATTGAGGCAGCAGAACAAAAAGCTGAGGAAACTTGACCCACTCCATTTGGGGAAAGAACCAGAACCTGGGAGATTAATTGGGCAGTGTCAGGGCCACTAGAGAGGAATGGAAGTGGACTGAGGGGGGGGGAGGTGGGCCAAAAGAGAAAAGGGAACTGCAACCCAGATGGGCCCAGAGAGCTTAGGAAACTCACCTCTCAAGATCAGGGCCCTGAACAGAAGTCAACTTCCCACCCAAAAAGGTCACTCTCTCCAAACTTCACCAAAAGAAGGGAAGAGGGAAGAAAGATCAGAAAGGTAGAACACATCAGTATTTCCAAATGCTTTACTCACCTCCTCTAGAAACTCCTGAACTGACCCTTAAATCTTTTTCATCATAAAAAGGAGGGTGGCGCCCTTCAGTTGATAACTTCAGAACCACCTATCCTCCCAACCCCAATCAAGTGTAAAATGAATAACTAGGACACTCCACAGAGAGAACAAAGGTCAGCCATGGAGAAATTTGGGGATCCCCAGGGAGGAAATCACTTCCATTCTTAAATTTCCTCTGCAGGAATAAGGAAGTTCTTCATAATTTCAATTCTGCTCTGATTTTTATTTTGTAAACCATACATTTGCTGTTTAACATCTTCACAATTAATTATGCCTAACTTTCAAGAATCATGACTTCCCTAAAAAGAAGTGAGAATAACAGAGTAGAAACCAAAAAGCATAATAAAACAGGGCGAAAAGAAGGACTCTGAGCTAAGAGAACTCCAGTCTGATTTTTTTCCCTGTGTTTTTAAAATTTCAAATATGACAGCATAAAACTAAAAATGTCAGATTGTTAAATGGCTCCTGTTCCTATTTCCTGAAGTCACTAGAAATAACCAAAGGTGTTTTACACAACAGGGACGTTTTTCTCTGTGTTAAAAAAAATGTTAAGAGGAAGAGTGGTTCTACATAAACGGGGCTTGGGAAATTCTCTCCGTAGGCGTTCACTGAAAGGAAAAGAAAACGCAGCAAAGGACACTAGCAGAAAACAGCTGTGCTAACCGGCAAGTCCAAGACAGAATGGATGAACCCGGTACCGTACGCGGTAAAGCCCCTGACGGAGGAAAGATTTCACCTGGAATGATAAACCTGTTCCGTAATATCCATCCCCAAAGAGGCCAGGAGAGTGTGATCAAAAACACAAAACAAAACAAAAACGCTGGCTTGGCTTGAAGACGGAGGGATAAGTGTGAGACCCAATGTGGGCTAACTGAGTTCTGTGACGTGGGGGCTTCACAGCATCTCTCTTGGCCTCCATGTTCACACTTGGAAAATGAACTAGATAGAGTGTGAATTAGTCCTTGTCAGTTTCATTTCCTTCATTCATTCATTCACACGTTCATTCACCAAGCATTTGTTGAGCCATGGATGTCAGGTACTATTTCAGGCCGTGGGGAAGAACAGTGGTTTAAGAAAGACTGACATCCCTAATGGAACTTATATTCCAGATTCTGAAAATTATAAATCAGTTTTTCAAACCATGGGCTGTGAAATCCATTGAGCAGTACCAAATGGGCATTTTTTTAAAAGATTTTATTTACTTATTTGACACAGAGAGATCACAAGTAGGCAGAGAAGCAGGCAGAGAGAAGGAGGGGGAAGCAGGCTCCCCGCTGAGCAAAGAGCCCAATGCGGGCAGATCTCAGGACCCTGAGACCATGACCTGAGCCGAAGGCAGAGGCTTTAACCCACTGAGCCACCCAGGCGCCCCCCCAAATGAGCATTTTAAAAACAACATATGGAATAGTAAATCAGGGTGTATCATGAATAGTCAAGATGAGTTCAGTTTCTATCTCAAGATGAGAATTCTGCTTTGGTTATTGAAATTGGTATGGATGAGGGTTGTGGGTCATGACCTGTAGGGTGTTCTGGATGTGGGCTGGTTTTATCAAAGAGTTTAAAAATCCCTAATAAAAGACCTCTCTTCGTTCCAGCCACTGGCCCTCGTCCCCTCCTTCACTCAGACTGCTTCTTAGGAACATTCTGCCTATAGATTAAATCTCATTACTTTCTCATTTGCCCCACGATGGCCTGGATAAATATCAAAGAATATGTTTTTCAGATCAGTGTTCCCAACCCTTCTGAGTAGGATTCCTTTTAACATCGGTCCCTTTTGTGCACTACTTGTCTGCTGATTAAGAAGATGAACAGTGGGGGGCACCTGGATGGCTCAGTCCATTAGCAGTCGACTCTTGACGGCTCAGATCGTGATCTCAGGATCCTGAGATTGAGCCCGTGAAGAGCTCTGCACTTAGCTCAGAGTCTGCAAGAATTCTCCCTCCCTCTCCCTCTGCTACCCTCCCCCAACCCCAGCTTGCTCGCTCTCTCTAAAATAAATAAATCTTTTTTTAAAAAAGAGGAAAAAAGAAAACATACGGTGACCAAAAGCCACAGGAACTTTTAAATGTATTTATAATGTATCTGTCCTAAGAGCTCCTACTTAGAAATACAAAGAGTACAAATGCACCCAAGACATAGTATTCCTTCCATCTACACCTCAAACAGATTTGCAGGCTTCTTGTGCCCTGAGGGGTCCAGGGCACAGAGCTGGCTGATGACTGTTCTAGATCCTCTTTTATTTGGTATTTTAGGACCATGGTGTTCTTACTAAATGACTGCTTCGGGTGGTTTCTGTTTGTTTTAATGCTCTCTCCCCCTCCTTTTTTCTAATTAAAGCAAATTCTAAACTTGAGCACTAATGGGTACATTTTTGTTGTTCACTTGGCTATATATAGATCTATATATATAGATCTATATATACACACATATATATATAATTTTGTTTTTAATATCATGAGCCCACACTCCTACACTGCTATTAGAGATTGGAAAGAAAATTGTTTGAAATCTGCCTGGAGACATTGTCAACTTTCCCAACGGCTTTATTTTTAACAGAAAACATCCAAAGGCAGCAATTACTGCAACTAGGAAAAGTGAAAGGAGGTGAAAAGAGATAAAAGGCGAGTAGAAGAGAGCGAGAACAAGCTAAGGTAAATCCTTCCACGAATCTCAAACCCTTGCACACAATCACCAAGATCTACCTGAAGTCACAGAACTGCAATCTCTGCTTCCATGGCCCCTTGTCACCTGGGCTTTACTCTGCTGCCCACCTCGAACTACCTATCGTGTGTTGCTTTTTTTTCCTTTTTTTAAACGTTGAGTGATATGATTTGTCGGAGACAGAGTGAGAGCACACACACACAAGCAGGGAGAGGGAGAACCAGGCTTCCTGCAGAGCAAGGAGCCCAGTCTGGGGCTCCGGGATCCTGACCCGAGCCGAAGGCAGATGCTGAACCAACTGAGCCACCCAGGCATCCTCCGTGTGTTGCTCTTGAGGCATTTTCTATATGTAGGGTTTATTAGTTAGGATGCAGGATGCCATCCTTTTAGGAGTCACGCATAGGGGAGATCCCCTGTATTACGGAGGTCCAAGGTGGGCCCTCAGGACAAGGAGAGGGCAGCAGGGGAGAGGGCTTCCCATCCAACTGCTAACAGCTGCCTCCCAGTCCCCACTTCTAGAAACCAGCTCTAACCTGGTATCTTCAACATTTTTCCCTGCCTGGAAATCCAAACCATCCCCAAAGGTCACTACAGCTACAAACAACGGTTAGAGGAACGTGGCTTCAGCACTCTCTACTATCGGCATGTACACAACTGAAAATACTTAGAGGCAGGTTTCCTGCTGTATCCTTTTATCCTTCTCAAAGATCTACTCTGTAAACTTAAAAAGAACACACTGTGACCTATTGTTCATTAATAAGGAAAAAAATAACTTCTAGGAAAATCTGCTTACTTCTGGCAAGTTTCAGAGTAGATCATCTAGTGTCTCCAGGCTTTCCCTGTAGAATGAGTGAACTGGCCTGGAGGACATGGTCAGGCTCCTGCTGCCCTGTGTGAGTATAAACGAAGACTTTCTCCGCCAGCACCCGGCCTTCAGAACGAGGTCATACTGACACCTGTGAAGAATGACTGCTTCCCGAGGTACAGCAACACTGAGGTCTTCTTTTCAAAAAAATTCTCTTGCCTAGGTATTTCTGTCTGCTGCTCTCAGGACTCCAGAACAAAATCCAGGATGTCCACTAGCAGGGCCTTAAACACCATCAGGGCCTCAGATACCTAAGCCTCATTTAACAAGACAAAATTTGGGGGAGGAGGGTCCTTAATAAACCATACATCAATGGCCACAAGCAAAGACCTTCCAATTCTCCCTTTTTTGTGATTTATCAGCTCACTGAACTCAAAGTGATCAGAAGAACTCTAGTGTTCCTATCAAGAGTACCACCTTTAAAATCAAAGTTTTATGTATAAATAAACACATTCTAAATACTTAATGAGCCATCTCTCTCTGCTTGGATTCTGCAACGGCTTTGTTTCACTAGTTTCAACACAGCAATACCATGGTAGCTCTTGACACTAATAATTTTAAATACAGCAAACCCCAGGTCGTGTCCAAGTTTTGTTACAGCAAAATTTAACCTTAGAAAATTAATAGTTACCAAATTTCTGAAGAGTAGGTGATCCGGATGGAGACGAATTTCCACTAGGAGATAAGTAAAGGTAGTTTTTGTTCACTCCTGTGTCAAAATCAAACGGGGACTGGTAATCTTCATAAAAATCCATCTCTCTACAGTCCATTCCAGAAAAACGCAGAATGCATCGTTTTATAAGCGCCTGGTACCCTTCAGTTGAATGTCGCTCTGGTCATAGTCCCATGCGACCTTGCTGAAGAAATGAACCCCAGGGTTTCAAGACCCTGGCTTCCTGGCCCGGGTGTGCTATTTCCTTCTCAGAGCCTTCGCACCCTTAGGACAAGCAGGTCTGTTTAATAAATGACTTATCTGGAGCAACCTCAGGGCTCTATTCACCACCTGCTGTTAATTTCAGTCAACAACGGACCTACCAGCACAGGGGAGCGGTGCTTTCACAGGTAAACAAAGGAAGGCCAGCTTCGCCAGTATCTCCAGATGTACAAACAGTCCAAGCAAACGTCAGACACTGGCACAATTATAAGAAACCACAATTTTTTTTTTAAAAGGTCAGCTGACCACAACTACACCAGGGCGGACTTAATCTTCTAGGACAAGGAAGGATTACCAGTCAGTAATCTCCTACAAAAGCCATCGGGGTGATACTTTTTTCCATCCTGGATTACAACAGAGTCCTAAAAGCCAAGCTCCCAGGTTTAGCGATCAGCTCCCTAAGTACAACTTCCTCTAGAAATAAAGCTGTGTTTCCATTATTACTTTATCTAAAGTAACGTCTGGCTTAGTGTAACAAAAATTTCAGTCTGTCCTCCCACATTCCCTCCTTTTCTATTTCTTCCCCTTTCCTTCCCTGGAAAGATGGGGTTTTAGTGACATAGACGTCTGAGAGACCAATCAACTCCGAAGGGAAAGCTCCCAGGATCCTGGCCCCCTCCCGGTTTACGGCCACACCCCTGCAGGTCTGCAATTAACCTCCTTGCAAACAGGCAGGAGCTGCCCACGCCCTGCAGAGTGCCTGGGTCTCAGGGACCTTGGAAGCAAGATTTCTAAGTCACCAAATTCATCTTTTCGACACAAGTCTATTAGCAGATCCTTTCTGTGTTAACCATTGCCTTTGCTCAAGGGATAGCTCTGGAAGGTTCTGCTGCTGTTGAATGAATGGCTCATCTACTATTAAGGAGGTAAAAATAAAGGCAACTCTTCTCTAGGTGGGCAATGGTCTATCATGGCATGAACAAAAAAAGGCCGTATTCTACCTCTGCAAATTGACCTGATAAAAATACACTCTCCCTGGACTGGGAGCAAATACAAAACCTAAAATATTTCAGTCATTAAAAAAACAAATCTGTGTCTACTGTATACAACATCTTTGCACCAAGATAGTCTATATTCATCTCAACTTAAGATTCATTTTCTATTTTGTTTCTCATGTTGTACTCTATTTTTGGCAAGACTTTATCTCATTTAAGTTTTTAGAAGTTTATTTTCAACAACAAAAAAATATCTGCCCTTTTCTTCTAAAATTTACCAGATTTTGCAACAATAAATGCTGTTAAGTGAGAAACAGAATATAATGGCTTCTTCATTATTATTATTATTTTAAAAAATGAATAGTCTGGCTTCTTAAAATCCAAAGTATCTCTAATTGCGATGGGATGGGCATGGGACAGGTATCACGTCTCTGGCTTAGAGTGTGGTTGACAGGCCTCTGGCCCTATCAATACCCTCTACATTTGGTCACTAAGTAACAGGTAGAAAAAACAGTTCTCCTTCTCAATACTTATTCTTCTTCCTAGAGCCACAGGCAGTAGGAAGTCTTAGGGACTGAATGTCAGTAGAAAGTCTTAGGGACTGAATGTTTGTGTCCCCTAAAATTCATATACTGAACCCCTCACCCACAGTGATGGTAGCAGGAGGTGGGTGAGACCTTTGGGCAGTGATGAGGTTCAGATGAGGCCAGGAGAAGATCCCCTAGGATGGGATTAGCATCCTTGAACGAAGAGAGCTAGCTCGCTCTCTCGGCCATGTGAGGACATAAGATGACAGCATGTGCCAACCAGAAAAAGGGCTCTCACCAAGAATCTAATCAACTGGCACCCTGATCTTGAACTTACCAGTCTCCAGAACTGTGAAAAATAAATGTCTGTTGGTATAAGCCACGCAGTCTATAGGAATTTATTGTAGCAGCACAAACTAAAACAGAAATTTAATACAGACATACATACAACATAAGCCACAGCCACCTCCACACTTTTCACTAGCCCTCAAATGTCCCATGTCGTTGACCTTCAGCGATGACATCCATGTTACACCCTCTGCCTGCGATGCTACCTTTTTTCTGCCTTCTGAAATCATTCAACCTTTGAGACTCAGGCAGAAATGCCACCTCTTCTCAGAAGCCCTCCCAGTTTCTGTCCCACGTCCCAGCACTCGCTCCAGGAGCAGCACATGGAAGGGGACATGTCCCCTTGCCAGTCCCCCTGTGCCTCCACATCCTCCCTCTCTGGGTAGGCACTGCATTTTCTATTGTGATGCCCACCCTGAAGTTTGGGCTCTCACCAATGTGGCATGAAGAAAGCCAATAATGGCTCATGAGGACGCTGCACACCGTATTTGTCAATATGAGGATGGAGAATTTAAGTGCCATCTAAAATTTTTACCCTACCTGCTTAGGAACAATCTTGCTAACATCCTGTCTCTCTGAATCAGCTGCACTTTTCCAGTCAGATCCCAGTCAAGGCATCCTAGCATGTAAGGAAAGTGAGAACAGAAGACAAGAGGTGGGAAAAGCATGGGACATGCTAAAGGAATGGCAAAAATTCAGTTGACTCAAGATTCGTGTACGGAGTAGAAGGAAGCTGTGAGATAAAAAAGATGGAAATGTAGCTTGAAGACAAACCGTTAAAGACCTGGAGTGACAACTTTTATACTTCACAGAACACGCAGCAAAAATTTGCTGAGGGTGTTTGAGCGAGGTTCAGACAAAACAAAATGTTTTACAAAGATGACTCTGGAAATGGACAGCAGGCTGCCCACAGGTAGAGGCTGAAAGGGCGGGGACTCAGAAAGCGTCTGCTGGCACAGCCCAAACAAGGAGGGAAGCCTTTGCATCTGTGACTAGTCCTCACCAAGTGTTTGGACTACCGGCCCAAGGTAGGAAAAACCAGGTAAGATTTGGTTCTGCCCTGCTGGACATTTCCACTGGGTATTCAAGAAGAACTTCAAAATCAACAAGCCTAAAACTGAATTCACCAGTTTTCCTGACCATACTCCCATCTCTAAATGCGCCATCCCAAGGAGCCCCAAGGCCTGACCTCACAGGAATCCCTGCCCAGTATTCCTGCTCTATAAAGAGGCACCACCAGGAGCTGTTGATCCAACTTGATTTTTTCCTGCTTTCCTTTTTCTTTGTCTTCTCTCACCGACCACACCCTACTTCAGACCTACCTGGAGTGTTCTGGTGCAGACCAGCCAGCATGATGCATGCATGTGGGGAAGACGGCTGCAGGGCTCTCTATTTAACACTCTCTTTCTCTTGAGGAATTTCATGTCACCTGCTCCATGAGGGACTGTCTACCAAAGTTCCGACTTACTCCCTGTCTTAGGCTTGGGCTTGGGCTTCAGATCTGGCACAGGCATGTAGCCTGCCCCCCTTGTTTACAGGGATGACCCAGACAGTGCCTACAACAGGTCTTCCCTGAGAATGACTGGATGAGTCATGGACAAAAGCAGTAATTCCTGTAACCTGAGCTATCCGATGCCTGCTGGGAGGGGCCAAGGGTCTCTTTTCTCCTCCAGCCTAAAGATGAGAGAACCACTGCCAAGTCTGGGCAGAGAGGAAAGGAGAAATGAAACAAGTAAGGGATGGGAGAAGCAGCATCTGAGCCCCCTGACCCAAACTACCCTGGGCTTCCCATGAAACCAATACATTTCTATTCTGCTTACTTATGGTTAGAATTAGAAAGAGTCCTACGATACCTACTTTCCAACCATTTCCCACTATGGCCCCACCATGTTTCAGCCAAACTTGATTTTCCTGTTTCTGGAAAACATCCTACGCTTGGTTTAGGCAAATTTCTCAAACTAGAATGTCTCTTCTCTGTATTTTTACACCTGTCAAATTTCTACCCACTAATCAAGCTCAACTTAATAAGTAACACGTGAGTGATAGAAGTATGAGGAATGTTCATTTTAGTGCTATCTAAAATAGGAAAAAAATAAATACAAATGCCTACTAATACTGAATTATTTAAATGCTGGATTTATTTCATGTAAGTGGAAATTATCCAAACATTAACATGATGATGTAGAAATGTATGGATTTTATAAGAAATGATATTTTGATACATTCAGTAAATAAATCAGGTTCCAAAACGGTCTGTACTGTATGAGCCATAACTGTGTAATAATGGGAGAGAAACAAACCAACCAAAAGAAAATGGGCAGAACAGACCTATCCTACAACCCCAGAAAAGTGTTTATGTTTGTATTGCCAGCAGAGGGAGTCCATGAGCAGCTCAGAAGTTAATTTAGAGCAGCCAGTAAGATGCATACTACAGAACAGTAACCCATTAGATGACTCATGTTATTGCAAATAAAAATGGAGAAGGTAAAAATGACTATAAAGAATATTGTCTCTACCTGCCTATTAATACTTCACTCAAATATGTCTGAGCAGGTTCTCCCTAATTTTAAGGGATATTTAAGGGAGAGCTTGATGTAAAAACTCCCCAACACATACAACAATTCACTTGGAGGGGCCTTGCAGGGCACACAGACAGATGATGTCATCACCAGTAGGAGAGGCAGGTCACTAATACCGGACACTGTGGATGCGTCACAGTGACACAGCAGGCAGCTGGAAGGAGCTCCAGCTGGCCAAATATATGACAATTTCATCACTGATAGAATTAAGGATAGCAGTGGATTATAAATCACTGGAAAGAGAAATCCAGGAGTCCATATGTGATGCTTGACTCTGTGTGTCATTCTGACTGGGCCACAAAATGCCCAGAGATTTGGTTAAACACTGTTGTAGGTATGTCGGCAAGGGTGTTTGCGGATGAGAGTAACACTGGAATCGGTAGACACGGAGTAAAGCAGATTGCCCTCCCCAACACGGACGTGCCTCATCCAGTCTGTTGAAGGCCTGCCCCAAAAGGAAAAAAAGAAATTCTATGAAGGACATTACTGCATCAGTTAGAAAAACTGGAATGGAAAGGCAGATTCGATCAAAGTATTTTATCAATATCAAATTTACTGAAGTTGAAACTGTCCTGGGGTTATGTAAGAGAATATCTCTAAATTCTTGGGAAATACAAACGGAAAAGATTTAGGAGTAAAGGGCCATGATGCATGCAACTTCCTCTCAAATGATTCCGAAACTATCCTGTGTGTGTACACATACGTACACAAAGAATGACAAAGCAGATGGGGTAACATGTTAACAGTGAATGAATACGCATAGAACATGAAACTGTTGGGGGTGCCTGGGTGGCTCAGTGGGTTAAGCATCTGCCTTCGGCTCAGGTCATGATCTCAGGGTCCTGGGATCGGGCCCTGCATCAGGCTCTCTGCTCAGCGGGGAGCCTGCTTCCCCCTCTCTCTCTCTGCCTGTTTCTATGCCTACTTGTGATCTCTGTCTATCAAACAAATAAATAAAATCTTTTTTTTAATTATTTTTATTTATTTGTCAGAGAGGGAGCGGCAGGCAGAGCAGGCAGAGGAAGAAGCAGACTCCCCACTGAGCAAGGAGCCCGATGCGGGACTCGATCCAAGGACCCTGGGATCATGACCCGAGCTGAAGGCAGCTGCTCAACCAACTGAGCCACCCAGGCGTCCCAATAAATAAAATCTTAAAAAACAAAAAACAAAAACAAAAACCTATTCAGTAAAGTAGCTGGAATTGGCAAACAGGTGATCAGCCTCCAAAGCCTGGGTCTTTCCTGTAGCAGGAACAAGCTGGTTAAGCACCAGACGATGAGCCAAGACATGACATTCAAATGACCTGAGGATCTAATCACCAAGCAGAGTCTGTGTCACTAACAGGCTCCAGGTGATGGAGGCTGCGAGCATGTACAATATGAGAAATACATGTCTGGTCATTCACACCACCCGGCACCTGTGTTTGGTCTTCAGACACAGTTCCTGAAAATGCTTCAGACAGAGCCTTAAAGGTGAAATGGGTATCTCTCATTATTAAGGAAGGTGACTTTAGGACCCCACCCAAGGGGAGCTGCGAGTTGCCAAAAAAGGACCAGTCACGTGATTAGAGGGCTGGACCTTTCACTCCCACCCACCCCCCCAACCACGCCCACCGGGAAGGGCGGAGGACCTGCAGGTTGAATCAGATAAGGGCAGCCTTACTCAATCTTGATGACGGCAAATAAGCCTCCACAAAAACCGGAAAGGACCCAGCTCAGAAAGCTTCCAGGCTGGTGAAGGCATGGCTTTGAGGAGAGTGCCACATTCTGAGAGACCATGGAAGCTCCATGCCCTTCTCACATACCTCACCCTATTTATCTCATCATCGAGCTGGTGAGTCATATCCTTTATCATACCCTTTAATAAGCTGGTAAATGTGTTTCCCTATGCTTTGTAAGCTGCTCTAGCACATTATTCAGAAGTAAGGAGGAGGTCAATGGAACCTCCAATGTGTAGAAGGCCAGGTCAGAAGCACAGATAACAGCCTGGGGCTTGTAACCAGCATCTAAAAGGGGTGGGGGGAGGTTGGAGGGACTGGAGTGACAGCTATCTCTGGGTAGACAGTGTTAGAACTGACTTAAGCTCTTGGATACTTTGCTGGGGTGTCTGAGAACTGCTCAGTGTGGGTGTGGAGAACCTAACCCCCACACTGGAAAAGGGAACCCAAAAAGTGCACAGGACCACACTCGGAGTAACAGTGAGGGAGGAGCTGAGCTTAAATGGCAGGCTGAGGAATGTGAACATGATTTTCTGTAATAATAAAACAACTATCAGTTTGCATTTATATCATCCTTACAGCCCCATAGGGTGGGAACGCTTCCATTTCTGGATGAGTGAATGTAGGGAACTGAGAAACGAGAGACAGTGCCCTCAAGTCCCCTAGCAGTAATCCCCCTCACACTGCATCAAAGCAATGGGGAGCCATCTCCAGTTATTAGCAATGGGAGGGAGAGGGTCAGAGCTGTACTTTTAGATCATTCCTGCCCCCGTATGAAGATGGATTACAGAGGGTAGATGGGAAATCAGTGAGCCATCGGCAGCACCAAGGGTGTTAGGAACTGAATTGTGTCCCACACAAATTTCATTATGTTCAAGCCCTAATCTCCAATGTGACTGTATCTTGGATATAGGGCCTTTAAGGAACTAATTAAGGTTAAATGGAGTCATAGGGCCCAATCCAAAAGGAATAGTATCCTTATAAGAAGAGGCCAAGACACCAGGAAAGCTCAGAGGCACAGAGGAAAGGCCACATAAGGCCACAGCAAGAAGAGAGCCGTCTGCAAACCCAAGAGAGAGACCTCACCAGAATCAACTTTGCTGGCACCTTCATCTTGGACTTCCAGTCTCTAACGAGAAAAGAAATTTCTACTGTTTAAGTCACCCCGTTAGAGATGACCTGCTATGGCAGCCTGAACAAAGACAAAGGGTATGTTCCTGGGAACAACAGTGGGAACAGAAAAGTAGAGACACATTGCAAGACACCACAGAGGGATCATCGACAGGTACGGCAACCCAACTGGAAGCCTGGGGCGTGACAGAAAAGACCAAACTCGGCGACTCCCCAGAAGGAGTTGTGAAAGTTGGGGGCTGCATTCAGAGGACGACAAAAGAAGAGCCGTGGAAGGAGGGTGGGATGCTCTAGATGACCAGAGAATGAGTTCCATTTTGGCAACTTGGTTTCTATTGCTCAGGAGATTTCTGAAGGTAAATTCTTGGACTCTGGGGCTCAGAAAAAGGTCAGGGATAAAGAGATCCACGTGGGAATCCCCAGAACCATCAAGGAAAAGCCCAAGAGAAGAGCAGTCCTATGAAAGAAAGAAAAAAGGCAGAACACCTGCAAGTAGGAAGCAGGTCAAAGAAGCTGCAAAGGGCAGGAAATGCCTTTTCATGATGGCAACAGTGATGATGATGGTGGTGGTGGCAGAAACAACAGTTACAACTCATCCCTAGAAAACTTTAACTATGTGCTAGACATTCTTCTTTGCCCTTCCTACCAACCCTATGAGGCAGGGTTTTTTCCTTGAATATATTTGACAGATGAGAAAACTAGGCACATGGAAGTTTAATTAACTCCCCTGGGCACACAGCTAGTCAATGGTGAAGGTTGGTTTTGAACCTGGGTGGTCTGGCTCTAATGCTCTGTAAAAGCAAAAACCATGGAAGAGAAACCCAAGCGACCAACATCACAAGGACAACAGGAGGAAAGAAAGTGGACAAGACTAAGTGTTACAGAGACTTACAAAGAAGTCACTGGACCTGGGTGTCCTGGGGATTATTTTAAGGAAATTTTAGCCAGAGTGATGGTGCCAGACAGATAAGGGAAGTAGAGGCCAATGGAAGGAGAAGAAGGGTGGAACTCTGAGAAGACAAGGTAGGGCTTGTGTGTTTGTAGTGTTTGTGATGGAGAGACTCAGGAGGCAGCTCAGGGACTGGTCCCCCCAACACCCCGCCCCGGGGTGGGGTGGGGGGGCTTCAATTCTAAAAGGAATCATTCTGGCTTTCTTCCACAAATGTTAGCCCTTGGGGGGGGGGGTGTCAGCCCTCAGATTAGAAACCATAGGAGAATTTTAGGAAATATTCCCCTATGGAAATGCCATTACTTTCTCTAGCTTTACTTTTTTACCCTAAGAGAAGAAAAGTCCATTTTAGCACAGTACAAGAAAACACCATCCTCTCTGGACCCCCTCTCCAGAAGAAAAATGCATAAATTAGCAAACAACCTTCAAATTATTGAGACCTCAATGCAAATACTCTAAGTGATAAAGGAGTTCTGACAAAGTACAAAGCCATGTACTTGACCCACTGACTTGCAAAGAAATTCTCATGTGGCAGGAGCTAATATTCTAGGTGAACATTTTCCTGCGCTCTCAAAATAACTGAAATTGAAGTTCATGTCCAACAGACAAGCCAGGGACCTTTTTTTCTTCCTAAAAAATGTTTTTTGACATATTAAAAGAGCAAGAGTTATGGGGTGCCTGGGTGGCTCAGTCATTAAGCATCTGCCATCAGCTCAGGACATGATCCCAGGGTCCTGGGATTGAGGCCCACATCGGGCTCCCTGCTCAGCGGGAAGCCTGATTCTCCCTCTACCATTCCTCCTGCTTCTGTTTCCTCTCTCTCTGTCTCTCTCTGTGAAATAAATAAAATCTTTTTAAAAAGAGAGAGAGAAAGAGTTACACTTATATAATGACAGTGAGACTCCATTTCCTCTCTCAACATAGGTTCTGGGTGAGCCCTTCACTGAGAACACCACAACCTGTTGAGAAATCTGAAGAATGCCTGAATTTTCTATCACCAAGGATTCAGAAATCAGACTCCAAAATATACAAAAAGGTCTCACTCTTTTAATGAGGTCATCTCTCATCCATTCAGGACATGTTGCTGCCACCACTGCCCTCAGACTGAAGAGGGTTCATTATTAGCACACCAGAAAACAACGGAAAATAGCTCAACATGTATCCTATACCCAGGTAACTCATTTCCAACATACAGACTTTTTACTTTATAAATATAGTTTGAATTCAAGTTTGATGGCCCCTCACAATGATGAGTGGTTTCTATGATTACAGGCTCACATAGAAGGTCTCCAACCAGAGCCTCTCAAACTTTAATATGTTCACAAACGACCCAGGGACCATCTTAATCAACAGATTCTGACTTAGGAGGTCTGGGTGGGGTCTGAGACTCTGCCCTTTGGACAACCTTGGGTGTTTACTGAAGCCTGCTTTAGATACCAGCTGCTAAGGGGGCCTTAGGATAAAAGATTGGACAAATTCTAAATACTTGTCACTCTACATGGTCTTAGCACTTTCCAAATATACATTTTTTAAATATAAGAGATTTCTGTAGCCAAAGGGGTTTTGCTTTTTGGTGTTGATTTCTGTTTTCCCGCTATTCTAACAGTGCACAAAGCAAGCCGGTTTGGACAGAAGACAAATGGGCTATGTCATGACAGGGTGTACACCTGACCGGCCTTTTCAAGAGGATAATTACTCTGAGTTTGGAATTAGGATAGTATAACCAGTCTAGAACAATGGCTCAGTAATAAGGGAATGGAAGACCATTCCATCGAAGAGTAAGTACCAAGGACGTATGTAAGAGCACGGTGGTCTCTATGGTCAGAGTATTGGAAGATAAAGAGGTTTTGCACCCAAGCTACATGTTTCCCATTTGCTGACAGAGTTTAAAGAGAGCTCCGCAGGGGTCTATAAACACGACCGACTGTCAGAACCCTGAAAGAAATAAACGAACGGGTGGATCAAATTTTAATTTGGAAAAACTCCCACGATGCTTACACGGCTGTTTTCAGCAACTAGGCTCCAATGAAACCCTTCTTCTTAAGGGAATGAGAGTTGCTTTAGAACAGTAGGCACTTACTGAAAATTAACATTTGAGTATGAACTTCAATCATCAGCGAGCGGAGGCATGGCGGAGGCATACCAAGCATGCTCAAAATACCCTATTGCCAAGCCAGACATTTAGGCAGCTGAGCCTGCTTCTAATTATAATAGGTTATAGTCAATTAGCTATGGCCAATGGATCAACCATTATAAAAGCCCCCCCGGGGGGGGAAAAAAAGAGCACACAGCATAAATACTGCCCGTTTTTTTCCTAAATTTAATTACTAAGGAATAGTCTTATGCTAAAATGTATTTCTATCTGTACCTGCTAGTCTGGCTAATGCATGATATTGCATCTCTAATTACAAATTTCATGTATTTTCCTTTTTCAAGACAACAGCAGAATACCAATGCTATAGGTATATTCAAGGACAGCCCATTACCTTGAAACCAAATTGGTAACTAGAAGGCTTTGAAAGTAAGCCAGTCTTCTGATTCAAGACTGAGGGCCAAACAGGGATTTTTTTTTTTAAGTATCTCAATAACAACCATTTTTAACCGTTGTTAAGGCTTCTTATTGACTCAGTTTTAGAAAAAGTCATTACCAAACAGGTATTTCTTAAAACAGCATATAATTTTATTCATTCCAGTAAATTCTCTCAGTGGTAAAAGGATAGGATAATCCAAGGTGCAATGGGAAAGGAGCATACAGTAGAAAAATGCTTCCCAAAGAAGTATCCAGAACTACGAAATCAGGCAATTTCTGTTCTATTGTCCCTGAAAGATCAAAATAAAGAGCTATGTGTATGATTCAATAATTGTACTTAATACGGCTAAGACTGCTGACTAATCACTGAACAGATTTCCTTATTCCTGCACAAATAGACAGACTTCATTTCCCAACTGCCCCTACTGTTAGATGTGGCCACGTGACTCAACTCCAGCCAAACGAAATGAGATTTATCTAACATGAGGTTAGATAAATAATAAAGATTGCTGATAGCTACTGATATTTGGAGGTCTTTACCACAGCAAAATTTAGAGGAACCTGACTGATAGAAATATTTTGCCAGGGGCGCCTGGCTGGCTCAGTGGGTTAAAGCCTCTGCCTTCGGCTCAGGTCATGATACCAGGATCCTGGGATCAAGCCCCAGGGCGGGCTCTCTGCTCAGCGGGGAGCCTGCTTCCCTTCCTCTCTATCTGCCTGCCTCTCTGCCTACTTGTCTCTCTCTGTCAAATAAATAAATAAAAATCTTTAAAAATTAAAAAAAAAACTTTAAAACGACCATATCCCTGGATGAACAAGTTTTAGAAAACACTGTGTTAGTTGCACAGCAATCTGAATGTAATTAGTGCGGCAGAACTATATGCTTTTGGTGAACAGAAATCACAAATTTGGATACAGATTTCACCACAATAAAAAAAAAGATCATATAATTTTAAGGGTTGAGACAGTCATTCACACTTGAAATTACTACGAGAAAGACTAAAATAAGAAATTCCAATTGGAGCAACTGGGCAGAGAGATGGGAACATAGCTACCATGAGTGAAGAGTATTTAAACATCTTAATATTCATAAAAATCTTAATATTAATACTTAATAGTATTAAACATCTTAAATATTCTTTCCCGAGTGCACAATCAAGAACTCTGTGTCCATACTTGTTCAGAAAATGTTTCTAGTGAACAACAAGAAGCCCCTGGCAGAGGTAGGCTGCTGAGGCTGTCCCACTAGGGAGGCCACAGTGAGTGAGAGAACAGTCACGAGGGAACAAGAGGGCATCAACACCAGGCCAGTAACCCATTTCAGATCCTGCCATCAAGTTCCCTAGTATTTACATGGATGAGTTGAAACTTTAGGTCCACACAAAAACCTACACACAGATGGTCACAGAAGCTTTACTCATAATCGCCAAAAACTGTGAGCAATCAAGATGTCTATCAGGTGAATGGATAAACTAGTGCATCTAGACACTGGACTAGTATGCAGCAATAAAAAGAAAATGAGCTATTAAGTCATGAAAAGACACCAAGGAAACTTCAAGGCATATTGCTCAATGAAAAGATCCAGTCTGAACCATACTGTATGGTTCCAACTGTATCACATTCTGGAAAAGCCAGAACTAGGAACACAATAAAAAGATCAGGGGTTCCAGAGGAGGCGGGGGTAACAGGCAGAGCACAGAGGATCTGCAGGGCGTGGAGCTGACTCTGGATGACACTGTAAGGGTGGATATGTGACATAATGCATTTGCCCAAATCCACTGAAATGCACAACCCAAAGAGTGAGCCCTAATGTAAACTGTGGACTTTAGTTAGTAATAATGTACCAATACTGTTTAATCAGTTAGAACGTGTACCACACAAATGCAAGATGTTAATTTTTAAGGGAAACTGGAAGGGAAAGCGGATATGGGAACTCTGTACTATCTGCTCAATTTCTGTAAACCTATGACTGTACTACAAAAATCATCTGTTACTTTAAATTAAAAAAAAAAAAAAACATCAAACATGTTTCACTTACTTTGCTATTCTGCCCAGGGGAGAACACCCAGGGCACTGAAACTCACCTGCTTGGACTATCACCAAGGTTTTGAAAGTATCTCAAGGACCATCACACAAAGCACACTTATTTATAGTTTCCAGGGCAGGTCTGAGCTCATGATGCAAGAAATGACTTAATTACCAAACTCCATTATTAATGCAAAGTAAACAATCACCTGAGCAGTCTAGTTAAATTCCTCTCATATATTAAAAAAAAAAAAAAAAAAAAAAAAAAGTGGTTTGAATATCAGCTTCCTAGCCAAAGAGGCTACAAATATATGGTGTACTTGCATTTTCAAAGAATCCCCCACCACAGGTGAAAGGTGGCTCACAAACTAGCTATGGGTCTAACACATTTCTTAAAACTAAACAGAAACAGAACTACTTCAATAACTTCAATACAGAAGTAGGACACCAAGTTTGAGGCCCACACTCAACCCTCAGTCTTTTCCTCTTGGCAAAATTCAGTAAAAACAGCCAAGCAAGATGGCAGACCAATCACAGCCCAAAGACAGAATTAATATTGGCAGCCCTTGGAGCTTTCTGTGGGTTTCTAAGGAGGCAGGCGAGACCCCAGGATCTCCAATAAGTGGGGTTCTAAACATTTAACCAGCATGTTGATCAAAACAGAGAGCAATTCCAATTTAGATCCTCCTCCATAAGAGGATTTGATTTAGTGAGATAATCCTCGGGAGGAATCTGGCCTCTGAGTTTTGAGAAGCAGAAATCAAAGGCAGTAAGCGTACGGGGCGCGATGACACACAGACACCAGCTCAGAAAAGACCAGACACCATGGTAACACTTGTCTCAATCGGAAGATGACGGCTTTAAATAAGCTGATCCGCGCCCTGACGGTTTTTCTCTGCCACAGTCTCTTACTTTTTAACAAAAACAGAAACACTGTTCCAAGTGACTTCTCTTTATAGAGTTTACTCTGCTGCTTCAGAACTAGCAGAGGGAGAAAAGCAGGCAGACAGCACTTCCAGCTAAAAACCAATAGAGTTTCTACAACAGAAACAAGAAGCCACTTAACGGAGAAACTCCCTGAAACAGGGCTCCTTTGGGCTACTGGGGACAGGACAGTTCCCCATGCGGCACTTCAGAAATGGGCAAGAGTTACCTCCTCCCGGCCAGCTTAGCCAGCTGTCTGCTGGGTGCTGTGCTGAGTACTACAGTGCTATGCTTTGTATTCTACGTATCTTAGCACCAGGAAGCCAGTTAACAATATACTTAGTGAGGACATAGGGAGAAGGCAGAGGTGATCTAGACAACAAATGAGCACAAAATAGAAATAAATTAGGCAACCACATGTTGAAATACATGTGTGTGAATGTGTGCATGACAGCTGAGGGCTCCGAGATATTGGAAAGGAAGGTGCATCTCAGAACTTCAGACTAAAAACTATCTAAGGCTTTTAAACAAATGACTCCAAAATTCAGCAGCTTAAAACATCAACGTGTTTTATCACATGTATCACGTCACAGTTTGGGAAAGCCAGGTGTCCGGGAGCAGCGGAGATGGGCATTTCTAACTCTGGGTGTCTCGTGATATTGCAGGCAAGGCTCGGCCAGGGCTACAAGCTCCGAGGTCTTTATGGGGCTGGAGGTAGCCACACAAATGCAGCAGACTGTAAAGTGTACATTTTCAAGAGAAAAAGGCTGAATATAACTGGAAGATACGTTATGGAAGGCGCAAGTGCTCTGGAGTCAGGCAGAGGGGGGCCATCAATCACAATTCCACAGCTCACTGGCTGTCTCCCCTTTGACAGGTTTCTTCGTCAGCATAAGCCTCAGTTTTTCTCATCTGTAAAGTGGGCTAATACCTACCTCTCCCCACAGGGCTGTTACAAACAGCCTACAAGGTGCTTAGCATAGGCACCCAGTAAACAATGGCATTTGTTGCTAATAAACCACTCTATCTGGAAAATTAAAACATTAAGTGACTCATATTCCAACAAAAATCACCATACACTATTACTATAGCTTTGGAAGTATTAACATTATAGCCTCTAGAACATGGGCAAATGAGCCGCCCAAGGTGGACATGGGCAAATGAGCCACCCAAGGTGACTACGGAAGATGGAGATTACAACTGGCCTCACCTTCAGAGATTACAATTCAGCAGAAACAAAAACAATTGTATCTAAAACTAAATGCTTACAATGTGACAAGCAGTGTTCTAAATGCTTCACATAAATTAATGTATTTGATCCTCCCAGCACTATGAAACAGATATTATCATTACCATGATCATTAATCCCATTTTACAGATTAGGAAACTGAGGCACAGAAAGTTTATCTATCTTGCCCAAGATCACTGAGCCAAGTAAGAGACATATTTAGGATTTGAACCCAGACTATCTCAAGCTTCCGTTCTTAACCATTATCCTATCTTTAAGGTTAGCCTAGGGTAGGGCCCAGGCATCCACACTTTTTTTTTTTTAAAGATTTTATTTATATGACAGAGATCACAAGTAGGCAGAAAGAGAGAGGAGGAAGGAGGCTCCCCACTGAGCAGAGAGCCCGATGCGGGGCTCGATCCCAGGACCCTGGGATCATGACCTGAGCCGAAGGCAGAGGCTTTAACCCCCTGAGCCACCCAGGCGCCCCCGCAACCACATTTTTAACTTGTATCCCAATTGATTCTGATATGGAAAGTTCATGAATACACTTAAAGAAACACTGGACTGTTGGTAGTAAAGATCAGTTTATAGAAACCGTATCACTCCTAAACCTAAAAAAACAAAATGGAGCTTATCAGGCTAGGTAACTACCAGACTTCTTTGCTAAGGGACAAGGAAACACAACCAAGTGGAAAAGTACTTCCGCTTCCAACTAAAGCATGGAATCGGTCCATATAGGTGGTCTTCCTGCCTCCAGACTCTCCAACCCCTCTCTCCATTCAGTGCCAAAGAACCTGGCTTCCTAGATTGTTCTCCTTAATGAAGAACCAGATTCTATCATGTACTACCTTCTCACTGAAGCCTACCTTGACTACCCATTTAAAATCACTATGCTCTTTCCCACCCCTCCCCCACACACATAACAACGCTCCTTGATTCTGCTCTATTTAATGCTTCAATAGCAAACATTAACCAACACACTACATAACATACTTACTATGCATAATGAGTACTGATTATCTTCCCACCACTAGAACATAACTTACATAGGAGGAATAATTTGTTTTCGTTTGGTTTATTTTGCACATTAATATATCCCTAAGTGCCTAGAACAGTGCCTGACACAAATGAATATTTATTAAATGAATGTCCAACTCTAAACCTTTCAGTAGCTCCCCAATGGTTATCAAATAAAGTCCAAGCATCCTCTCAAGAATTCTGGACACTAACTGACCTTTCCCCATCCTTAATCCTCTTAAATCAGACCCAGAAATCCAGGGAATCGGCATTTGTCTTTGTTCATATACCACTGGTTCCAGGAATGCCTTGCCCTACACTACAGCTTCAACCATCAACATCACACGTTTCAGCCATTCTCCAAGGCCTCTGAAGTGGTGGCTTTTTCAAACATTTCCCTGAATTCATGGCATAACAAGGTCCACTCTAAGGAGACAATTTCTGGATATTCTATTAATCTACCTGCAGAGAAGAGACCTATGGACTAATTCCCATACTCTCTATGTCCCAACATCACAACCTGATTACCTGGCTGATACTGTTTTTTCTATTCTCTATGAATTTTTACAATAAAACCCATCAACTGAAGTAAACCAAGCATATCTGTTTCTTTAAGCCTAACAGAGCCTAATAACACAGGAGGCAGCAATGAACAGTAGTTAAGGACATGAACTTGATACAAGCCACAACCAGAAAGGAAAAGGTAGATAAATATAACCACACAAAAGTACAGAATGTCTACAGAACAAAACTATCCAACGAGTCTAAAAGAAACTATGAACAGGGAAAACATATTTAGAGGACATCTCACAAAGTCTAATTTCCTTAATGTAACAAAACATTTGTTAAGATCAATAACCCAATAAAAAAGAGTGACCGATATAAAATTAGTTCTAGATCAATATAAATAGCCAATATATGAAAAAAATCCTTAATCTCATTAATTAGTGTAAATCAAAATAAGACAAAAGTTACATCATTCTCAGTGCTGGCAAGACTCAAAACAACTCTAATACGCACTGGTGCAAACTCAGGGAGATCTGTCAATAACTAATACTGATCGTAACAAACATGACGTCCCTTTTACCCAGCAAATCAACTACTAAAAATTTCCCCTCAGGCACATAGTATCACCAAAAATACACCAAAATATAGTTAAAAAATACTACTTAAGGCATTATTTATAAATGTTATTGGTCATAAACATTCTATGGAATACTATGTGGTTGTTAAAAATGAACTCAATCTTTTTAAATTTCTAAAACATAAAGCTTAAAAAGGCAAGGCAGAACTAAAATGAGGAATGAAAGGTCATTATAACCAACAATAAAAATAAAAAGGATTATAAAGGATCCTATGAACAATGATATACCAAGAAATTAGAGAACTTAGATGAAATGAACAAATACCTGGAAAGACTCAAAACCGTCAAACTGATTTAAGAATAAATAGAAAATGTGAAAAAGAACTCTAACAAGTGAAGAGATTAAATTAGTAAACAAAAAAGTAGCCACAAGGAAATCTTTAGGCCGAGATGACTTCACAGTTGAACTGTACCAAATATTTAAAGAACTCATACCAATTCTTCACAAACTTCTAAAACAAAACAACAACAACAAAAACTGAAGAGAAACACTATCCAACTCATTCTATGAGGCCAGTATTACTCTGACACCAAAATGAGACAAAGATATCACCAAAAAATTATACATCAATATCTCTAGAATAAATATGACATAAAAATCCTCAATGAAATACTAGTAAACCACACCTAGCAACATACAAATGGAATTATTTAACATTAAAAATGGGCTTTATTTCAGGAATGCAAACATCCAAAAATCAAAAGTAATATTATCATGCCAACAGTTAAAAGCCTAAACAACATATATTCATCACAACAGACATAAGAAATGCAGAAAAAGCATTCAATAAAAGTCATCACCCCTTTTTAATAAAAACACTAGGAATATAACAGAACATCAACCTGATAAAGAGTATCTATGAAAAACCACAGATAGGGCACCTGGGTGACTCAGTTGGTTGAGCGACTGCCTTCGGCTCAGGTCATGATCCCGGACTTCCAGGATCGAGTCCTGCATCGGGCTCCCAGCTCCTTGGGGAGTCTGCTTCTCCCTCTGACTTTCTCTATCATGCTCTCTCTCACTCATTCTCTCACAAATAAATAAATAAAATCTTAAAAAAAAAAAAAAAAAAAAAACCACAGATAACATCTTACTTATTGGTGAAAGACTGAATGGTTTCCCCCTAAGATCAGAAACCAGATAGGATGTCCACTCTCACTACTTCTATTCAACAATCTACTGTAAGTTCCGGCCAGGCCACTTAAGCAAAAAAATGAAATGAAGGGCATCCATCTTGAAAATGAAATAAAACTATCTATATTTGCAGATGATATAATCTCAACTAACCAACTGCCTATAAAACTATTAAAATGCTTAAGTGAGTTTAGTAAGTTTGCAAGATACAAAATCAATATACAAAAATTATCACATCTAAGTAATTATAGCAAATAATCTGAAAATGAAATTAAGGAAAAAAGTTGCATTTAATTATAGCAGCAGAGAAGCACCTGGCTGGCTCAATCAGAAAAGCATGCCATTCTTGATCTCAGGGTTGTGAGCCTGAGTTCCATGTTGAGTGCAGAGATCACTAAAAAAAATAAACTATATTTTTAAAGATTTTATTTATTTATTTGAGAGAGAGAGAGAAGGAGCCGGGTAGGGGCAGAGGGAGAAGGAGAAGCAGGCTCCCCGCCGAGCAGAGAGCCTGACATGGGGAATTGATTCTGGGACTCCAGGATCATGACCTGAGCCAGAGGTAGATGCTTAACCAACTGAGCCACCCAGGCGCCCCCCCCCCAAAAAATAAATAAACTTAAAAAAAAAATAGCAACAAAAAGAATCAATTTAACAAATGAAATATAGAACTTTAAGAACAAAATGTTCTCTCTGCCTGCCTCTCTGCCTACTTGTGATCTCAGTCTGTCAAATAAATAAATAAAATCTTTAAAAAAAAAAAAAGAACAAAATGTTATTGAAAGAAATCAAAGCCAGTCTAAATAAATGGGAAGATAACCCATATTCATGGATCAAAAGACTTAATATTGTTAAGGGGGTGATAATTCCCCCAGATCAATCTATGGATTTAATACAACCCCTACAAAAATCATAGGGAAATGCAAGGCACCTATAACAGCCAAAACAATCTTGAAAAAGAAAAACAGGGATTCCTGGGTGTCTCCGTCATTAGGTGTCTGCCTTCAGCTCAGGTCATGATCCCAGAGTCCTGGGATCAAGCCCCGCATCAGGCTCCCTGCTCTGTGGGAAGCCTGCTTCTTTCTCTCCCATCCCCCTTGCTTGGGTTCCCGCTCTTGCTGTATCAAATAAATAAATAAAATCTTTAAAAAAAAAAAAAAAAGAAAGGAAGAAAGATAAAGAAGTTGGAAAACTCACACTTTCCAATTTTAAAACTTACTACAAAGTTACAGTATAACGATAGTGTGGCATGGACGTAAGAATAGTGTATTAGCCTATAAGGCCATGTGACAAACTAATAAATATATATTTGGTCTCTACCCTGAGTTCTTGCCACAGAGCTCCTAAAGCCCTTGTAATTTCCTGAGTGATGGTGGTGACAGGAGCATCTTACAGTCTTTTCATCATATGGTACTGGGACTACTGGATATCCACATACTAAAGAATGAAAAATGAACTTTACCTCAAACTACACACTTAGAATTAAAAACTTAAATATAGGGGCGCCTGGGTGGCTCAGTGGGTTAAAGCCTCTGACTTCGGCTCAGATCATGATCTCAGGGTCCTGGGGTCAAGCCCCGCATCGGGCTCTCTGCTCAGTGGGGAGCCTGCTTCCCTCCCTCTCTGCCTACCTGTGATCTCTGTCAAATAAATAAATAAAATCTTTAAAAAGAAAAAAAAAGAGTCATTTAAAAAAAGACTTAAATATAAGAGCTTAAACTATAAAACTCTTAGAAGAAACACAGACATAAATCTACAGGCCTTGGATTAGGCAATGGTTTCTTAGATATGATACCAGAAGTGTAAGCAAAAAAAAAAGAAAAGATAAATCCAAATAAAAAATAAAAACTTTGGGGGCGCCTGGGTGGCTCAGTGGGTTAAGCCGCTGCCTTTGGCTCGGGTCATGATCTCAGGGTCCTGGGATCGAGCCCCGCATCGGGCTCTCTGCTCGGCAAGGAGCCTGCTTCCTCCTCTCTCTCTGCCTGCCTCTCTGCCTGCTTGTGATCTCTGTCTGTCAAATAAATAAATTTTTAAAAAAAATTAAAAAAAATAAAAAAAAAACTTTGGGGTGCCTGGGTGGCTCAGTGGGTTAAGCCGCTGCCTTCGGCTCAGGTCATGATCTCAGGGTCATGGGATCGAGCCCCACATTGGGCTCTCTGCTCAGCAGGGAGCCTGCTTCCCTCTCTCTCTCTCTCTCTACCTGCCTCTCTGTCTACTTGTGATCTCTCTCTGTCAAATAAATAAATAAAATCTTTAAAAAAAAAACAAAACTTCTATACTTCAAGAACACTACTATGTGTAAGTAAAAATCCAACTCACAGAATGGTTAGAAATATTTGAAAATCATGTATCTGATAAAGGATTTGTATCTAGAATATAAAAACCTCACAATTCAATGAGAAGACAACCCAATTTAAAAAAATGGACAAAGGATCTGAATAAACATTTTTCCAAAGAAGATATACAAATAGCCATTAAGTACAGAAAAAAGACAGTCAACATCATTAGCCATCAGTGAAATGGAAACTGAAACCACAGTGAGATACCACTTCAAACCTACCAGAATGACTATAATCAAAAAGACAGTACTAAGTAGTGTTGGTGAGAATATGGGGAAACTAGATTCTTCATATAGTGCTGGTAGGAATGTAAAATAGTGCAGTCACTAAGCAGACAGTCTAGCCATTTCTCAAATGTTAAACAGTGAGTTACCAGATGACTCGGCAATTGCCATCCTAGGTATATCCCCCAAAAGAAATGAAAACATACATTCACACAAATATACAGGAGTACTCAAAATAGCCAAAAGTAGAACTAGCCCAAATGCTCATTAACTGATAAATAGATAAATAAAATGTGATATATCCCTATAGTGGAATATTATTTGACAATAAAGAAATTCAGTACTGATCCATGCTCTATCATGGATGCAGCTTGAAAAGAGGCTAAGAGAAAGAGACCAGTGACAAAAGACCACATATGTATAAATCCATTTTTATGAAATGTCCAGGACAGGCAAATCTGTAGGACGTAGGTTATATCTGCTTATGGCTGGGGCAGCAGGGGTGAAGAGTCACTACTAATGGGTAGGAAGTATCTTTTGGGTTGATGTTCTAGAACTGACTGTGTTAGAGAATGCACACATGTATACTTAAAAAAACACTGAACTGTATACTAAATGAGTGAGTTGTATGACATGAGAATTTTATCCCAATAAAGTTGTTACAGGTTTTTTTTTTTAAGATTTTTTTTATTTATTTGACAGAGAGTTAGAAGAGCACAAGTAAGCAGAGTGACAGGCAGAGGGAGAGAGAGAAGCAGGCTCTCTGCTGAGCAGGGAGCCTGACATGGGGCTCGATCCCAGGACCTTGGAATCATGACCTGAGCCGAAGGCAGCTGCTTAACCAACTGAGCCACCCAGGTGCCCCAAAGTTGTTATAGGTTTTAAAAAGCAAGGTAAAGAATACTATATAGTACATATAGTATGACCCATTTGTATACATTTTTACCCAGGACAAGTGTGTTTGCTGGAACAGGGACAGGAATTTTCTGGGGAAAAAAGTCAAGAAACATAAGATTAATTAACAAATCACCATCAGACTCTGGAGAATTAACTAAAGAAAGAAGAATTTCAGTTTTTACTTTATCCCTTGTTGTTCACTGAAAACTCATTTTATACCATATAAAAGAAAATGTAAACTTTTTAAACTTAGAAGAATATGAGTTTTGTATGGTAATTAAAACCACACAGTATGGGCATAAGAATAAACATACAGATCAATGAAAAAACTGAAGTCCAGAAACATATCTCTGTACACAAAGGAATTTAATATAGGACAATAGTACAGCAGAGAAAAGATAAACTTATCCTTAACTCACACCAGAAATTCCAGATGAAATATGCCCAATAAAAATGTTAGAAAAACTGTAGGGGCTAACACTCTACCCTATAACTATAAACTATTTTTCGTAGTAAGTGATGGCTTCTCTAAGATAAAAAATCCAAAAGTTACTAAAAGACTGACAAATTTGGTTCCATACAAATTTAAACTCTGTTACGATAAAAGACAAGTTGAAAGACAAGTCATAGCCTGCAAGAAAATATTTACAACAGATGGAAGCTTACATACTTTGCATATACATATAATAACAATTCAGCTTATGGTACCTTAACATAATAAAATTAAAATTAATTTAAAATTTTAACAAAATGGATGGGTTCGATTACGGGTTTATTGTAAAAGTTACTAAAGGGACTTAAATACAATATATGTATACAAGTGAAGTGCAACTGTAATCTTAAAAATGGTTTGTATTGTTTTGTTTTTAAGATTTTATTTATTTATTTGATAGACAGACAGCAAGAGAGGGAACACAAGCAAGGGAGTGGGAGAGGGAGAAGCAGGCTTCCCGTTGGGCAGGGAGCCCGATATGGGGCTTGATCCTAGGACCCTGGGATCATGACCTGAGCCGAAGGCAGATGCTTATCGACTGAGTCACCCAGGTGCCCCAAATGGTTTGTGTTTTAATCAACAGTCATCTGACCCTCTTTAGTGAGCAATATAAAACAATGTTTATAATTACTTCAGCTAAAAAACTGAGAAATATTTTTCAGTAAGCAGGTTTTCTTCAATAACCATATGCCTCACAACACAGAGATATACTCATGTGGTGTTAAAAACAAAAAAAATCTGCACTAAAAGAAATATTCAAATTTATGTTGGTTTGTTCTTCCTCTATCCACACAAATTTATGAATATATCCAGCTAAGTACAAGATCGTTACCAAGATAACTAAGATCAACATTCTTCTAATTCGCACTAAAAACAAATAATCAATTGAAAACCAAGTGCTATTTGGGGTACCTTGCTGGTTGATTCGGTTAAGCGTCCCACTCTTGGTTTCAGCTCAGGTCAAGATCTGAGGGTCAAGAGATCAAGCCCCGAGTCAGCTCCACACTGGGCATGGAGCCTGCTGAGATTCTCACTCTCCCTGCGCCCCTCTCCTGAAGAAGGAGTCTCTTTCTCTCTCATGAATGAATGAATACTAAGTGTTATTTAAGGTGAACAGAGAAAAACTACCACTCTTTCACAGCCCTAGAAAAGGCAAGACATGAGAGGAGTGCCAAGTACACCTGAAATGACAGCTTCTCCTCTCCCTGCAGGGTAAGAAGTCACATTATTCAATTCAATTCAAAGGCGACAGTCACACAGAGTGGAGGTTTTGACTAAATGATTTTATAATGAGCTCTCAGAAAGTCTTAGGTTGACTCTTACTTAATGCAGTCATTAATCCTCATAAACACCTTACTGTAAAAACTAACAAGTACACTGTATAGAAGGAGCCAACTCTAGAGACCAGCCACACTAATCCCCTGAAACTTCAGGAGCCACAGGGAAGAATGCAATGTAATCTCCCGGGCCTGCTGAACTCTGTGTTTGTTACAAGGAGTTCCTACTGAGATTACATTTGCAGTATAAACTCCTGATTTTAATTTCAAAATACACCAAACCCAGACATAACCACTTACATTGCCTTAAAGACATTAAGTGTGCACTGGTTGATCGCTTTTTGTCCCCTTTTAGACGGGCAGCCTGGTTTGTAGACAAGGCTCCAGTTTGACTTTATCCTTTTTTTTATTTATTTGGAAAATTTTCATTGGTTTCCAGCTGAGTTTGTAGAGCTATGGGTAATAAAACACAGTGGAAGGTTTTCTTTTCGATTATTAGTAATTATATAATTGATAATAAAGGAATTAGGGTTTATCATTATTATTATTTCTACTTTACATATTCCCCTTATGTATTCCCCTTGTGTATTAAAAACACTATCCCACGTAAGCCTTCAAAAAAAAAAAAAAATCCCTTGGCAATGATGTGCTATCATCATTACCATTTCACAGATGAGAAAACTGAAAATCAAATAAATTACTTCACTAACATCTCACGAGAGTTCTTTTACTAGGACTAGGCTTTCTCTAACTGCAGCTCACTGCATCTCAAAATGAAACAGAAAACAAGATTAAACCAAGTTGGAGTACGCAGAAGGAATAAGGCATTGAATCGGAAGCAGGGTGAGGGCTGAACAAATGGCAATAAACAAGGCCATGACAGTTCTAAGGACAATCAGTGAATTAGCTAGTTCAGAAAGTAAGGTTTAGGGAACCTTTGGACTTTTGCCAAAAGCCCGTGAAGAGCAGGAGCAGAGGACAGGATAAAAAAAGAAAGCAAGCACAGACAAGCCAAAAGGGAGACCAGTCAGAAGACCACATAGCATCCACATGAGGATGAGGACCTGAGCTAGGGAGCACCCCAGTGGTCTGTGAGAGAGAAAAAGGCAAATGCTGAGAAATATTTAAGACATAAAATTTGCAGCCCTTATTAGATGACTGCATGTCAAGAGAGAAAAAGAAAAAAAGACGCCTCTCAGAATTCTAAACATAGAAAATTGGATGGATGGTGGTGCCAAAAGAACATGGGAGGTTAAACAGCTTTGAAGAAAAATAAATTCCATTTTGGTCAGGTTCATGGCTTATCCAAGTAGATATGCTAAACGGGAAGGTGGAAACAAGATCCTGATACTGAGGAGAATAACCAAGAAATCAGCAGCACAGAAAGGCAGCTGAACACTTGAGAAATTCTCTGAGGAAGAATATCCAAAGTGGCAGGGAAACAGGTTTTTTTAAAGTTGTTATTTAAATTCCAGTTAGTTAACATACAGTGTAATATTAGTTTCAATATTCGTTGTAATATTAGTTTCAGGTATCAGTGATTGAACACTTCCACACATCACCCAGTCAGTGCTCATCACAAATGCCCCCCCCTTACTCCCCATCACCTGTTTCACCCATTCCCCCCTCGACCTCCTCTCCGGTAACCATCAGTTTGTCCTATACAGCTATGAGTCTGTTTCTTGATTTGCCTCTCTCTCTCTCTCCCTCTCTCCCTCCCTCTCTCTCCCCTTTGCTCATTTGTTTTGCAGAAATATGGATCTTTAAGGGATGGACAGAGAACCTAGAGGTTTTAAGCACTGGCCAAAGAGGTATGAGGAGGAACAGAGGGAACGTTCAAAACCTGGAAAGAATGGGAACTGGGGTTTCACAACAAGGAATGGGCAACGGTGCCCAAAATGCAACAGAAATACCCAGTCAAATAAGGAAGGAGAAATCAGCGGCAGGCAGGCAGGGACTGGTGCCATCAGCAACAGCACTTCAGTGAAGTGGTGAGAGGAGTAAGCCTCATTACACGGGCTGAACATGACCAAAAGGTGAAGAGGGAAGACTTGTCAGAGCTGCCCACTCTGGACAATCACACAGCAGATGGGGCGGCACCTAGACCATACTAGAGAGGAACCTATGAGCAAAGAAGGGGTACCGGCATGTTCCACAGGCTAAGGCAATGGTTCTCAACATCAGTCATTTTCAAGAGCTCCCCTGGCCATCCTAAGGTGCAACTGTATTAAGAACCACTGGACTCCTGGGGCGCCTGGTGGCTCCTTCAGCTGAGTGTCCAACTCAGTGGTTTTGGCTCAGGTGATGATTTCAGGGCAGTGAGACGAAGACCCGAGCAGGGCTCTACGCTTGTGCAGAGTCTGCATGAGATTCTCGCTCTCCCTCTGCCCCTCCCCCCTGCTTGCACTCATTCTCTCTTTCAGGTAAATAAAAAAATTCTTAAAAAACAAACAAACAAACTACTGGACTCAAGAGGTAACAGTTTATGAAGAATGGAAGAACAAAGACTCAAGAAAGAGGCTGAAGGGGAACAAGAATGTGGAAGAGTACGGAGTCCCAGGTAAAGATGAAGAGGGAAATCCAGCGCAAATGGAAGGGAGAAATAATCTTGGTGTTTCTTTTTCCAAGTGGTTATTAATTAGCAGGCCAAAAGTTCTAGCAAATTTTAGTCTAAAAAAATTAAGGCATTTCATCTAATCTCAGATTTTACTATGGTACCGATCCCAATTTTGGAGTCAATAAAATACAGTATTTTTTAAGTGTTCATTTCTTTTTTTTTTAAGTTTTTACTTATTTATTTGAGAGAGAGTGAGAGAGAGAGAGCACGGGCAGGGTAGGGGAGAGGAGAGAGGATGAGGGAGAAGAGAGACTCCCTGCTGAGCAGGGAGCCCAACAAGGGTTCCACAACTTGACCTGAAGGCAGACGCACCCAATACTTCTGCTTTTGAAGATAAAAGTTTATAATCTGCTTTTAAATTCTTTAGAACATTTTCATTTAAGACAGCACATTAGGGGCACCTGGGTGGGTCAGTGGGTTAAGCCTCTGCCTTCGGCTCAGGTCATGATCTCAGGGTCCTGGGATGAGCCCCAAATCTGGCGCTCTGCTCAGCAGGGGGCCTGCTCCCCACCCCACCCCATCTCTCTGCCTGCCTACTTGTGATCTCTGTCAAATAAATAGATAAAATCTTAAAAAAAAAAAGAGAGAGCACATTAAAAGAAATTGTATTTTTTTTTAAAGATTTGATTTCTTAGAGAGAGAGACAGCACGAGCAGGTTGAGGGGCTGAGGGAGAAGCTGACTCCCCGCTGAGCAGGAAGCCTGATGGTAGGCTCAATCCCAGGACTCTGGGAGAGGTAGGCAGAAGGAAAAGCAGGCTCTCTCTGCTGAGCCCCATGTAGGACTTGATCCCACGACTCTAGGATCATGACCTGAGCCAAAGGCAGACATTTAACTGACTGAGCCACCCAGACATCCCCCCAAAAAGACTTTAAACAAAAGAATTCACAATTAGAAACCATTATCAACTTATCTACTTGATTCATCAGCTAACTATAAATGTAAAGAGTTTTTTTTTGGTTCAACTTAAAACAGTTCAATACTTGTTAGTTCTCCAATTCCAATGTGATGGCTTGGATGGTCTTTCTTGGCTTTTTGTCTTTTTGGCTTGGATGTTTTTGATGGATTATATTCCTCCTGCTTATTTGCATGGTCACTTCATTTACACAGATTTTGGTAATTTGACGATCCTTTCATTAATGCGTGAATAGAACTGTGAAATGAAACTGACAAAAAAATTGACAGAATGTCACTTAGTCACAAAATCTACTTACTTATAAACTAAGATATGTATGACAGCATGGATACAGAGCTCTTGGTTCTTTTTCTCAAATTCTGCAACTAAAATTCTCTATCTAAAAAATGGAGCCACGCTAGTCCTGAATAGACATTTTATTCACAACAATTTCAATGTGCTGCAAACAAATTCATTAAAGGAGTATTATCAATAATTAAAGATAAGTTACTGGTTTCCATCAAGATAGCTAACTGCAGAAACAAAGAATCAACAGCTGATTCAGTTAATTATTCTGGGGACAATGTGCTAGCCATTAGGAAAAGATACATCATAAAGCTTGATCCCTACCTCCGTAACTCCTTACACTCAAAAATACTCCAGATAGAAGAAATATTTTATTGTATATCTCTTCCATTTATTTCTTCCATTTACAAAAGAAATTATAGGTGCATTTTTTCCCCTCATTTTAAAAAATTAACCTTGGAGTGAAAAAAAAAGGACTTTCTAAAATGACAAAAAACTCATTAGCCATAAGGGAAAAGATGGACAGATGTTACTTCATAAAGATGTAAAACTTTTATTTGGTGACAACTACCATGAACAAAGCCAAAAGTCAAATAACAAATGGACAGGTGTTTGGACTATGTGAGCCAAACAGCTAATTTCCTTTACATTAAAAAAAAAAAAAAAAAAAAAAAAAAGTCCTTTGCAGCGCCTGGGTGGCTTAGTGGGTTAAACCTCTACCTTTGACTCAGGTCATGATCTCAGGGTCCTAGGATCGAGCCCCACATCTGGTTCTCTGCTCAGCAGGGGGCCTGCCCCCACACCCCCCCATCTCTCTGCCTGCCTGTCTTGTCTACTTGTGATCTCTCTCTCTCTGTCAAATAAATAGATAAAATCTTAAAAGAAAAAAAAAGTCATTTAAACCAAGAAAAAGGAAAATTCTATGAGGAACGTTTGATAAAAGTGGGATGTTAGACAATAGGCATTCTAATTCACTACTGAAGATTTACACTTAGTGTAAATTTTTTGCTGGTATTTGGTAACACCTATAAAAATGTTAAATATACAAACCTTATAATCCAACAACTCTACTTCTAGGAATTTAGAATTGTCACTCTAGACACATCATATATAAGGGTATTCCTTTACAGCACTGTTGATTAATAAAGGGAGTAAGGAAAGCTATGTCCGCTAGGAAACTATTACAGAATGGAAGAGCCTGACTCCATTTTTAAAGTGAGACTGCTAGAAATACCAATATGAAAACATGGTAACATTGTTAAAATTTAAAAAAGCAAAGTTCTATGGCAGATACTTCTATTTAGTTACCAAGTCACATTTCTTTTTCCTCCAGGTCACACAGTTAGACTACATTTCCCAGGCTTCCCTGCAGTAAAGTGGGTCATGTGACTATAGCTGGCCAATAGAATGTGGGCAAAAGTTCCACTTTCAGGCCCTGCCCATGACAGCCTCCCTGTGATCTCTGATGGTTCTTTCATATCCCCACCAATGCAAGTAAAGATACCAGATGAAAGCAGCCTGGCTTTCCAAGTTTCCAACTTAATACAAAGCTGCCAAGGAGTACCATCCAACCAAAGACACCACACACTGAACCATTCTATGAGTGAGAATTAAAATTTTATTACATGAAACCACTAAAAATTTGAGCTTGTTAAGGAGTTATCTTGTAACTTGTAACCTGACAAACACAGGTCACACTGATACATCATACAAAAATATAAAGATAAATATTAAACCTTTAATGGCTGTTCTCTCTCAGAAATGGGACTAAAGATCAGGGAAGCAGATAAGGATGCTTCTGCTTTTCACTTTATACTTCTCTGTGCTGCTTGACGTTTGTTATCGTTTTACATTTATTAAAAGAGTTCATGTAAATCAGATAGCTGTTGAAATGTCAAAGGTTATCCTAAACAAACTGCCAGCTGTCCACAGTATTACAGACTGCCTTCTATCGCTATTATCAACAGAAGAGGGGGAGCCTGGGTGGCTCAGTTGGTTAACGTTGGACTCTTGATTTCAGCTTAGGTCATGGTATTGGTCGTGAGATCAAGCCCCACGTCAGGCTCTGCACTCACTGTGGAGTCTGCCTGAGATTCTCTCCCTTCCTCTGCCCTTCCCCTGCTTGTGCAGGTGAGCAGGCATGCTCTCTCTCAAATAAATAAATAAAATCTTAAAAAAACAAAGAAACAATTATCTAATTTATAATGGCCTACATTTCAGCCTTTATTATTTCCCTTGAAATGTCTTCATTTTTGTACTTACTAGCTTATGCTAATCTTTTATGAATTTTAAGATTTATAAAATGAAATTTTACATTTAATTTTTTTACATTTAATTTTTGATTTTCACCTTTAATACTCTAATACTTTATGCAAAGAAGGAAAAGGCATATCATGACTTGAAATCGTAAATTCCATTTTCAATAAGTAAAATATTTGTGAACTAAGAGCACATTCCATTTCTTTATTTTACATGAAGAGATAGTAACTTATTGAATGCTTTACCCTTTCTCTCAAAATTTGCAATAATTTTTAAAACATTCACCTTTTCACCCTTTCATGTTTTCTAAATCTCTCTAGGTCATTTTTCCATCTGGATTCTTTGGGAGGAAGGAAGGACAGAATACTACCAGAATGACTACATCCTTTGTACTATTCTATTCCAACTATAAAAAAAATATATAAATCATAGAATCCTTTATAGAACTTCATATTTTTTTAAGAGTCTATTTGTTCGTCCGAGAGAGAGAGAGCACAAACAGGGAGAGAAGAAGCAGGCTCTCCACTAAGGAAGGAGCACAATGCAAGACTCAATACCAGGATCATGACCACAGCCGAAGGCAGACACTTAAACCAACTGAGCCACCCAGATGTCCCCTTTATAAAACTTTAAACCTCTGAGGCTTCCTTGAATGTCCTGTAACTAGCAAGTAAATTTTGGCTGATACGTTCCTTCATTTATTTTTGATAATTAAAATGTATAAATAAGATCCCTCCCTGTTTGACACTTCCTCATTCTCATCTCCTTATTCATCTCAAATATACATGAGTTTATTACTAGTGAAAAGTTCTTGATTGTTCCTACTACCCCTATCTGCTTGCCTCAGAACATGAACTTAAAAAAAAAGAACAATTTTTAAATAATTGCTATTATTTTAAAAATCAAACCACACACAAGATATTAAACAAATTTTTCACTGGAGTATATAATGTGTGTGTGATGTATAATTTGCGTTTAAAAAATTTAAGTTATATTAAATATTATTTTAAAAGTTATATATCGGGGCACCCGGGTGGCTCAGTGGGTTAAGCCTCTGCCTTCGGTCATGGTCTCAGGGTCCTGGGATTGTGCCCCGCATCGGGCTCTCTGCTCAGCGGGGAGCCTGCTTCCCTTCCTCTCTCTCTCTGCCTGCCTCTCTGCCTACTTGTGATCTCTGTCTGTCAAATAAATAAATAAAATCTTAAAAAAAAAAAAGTTATATATCCACTAAATTTACATGAAATTTGCATATAAGCATTACAAGATCTGTCAGGGTACCAACACGAACAAATTACTGTGCACTATAAACAGAATGCCAAACAGACAGAAATGTCAACACCGGAATTTGTTGGCTGGGATATACCTAAGTGCTCGTAGCTTTTCTTTGCTCTTGTACTCTGTCTTCAAGTTTTTTATGTCATTGTCTTATTTTTCCCTAAGGAACCACAATTTATGTTCCATAGTTTGCACAGCTGATTTCAGCTCGGGTTGGCAGTGGCAGAAATTCCCCCATATCTCTCAAATCCCAATTCTGTTGCTGTATTTCTAAATGCTTACCCTGGGTGAGAATGGCTGGCTCACACAGGCTCTGAAGAGGGAAAGAGATTCAACTTTAAAGGTGAAAAGCTGAGGAGCTTAGATCTGATCGGCTCAAATCTGGGTGAAAAGGAGGCAAGAGCATCTGCTGAAAGGAAGAGGGAAAGACTATGGGGCTTGAAAAGGTTGTTAAAGTTCAGCATAGACACTATGAGAAGGGGGTAAGGATAAGGACAAGAACTGACACAAAGTAAAGCAAAGAAAGTCTATATTACAGGCTCGTTTTTACCATTTGTAAAAACTTCTAACTCGTTCTGCAATGCTGAGTTGCAAACAAAAGCCCAATCATGTCACTGCACAGCTTAAAACTCTACAAGGGCTACCCACCACTCTTAGGAAAAAATTTACTCCTTCATGTGGCACATAAGACCCTTAGCCCCCTAATTCCCTATGGCTTCTGCACACCAATCCCAGCACCTGGTTGGTAAGCAGTTTTCCAAAGAGTTACTAACCTTCAGGATGTTACACATGCTGTTCCTTCCAGACTTCTTGCCTAAAGCAGGGATTTTAAGTTACCTTCTTAGGTTGAGATGGACCATACAAAGGCTAGAAATCACAAGCAAGATACTAGAAAAAAAGGGACGCCTGGGTGGCTCAGTTGGTTAAGCAGCTGCCTTCGGCTCAGGTCATGATCCCAGCATCCTGGGATTGAGTCCCACATTGGGCTCCTTGCTCGTCAGGGAACCTGCTTCTCCCTCTTCCTCTGCCTGCCATTCTGTCTGCCTGTGCTCGCTCTCTCCCTCTCTCTCTCTGACAAATAAATAAAATCTTTAAAAAAAAAAAAAAGATACTAGAAAAAAATTTGCCAGTTTATAGCTTGAAGTAATGGTATGAGTCAAACATTAAAATGTAGAGTGACCAGATGGGCTGTTTAGAGATATCTAACTGAGGTCACTTGAACCTTGCCTGCCCTCAAGATAGAATCTTGACCTTAATCCAGTTCACTGGGAATATTTTATTCCCAGCAACAGTCTTCAATACACTACAGTATCAATTAAAGGACAGGAAACAAATACCTGATTCCACGATTCTGTTAACCAAGAAAAGAACCATTTTATCATGTTTAAACTATTTTCACCATTCAAAATAAACAATTATTCAATCTAATTGCTAAAAAGAAACAAAAAAAAAATTTTTTTTTTTTTAAGAAAGCGATTGGAGTCCCTGCCTGGCTCAGTTGTAGAGCATGCACTCTTGATCTCATGAGTTCACACTCCACATTGGGCCCAGAACCTACTTAAAAATAAATAAACAAATAAAAGGGTTGGTTTTTTTTTCCCCCCCAAAGAACAAACAAATGAACGAATGAAAGGGAGAGAGGGGGCAGGACGGACGGAGGGATTGAGGAAAAAACTATTTTTCCAAAAGCTCCCCCAGAGTTTTCCCAAGTCCTTAGTGTCTTGTTTTGTTTTGGGTTTGTTTTTTTTTTCCCCTTCCCACTTACACAGAGAGTTTTCCAGAAATTCCTGAAGGTGATAAGGGAAAAGGAGTGATACTTTCAAGAGTCAATGACTGAACGGCATTTGAATTCATTTAGGGAAGGATCACCTAAAGAATAAGTGTAAATAAAAGGAAAGGAAGGCCAAGAAGAAATAATAGTGTTGGAATAATAAGGAAGACTCAGCAGACTCAGCAGACTCACCGAGATTTCCAAAATGACTTCCTACTACAGGAAAAACAGGCAACTGACCAGCCCAATGATTCCATTCTGCCCAACTTATGTTTCCCTTGGTATTAAAAAATTATTATTCTGATAAGTAAGCTTTGTTAATCCCAGTATACATTTTTCACAGCAAAATACCTAGCATACTAACTGGTACACTAAGGAAGACAGGCTCACTTTTAGGTGCTAATCTGATGATATTAACTAATATCCAGGTGAAATCCTCTTCTTCCATATCCAAATGATCAAGAGGTCTCCAAAATCCTCTATTCCTACTACACCAGGGCCAGACTCTAGCTGAATTTTCCAGAGTTAATAGTTGGTACTATCACCAGATAGCTTTGGATAGCAAGCGTCCTCAGACCACTGTTCTAAAATAAAAACAGGGAAGAAGGCAAATCAGTTAAGCCTCAGGCTCCTGATATTGGCTCAGAGCATGACCTCGTGGGTTGTAGGAATGAGGCCCACTCAGCAGGGAGTCTACCTGAACATTCTCTCCCTCTATGCCCCCCACCACTGACTCACAAATGCTTTCTTCTCACTCTAAAATAAATAAACAAATCTTTAAAAAAAAAAAAAAAAAAAAAAAAGAGTGCTTGGACCATTGCTGAGCTGCTCATCTTTTCCAGCCCCGCACAACAGTGCTGACATTTGGCCACATCCGATCTTCCTTGGGACCAGGTATCCTTCAGTGAGACCCATGAGTAGACTTAACCCAAAAAGACCAGGTCCTCTGTGGCTAGTCACAGCCATACATGCCCTTACAGCTACTCCATGTGGCAACCACCTACCCGAGATGGCATGAGAGTCAAGATGGATGGGAAAAGCTATGGTCTGGGGAGAGGCTTTGTGTGAATAGGCAATCCAGCATCCTAGTTAAGAACAGCGCTATAAGGTCAAAAAAACCAGGAATGCAAACTTGGCTCTACCACTTACTAGAGGAGTGAAATTCGAAAACTTAAACACTCTGAACCTCAAGTTCCTCATGAATAAAACTGGACTAAAAATCTATCTCATAGGATCAAATCCTTCTATGTTGGTGAGTCATTCAGCACATGGTACATGTTCCATAATTGACCACTGAAACCACAGTGACTACTGTTGTGAGGATTCAGGTTCCTACGGGCAAACTGATCTGTAAACCAACCTCCACACGGACACAACACAATGACCAGGGGCCACAGACTAGTGCTGCCTGGATGGACAATACCCCATGCTGAGGATGGGAGAGGCGCTGAGAGGGAAGGGGGATTAAGGAAGCCTAAAAGTGTTTAAGGACAGGATCTGAAAGTAGATGTTCTTTTGCTGTTCTCTGCCACCCCCTACTGATTCAGAGCAACAAATACAGGTCCCCTGCTTCAGAAACTTTGAAGGAACAGAATGCTTAAAGAGATACAGTGCCACATGAGGAAGTCCTCTAGCAATGGAACTTAACAATGGGCTGGAAGAAAAGAGGTGTGAAACATAACCTGGCAATTAGTTACCCCGAGTAATTAGTTACCATGCCACTTTTGAGTTACTTCACGATGTTCAGATTCTAGCAATTCAACCAGCCATACATACCCTTTGATGCTCATGGGAAAAGAAGATAAATTCATTCATAAAGCTCAGCTCAAATCTTAGCTGCACCACCTACTAGCTATGTGACTTTGGACAGATCATCTCATCTCTCCGGTCCTTTTTCTCTATATTTGTCAAACTGAGGTAACCACATAGATCTTGTACAGGTACTACTAGGAATAAACCGGGATATTTAAAAGCACCAGTCCTGATTATTTAATGTGTATTTCCCTCACTTTTGTTCAGTAAACTATAGGTCCCTCTTCCTGATTCACTGCAGATGTTATCTTAGGGTAAGGCACACTCTGGCAAACAAAGACTTTATACCCTGTGTCTGACCCTGAGGGATTCCAGACAAGGAGGGAGCATGGTGGACAACTCTGGGTAACCCATGTATAACTGCTTGGTCGATACCAGCCTTCCTCAAATTCAAAACTGAAACGGAATTTTACTTTTTCCCTCCAAAAACATGTATTTTTCCTCTATTCATTTGTGTTCCCCCAGACTTTTTTTTTTTTTAAGATCTATTTATTTATTGGGGGGGAGGGGCAGAGGGCTAGAATTCCAAGCAAACTCCCTGCTAAGCGCAGAGTCTGACATAGGACTAGATCTCACACCCCCAAGATTATAACCTCAGCAGAAACCAAGAGTCGGGCACTCAACCAACTAAGCCACCCAGGCACCCCCTTCCTGACTTCTTATTAATTGCACCACCACTTTCACTAGTCACCAGGCTTAAAATTAAAACTCCCATACTTCTTACTTCTTTCTATCCATCTACCAATTCAGCCAGAATCCTTCCTTCAGGCTCCTTTGCGCCCATTTCTTCCTTCCATCCCTCTTACCACACCTTAGCCCTTGTCCTCTTCACCTCCTCAATTGTAAGTGTATTACCTGTAGAAACTGTCTCCATTTTCCAACCTGGAGTCCAGGAACTTGACAACACTACCGATGTTTATAAAAAGAAATGGACATTGGTACATTTGCGGGAACCTGGGAGATGAGGGGGAACAACAGCTAAAACTCAGCAAAGAATGACAAAGAAGAAGACCACTGTTTTTTTTTAGGACTTAAGTCTCTATTATCTTGTGTCAGCACAAGAGAATGAAGACACAGGGATCTAGAAGTTATAGTTGGAATGGAGATTGGGAAAGTCCTCCAAATATAAAAAATAACAAATGAAAACAGTTTCCCTATACATAGGATTCCATACAGTTGATGATACAACAGACACATATGGACCCTAATCCACGGTCATAATTATTTAAAGAATAGTAACAGCAGCTAAAACATTGTGTCCTTACTATACGCCAGACACTGTTACATGATGTACAGGTATTCCCTCCCTTGGTCCTTACCACAACCCATGAAACACATTCTGGCTTCTGCCTTTCTGCCTCTCTTGATCCCACAGAGGGTTGTCCTGAAGACATTCAAGCAGATCCACACCGGAGTTCACGCAGGCAGAAACTGAGGCCTTCGGCAAACAACTATATAAGTGAGCCATCTTGGAAGTGAATCCTTTGTTCATTCAGCCTTCAAATGACTACCCCAATCCTCAACTTTACCACATCTCATGAGTGAGTGACCTAGGCCACGTCACCCAGAGAAGCTGCTCCAAAATTCCTGACTTATTCTTGACATAATAAATATTTGTTAAGCTGGTAAGTTGTGAGGAAATGAGTCACACAACAACAGATAACATAACTGCCCAATCCATAAACCACAGACACAGGAAGCCTAAAGGTCCTCCATATGAAGAAGCTGGAGAACAACGGGGATGCCTGGAAAGAGAATGAATTCTCCTTTAGCAGGATGTAGACAAGAGTAAGGAGAAGAGACACTGGAGAGATTACAGCAGGGATGAAAGTACAGGACCTTTAATTAACTTCCAACCACCAGATCCAACAAACGTAATTGTTCTAAAGTTCTCCTCAGTCTAGATAAATGTACCAGTCTCAAAAAAGCCAGAATGGGATAGCTGATAAACTAACCAAAATGTATTCAAAGCCTCCTCATTAGAACTTTGGAAGTAATTCAATATTTTGAAAGAGAAACGTGGTCACACAGGAAATTTCCCTGAACATTTTCATTTCTATCTCCTACTCTCCCAGACCATTTGGCTCACCTTCCCAGCCAATATCCAACAAATGTTCATCTCAATGAACCACCCTCCCTCAGGCCTCTCATCCTATCTGCCCCTAGGAAGAGTTCTAGTGCGGCTCAAATGAAGAGAAAGCCAGAATATAATCTATTTGTTCCCCTAACTGAAATTGAAAAACTAACTCCTAGGGCATTGACTCTTTGACATTTCTAATGTTTACATCACAAATAAACACACACATACAAACACACACAATTTACAATTAAAACAGAATTTTCAGAAATAATGCTCACCATTTATAGCATGGATGGCATGCATAGCATTTTGGTATTATTCTGTTCTACTTTATTTTTTTTTTTAGAAAAACAGCTGGTTAGAATCCATGACCCAATAGTGGGTCTCAAAACATAGCTTGAAAATATATCCTAAGACATACCCCTGAACACTCAGCTACTCCTGAAATCCTCCTACTTAGAGACAGAGTGAAAAATAAAAATATTAATAATAATAAATTCCCCCTCAGTCTTATGTAAGTAATATTTCCAATTCCCCACATGCATAAAATATTCATTAATGCCTAGGCTTCCACCTAATCCAGGATGACCTCAGGCAGTTTCTTTTCAAACACAGATAATTACCCGGGCCCTAAAACACTTCCAGTCCTCCAGCTAATGACTGGAAAATCCATAAACAACTTTCACTAAAATCCCCTTCTCACGCTTACCAAGTCTGGCTGGCTCAACAGCAAAATTTTCAACCTTGTCAAATTTTTTTAAAGAGGAAGTATGGAGGCAGCAAAATAAAACATCAGCAACAATCTAGATTTGCTTGGCCAGAGACCTTTAACACATTTTTTTGTACTTCCACAAAGTGCACCACTGGTTGCAGTTAAAAAGAGTAAAATCAATCTACAGAGACTGAGAGTGGGTTAGCGGTGGCTAGGACTGCAAATAGGCACAGGACTAATGGAAATGTTCTAAAATTGGATTGTGGTGGTAGTTTCACAACTCTGTAAGTTTACTAAAAACTGAATTGCACACAATAAACAATTGAATTTCAAGGCAAAATTATATAGAAATTATTTATTGCAAATTACACCTCAGTAAAGCTGTTTTTATTATTTATTTTTTTTAAAGATTTTATTTATTTATTAAAAAGAGAGCTCACCAGCAGTGGGGAGGGGCAGAGGGAGAGGGAGAGCAGACTACCCCCTGGCCAGGGAGCCAGACACAGGGTTCAAGCCCAGGGTCCTGGGATCATGACCTGAGCTGAAGGCAGATGCTTAGATGACTGATCCAGCCAGGTGCCCCCATTTTGGTTTTGGTTTTTTTGGTTCTGTTTTTTTGTTTGTTTGTTTGTTTGTTTCTAAGATTTTATTTATTTATTTGACAGAGAACACAAGTAGGCAGAGAGGCAGGCAGAGAGAGAGAGAAGCAGGCTCCCCACTGAGCAGAGAGCCTGACGTGGGGCTCGATCCCAGGACCCCGGGATCATGACCTGAGCCGAAGGCAGAGGCCTTAACCCACTGAGCCACCCAGGCTCCCCTGTTTGTTTTTGTTTTTAACTAATAAAGCTATTTCTTTAAAAAAAAGAAAGATTTATCCATCTGTGTTAGATGAAGAAAAACAACATCCAAGGAGATACGTGTTAGGTAAAACAATCAAAGTGCAGAATAATGCGTATGACATATTCTCATTTGGATTTTTAAGTGGTTATACATTTACCATCACCCACTTCTTAAAGGACATCCAAGGAGCTTGATGACAACACGTGTCTCTGGGAAATGAGTCACGGGGGAAAAGATTTGATTTTAACTGTACTCCCCTTTGTATTGTTTTAATTCTTCTGCCTTGAACATGTATTATTTTCCATAAACATGAAAATAAGTTGGTTAGGAGCCCTCAGAAGGAGGATCCTCACAGTAGTTAATTACGGTACTAGTGAATACTGTCTCTTAAGGAAGGGCTTAGCCCTGTCCTTCAGAATTTAAATATTTCTCAGAAGACAGTGTTCAAAAGGTGACAGTCTTAAATAATAAGAGACCTAAAGTGACAGAAACCTTAGTCTGAAACCTCATTGCATAAAACCCAACAAGAAGGGGCGCCTGGGTGGCTCAGTGGGTTAAGCCGCTGCCTTCGGCTCAGGTCATGATCTCAGGGTCCTGGGATCGAGCCCCGCATCGGGCTCTCTGCTCGGCAGGGAGCCTGCTTCCTCCTCTCTCTCTGCCTGCCTCTCTGCCTGCTTGTGATCTCTGTCTGTCAAATAAATAAATTTTTTAAAAAAATTATTTATTAAAAAAAAAAAAAAAAACCAACAAGAAGATAACCTGAATGCCCCTTAAGCAGCAAAATGTGGTTTCTTAAGTTTCAGTAGTCCACTTCTGCAGGTGCCAGACCAAAACAGAGCGGTTTCTGCTTGGCAATCAGACACCTGAAAAGGCTTTCCATACACTGTGACCAAACTCGAGACTACATGCATCTAGAAAGTCGAAAATATACTCAACAAACTTTATTAAAAATAAAAATACACAAGTGAAAAAACTAAAAATGAACCCAAAGGGCTACTGAACACCACACTCCCGAAGTTTGTAACCAGATATCTGGGAGCTGCCTAGAGGGCCTGGCTTCTGCCTTCCTGCCTCACCTCACTGCCTGGCTTTTGTTCCTCTGAGGACCTGACTGGGCTCTTCACCTTGCTACTCAAGGACACACTCTAAAAATTAAGAATGTGGGGCGCCTGGGTGGCTCAGTGGGTTAAAGCCTCTGTCTTCGGCTCAGGTCATGATCCCGGGGTCCTGGGATCGAGTCCCACATCGGGCTCTCTGCTCAGCAGGGAGCCTGCTTCCTCCTCTCTCTCTGCCTGCCTCTCTGCCTACTTGTGATCTCTCTCTCTGTCAAATAAATAAATAAAAGTCTTTAAAAAAAAAAATAAATAAAAATAAAAATTAAGAATCTATGGCTCCGTGAATTCCCCTCTGCCCCGCTTTCCCAAAATGCGGCCATCCTCTGCCCTTAAGCCCACTCCCTCAACACAGGGCTTCTGATTTTGAAGGTCAAGGTCACCAGAATTTGCACCGCAAAATACCAGCATTCCCAACTTCACACCCAAGACACATGTAACCGGCATCCATGATTATTTGCGGCCCCTCCCCTGCAGAGCCTCACTGGCTGGTGGGGCATCTCCTTCTTCCTCCCTCCAGACCCATGCCTGACAAACATACACCAGCAGGGCCAGATCTTGCCACAAGCCCCCCCAGATACCAACCAAACCCCCTCCCCGCCCCTCCCTGCAGAGCTCACCTCCGGGAGTTTTACCCTCACCACTGTTGCCCCTTTTTCTACCTTCATCTCACTGTGCTACTTGGATGATTTCAACTCAACAGTGTCCAGGACACTGGCAGGGAGGGAGGAAATGATGGGATTTTTGTAGATAACATTTAAGGACAGTGCGTTGTTTTTTAACAGCAGCTTCACTGACACATAATTCACAATAAAAACCATACTTTTTGACATTTTTCATATATCCACAGTTGTGAAACCATCACTACAATTTAAATTGAGAACTTTTCATCACCCCAAAAAGAAGTCCCATACCCATCAGCATCTAGAGTAGTATTTGTGAAAAACATAATTTGAGTTTCAGACTTGCAAACTTTTAGAGTATTTAAAATGATAAATGCTCATGTTATCCAAAGACTACAGTATGTAATCTAGATTAACAGAGTTAATAATTACCCACCGTTGGGGCCATGCAGTTTAAAGGACAGGTAAAGCTTTCCCTTGGGGAAACAATTCAGCACAAGTACTAAAATGACAAGCAACAATAAAGAGCAGTGTGTATCTGGGTAGTGCCTTGTGGCTTTTTTTTTTTTTTAAAGATTTTATTTATTTATTTGACAGAGAGAAATCACAAGCAGGCAGAGAGGCAGGCAGAGAGAGAGGAGGAAGCAGGCTCCCTGCTGAGCAGAAAGCCCGATGCGGGGCTTGAACCCAGGACCTGGGATCATGACCCGAGCCGAAGGCAGCGGCTTAACCCACTGAGCCACCCAGGCGCCCCCCTTGTGGCTTTTAAAAGTACTCAAATACAGTGGCTTTTTTTCTATCCTTCCAAGCCTCTAGATAGGCATACAGAGCATTTATAAGAAGGAGCCTGAAGTTCAGGGACACGTGCCTGACCCACACGGTGCCCTAGCTGGGTCTCGCAGCCCAGTTCTTCTAACCCACACTTTTCCTGGACCCACACTTTCTCACTATTCTGCCACAGGAGAGGTGCACAGCAGCTTAATGAGTAGGCTGTGTGTTACCATTAAACTATTCCAATTTCACATCTGACTGGAAAAAAAGAAAAAAGAGAAAAAGCCTATTTATGCTCCCCACACAACAAAACATGCCTTTGTTTTATGAGAAGGCCCTGGAGATTTTGTCACTACTGGTCCAGCTGTGTCACACAGACGGGTTCCATGGCCTCTGTCAGTGTTCTTTGTTTGGTGGAGAGAACGTGAGCCCTCTCTAAACCCAAATCCTAGGTTCTCCTGAGGTCACCCTCAAAGTCAGTCACGGAACCTGACTGACAAGAAGTACCTGTACCTCTCTCAACAGTTAGGGAGACAGGTGACAGTTAGAAAATCTTAATTAAAATGAGGTAAAATTCTAATTACTTAAAAGTTGTCTCCAGAATAACATCGTTTCTTATTCACCAAGTGCTTATTATAGCCTGAACCACTGGGAACACCCGGCTCCACCTTGTTAACCAGAGAAAATAGTTCGCCTTTTCCAGGAACATTAACTCTTTCAGACAGTAAGGTAGTATTTAGGGGGTTTACTCATTAGTCACTAAGGCTTTAATGGTCTTAAAGAAATGAATGAATTCTGAAAAGTAATCTATTGTGGGTAACAAGGGTGAAGGCTTCCGTATGGCTACAGAAAACAACCACAGTGCAGGACACAGAACACTGATGCCCAGTTAGATACACACATCACACACACACACACACAGTTCTCCACAATACTCTTATTTTTATATGCACTGCTTACATATGGTAACACATTTTTGAAAGATTTTATTTATTTATTTATTTGAGAGAGTGGGAGAGAGTAAGAGTTGAGTGGGGTGGGGAGAAACAGAGTGAGAGGGAGAAGCAGGCTCCCTACTGAGCACGGAGCTCGATGCTGGGCTCAATCCTGGGCTCGATCCAAGGACCCTGGGATCATGACCTGAGCCGAAGGCAGACGCTTAACTGACTAGGCCACCCAGGCGCCCGGCAACAAATTTTATACGACATAAAAAGTGGGTAGTGGACTGTACCCTAAGCTATTAAACATTTCTACCATCCTCCATTCTTGCTCAAAAATAGAAACAAGTTGGAGGGGTCAACACTATCAAGCCAACTAGTAAAGTTACTTCAAATTTAACGTTAAAATCCAGTAATGACTACAGGTTCTGTCATCCTGGCAGGAAGAATAAATCAATAAAGATGATAACAGGGGTGCCTGGGTGGCTCAGTGGGTTAAGGCCTCTGCCTTCGGCTCGGGTCATGATCCCAGGTCCTGGGATCGAGCCCCACATTGGGCTCTCTGCTCGGCAGGGAGCCTGCTTCCTCCTCCCTCTCTGCCTGCCTCTCTGCCTACTTGTGATCTCTGTCAAATAAATAAATTAAAAAAAAAAAAAGATGATAACAGCAGTCCACAGTATTGTGAGGCACAGATGAACTTCACAGCTGGACCTCAATGTGAGCAACACCTGGACCACTTCCTTCAAACACAAACCCCACCTCTCCTACAAATCTGACTCTGCTTCCCGGCTAGCAAATCTGAACTCTCGTATTTATAACTCATACCTCTGTACGCATTTTGCCTTCCACCTGGGGTTTTACTTACGTACAAAATATAACTCTCCTACTAAACTATACTGTTTGAAAGTTAATTCCACATCACATTCAATCTCATGGAACTCACAATGTATCTACATCAATTTCACTTTCCAGATATCACTCCTCATTGTCTTAAGTTCCAGGTACAGAGGCTCTGCACCTTTTCCACACACACATTACACACCAGGCCATCCCTACAGTGAGCCACAAGATGGCCTCCAAGATGGCTTGAATGATTGCTGGTAGTCATACACCTGTACGGGGGACCATCTGTACAACCAATGAAAAACAGCTCTTGGGTTCTCCCCCTATAGGATCAATGAAAATCAGGTCATTGGCAGCCCTATGGAAAGGACCATGGAGTGAGAAACTGACACTTCTTGCCACAGACTACCCAAGTCAAGCTTTGAGATGACTAAAGCTCCAGCCAACAGCTTTATTGCAAACTCATGAAAGACCCTGAGGCAGAACTACGTAGCCAGCCAGTCTCAGATTCTTGACTTTCAGAAACTATGTAAGGTAACAAATGTTTTTTGGTTTTTGTTTTTTTAAGCTGCTGAATTTTGTTTGATGTGTTAGGTAACTAAAAAATACACGTGAATTTATTCATGGCAATCTCCATACCACTTTTATCAAGAATATTCTTTCCTGGGCCAACCTTATTAAAACTCTCGAGGTTGAGATCCAGTGGGGCTTATCTTTTCTGAAAATGCTTTGGATTCTCCCTCACCAGAATTACTAACTCCTTTCCCTTAATTCAAATTGTGGGAGTCACTTTAACAATGAGGTCAGTCCGTCTTATGGTGCAGTGAAGGCTCACAGGCCTGCAACCCACACAAGCCATTAGCTCCCTGAGTGCAGAGGAGGTCTCTATCTTCTCATTAACCCCAGTCTGGCCTACTCAAATCAAGGATTCTCAGCCATCCCACACCTACGTACAGAAAAAAAAAAACTAGGGAGAGATATTACTGGACATTAGTTAGGGTTGAGCTGATCCCCAGTAATAAAGACTTGATTAACTGTAGAGAGGCCTGCTGTAGTCAGCGACTGCATTCGGAAAATGGGGAGAGTCTGAGAAAGAGGAAGAAAGCAAAAACAAAACAAAACAAAAACAAACAACAGACTGGTCCTGGGCAGAACTCAACTTGTCCTTCCTTTCCCCACCCCTACACTCTCTCTTATAACCCCACCAGAAGGGAACGGAGGAGGAATAATTGATGGAAACATGTGTTCACACATTCACAGAGGAAGTGAGATAAAGCAGGCGGTCCAGGAGTCAACAGAACACCATCCACCGAGTCAGCAACAAAGGCTTCCAGCAGCTGATGGCAGCGGTCACAGAGCATAAACCTGGGAAGCAGACCGATCTGGGTTTGCATCTTGATTCCACATTTAGGAACCGTAAGACCAAGGAAGGAAGTATCCACTTCTTGGGCCTTCACATCTCCCACCTGTAAATTACTGTAACTTACTAAGACAGCTTTCCAAAGGACTAAATGAGACAATCTACAAGTTTTTGTGAAACATCTAGAAGGCTGCTTCTTATCTCATCCTCTTCTCTTCCCCTCACTGGAGGCAGCCTTCAAAAGCTGTGCCCAAAATCGCAGGGTGTAAACCCTAATACAAGAACCCAAAGTCAAGTCATCTCTATTTTCCTTTGTTGCTGTAAATCCTGAGAAAGAGGCTCTAGGTGGTGTGCCTGGGTGGCTCATTCAGTTAAGCAGTGGACACTTGGTTTCAGCTCAAGTCATGATCTCAGGGTCCTGGGATGGAGGCCTACATCAGGCTCAGCACTCAGTGGGGAGTCTGCCTGAGGATTACCGCCCCCCGACCCCCTCTGGTTCTGTCTGCCCCTTCCCCTGTCCACACTCTCTCTCTAAAATACTCTCTCTAAATTTTTAAGCTGCTAAGTTTTAGGGTATGTTAGGTAACCAAAAAAATACACGTGAATTTATTATCCTATGTAAGGCAATCTCCATACAACTTTTATCAAGAATATTCTTTTCCTATCAAAACTCTCAAGGCTGTTGGGGAGGGTATGTGCTATGGTGAGTGCTGTGAAGTGTGTAAACCTGGCGATTCACAGACCTGTACCCCTGGGGATAAAAATATATTATATGTTTATAAAAAATAAAAATAAAAATAAAAATTTAAAAAAAAAACTCTCAAGGTTGAGATCCAGTGGGGCTTATCTTTTGTGAAATGCTTATCTTTTGTGGAAATCTTAAAAAAAAAAAAAAAAAGAGGATCTAGGGTTGGAAAGACAACCTTCAAATTCACTTATATACAGCCCCAATTAAAAGTTTGATTAATTTGGGACGCCTGGGTGGCTCAGTGGGTTAAGCCGCTGCCTTCAGCTCAGGTCATGATCCCAGGGTCCTGGGATCGAGTCCCGCATCGGGCTCCTTGCTCAGCAGGGAGCCTACCTCTCTCTCCGCCTCTGCCTGCCTCTCTGCCTGCTTGTGTGCTTTCTCTCTCTCTTTCTGACAAATAAATAAATAAAATCTTTAAAAAAAAAAAAAGTTTGATTAATTTGAGGGTTCCTTGGTGGCTCAGTCAGTTAAGCATCTGCCTTCAGCTCAGGTCATGATCTCAGGGTCCTAGGACTGAGCCCCACTTCAGGCTCCCAGCTTGGCGGGGAGTCTGCTTCTCCCTCTGCCTCCTCCCCTTGGCTTGCTCTCTCAAATAAGTAAGTAAAATCTTAAAAAAAAAAAAAAAAAAGAAAGAAAAAAGTTTGGTTATTTTGGAACACATATTTTTGCTTTGACCAGAACTCATTAAAACATAGCAAGAGGCCACCCATAAGCACAGTCCAGACTAATTATTTAAGCTTCATAGTTAGCAATGTCCACCACATTAAAAGCAACCAACTGATCAATCAATTAAAAATTTTCATTTCTAGAATTTATAGGTATCACAAAAACCTACTCTGGGGACTAAGAGTATATAAAGATTAAAAACCTACTAAGGATTGGATGGTTTCACTTCCAACATGAAGCACATGTGTTAAATGTTTATTAAGATTCTAGTACATTCCACCATATTGGGCACCAGAGCAAGCAAAAGGGAAGAAAAAAAAAACCCACTTTTCAAAAAAATGTTATTTATCCTCTCATAACATTTGTGAAATATACATATTAAATTTTTAAACAATCATAAAAGTCACAGTTTATTTGTAGACTAATCTGTAAGGTGAATTCCAAGGAAGAGACTCCAATATTTAAGTTATATATAACAAATTCTGTATTTAGCTTTAAAGAAAAAAGTTCAAGAACGGTCAGAACCAACCAGGTCATTTATGCTTCTTCAAATGAAAGGAATCCTTGTCAGGCAAATGTTTTGTGTAGTATTTTGTCCTTTTCTCTCTTGTGAAGAATATCATGATAACAATACAAATAATTAGTAACTACATTACATCCTAATTTTACCAACATACAAGCCTCAGATTCTGCAACAGGAAACCAAATTCCAAGTAAAACGAGCACTTTAAAAAATAGTGAACAGTCAAAACGGTGGACATTTTACAGTATGGGAGACCAGAAACAAACAGATCAATACTCATCAGAACCAACAGCGCTCTCCAAGCTCACTGAGGTTCAGTGACCTTCTGCTCCTGCTCCCCCCTTCCTAAAGGGCCTGCAGTGTCCGTCACACAGCTGAGACCAGCACCAGCTTCTCCATGGCAACGGCAGCAAGCCCCTTAGCACTAGGAAAAGCCTCAGACGCCTCCCCTCATATTAAATATTTACTAGGTTTCAGGATATCGGTCTTGCGGGGAACTTTACGGGCTGCACACATGGTTCAGAACCAAGTGCCCTTTCTTCAATCTTGAACCTTTTCTATCCGGTTCACTGGAATAAACCCAAAACTGGTTCCTTGAGGCTGCCGAACTGCCTTCCACACAATGTTCAGTGCGTTTTAATCAAACCGAAGGATTTTCAAATTTCTTAGGTCATCTCAATCCCTTCAGCATCTTATCCAATAAATCGTAACAGGGAAAAAAAAATCTAATAAAGCACTGTATCTATTTAAAACCTAATAAGCCCCTTAGATCTTGGTTGTTTCGAGAGAACACTGTAATGAGTTACGCTGTAGGTAACATTTTAATTTGTTTCCACACCACATGAGGTTCCAAACGCACAACTGACTCGGGCTCTGCTGAAGTTCTCCTAAGGGAGGAGGAGGTTCACTCTATTTTGGGGGAGCTCTGCTTTTAAAATCAGCACAAATTTCGTTACCATTCACTGGGTATTTTCACATCCCAAAGCAGAAAAGCACAAAAGTAGGTAAGAGATATTTGGATGCACTCACAAGAGTGTTTCCTGGCTTTCAAAGGAGATGCTCAGAGATACAAGAGCAACCTTGTCTAAGCACAGCTCGTAGCCAAAAGTGACTGATCTCAGCACATGTGGATGGCAAGCGATCTGTGAGCACACATGGCAGTTGTCATCATACAAATCTGAACATGTCTTCACGGCAAAGCAGTCTGCATGGTACAGATGAAGCAGGCCTCTCTGGGAGCTGCTGAAATGCAAGAACTCCCTCCTCTGCTTCTTTTTATCTAGAACCTTGCTCCGTGCCTGGCGCCCAGCAGGTGCTCAAAGAGCGCTAACGGGTGACCAACTATCCTGAGAATTCTTCTCCTTCAGGAGAGCTGCACAGTCGAGGACCAACCCCACGTCCAGCAGGCATGCTGGGGAGTACCATTAGGAGCACGACAAACTAGGAAAGCTTCCTGCAGACCTCACATGTTTTTACTCAAGGAATGTCAGCTTCCTCTATGTACTAGGACCACTTCAGACTCAATCAACATTTTCACTTGCCAGAGCCAAAGAGGAAAAAAAAAATTTTTTTTGAAACCGGACTTTAAAGTAATGTCCTTGATTCAGATTATGTCCTTCCTGATCTGTGGGGGGGGGGGGGGGTGTTGAAAATCACACACTTACAAAAAGATGGCAGGGCTTTATGTCGGTTGCTTTTAATGACTTGGCAAAACAAAGAACTGATGACCCAGTGTGAGCTCCCCACCCCTAATTTTAATTTTACCCATCTAATTCATCAATCATATTAGCAAAGGTCGTGTTGAGATGTAACACAAACTTACCCCCCACCACCCATCCATGAATGCAGCCCCACCTAAAACCTGCCAAACTCACTCAACACATAGCACTCCCCAGGGCAGAACAGAAAAAGAGGAATAACTGGTTTAGAAAAGTGGAAGACACAAGAAATGCTACATTGGTTATCCATATGTAGAACCTGACAGGAGGGCAGAACATCCAGAACGGAGAAGTCTAATGACGACTTCACATAAAAAGATACATTTGGACCTATGTCCTCTAGAAACTTGACTAAGTGAGTCATTGTTACTGAGGGCAATTCTTATCCATCAAGTGTACTGAGAGTGGAAAAAAAGAGTTGAGTATCAGTTTTAGGAAGTCTACAAAAAAATGAAAAAAGATTGGCCAGCAGCCTGAAGCCCACTTCAGGCTGAATTTCCAAAGAGCCCAATCAGCACATTTTTACAATTTTCCTAGCAACTCTCATTTAGCCCCAGCTTAGGGAGATAATAAAACAAATTACTCAGGGCTAGGTGTTAATGTGGTGAACATCATAAAGAATCAGGGTGACATTATCAATCAGAACAAAAATAAAATAAAATATATACATGCTCAGCAATTTCACTTCCCCATGTTATCCTAAACCAACATGCTTGCCTCAAGGAGGAATAAACAAAGACATTCAGTGCAGCATTTATGCACTGCAGTTTAAAAAAATACTGTAAAGAACCAAGATGCCCATTAATAGAAGTTAGAGCATACTTACAGTTGGAAACATTATGCAACAGTTAAAAAGAATGAAATGATCACAGGGGCGCCTGGGTGGCTCAGTCAGTTGAGTGTCTAACTCTTGATTTCAGCTCAGGTCATGATCCCAGGGTCATGAGATAGTGCCCCACATCTGGCTCTGTGCTGAGCTGAGCATGGAACCTGCTTAAGAGTCTCTCTCCCCCTCTTCCTCTGTCCCTCCCTCCCCACCTCACACTCTCTCTCTCCTAAAAAAAAAAAATAAATAAATGAATGAATGAGAAATGATCACTGTGTTGTAGTGCAGAAAGCTCTCCACGAGACAGAGCGGATGAAAAATAAAGATGTGCATATGATATGAGAGTATCTGCCTTTTTGAAAGTCACACATAGGCAAAAAAACAATTCTATGAGTGCTCCCAATGTGTGGTTCGAGAACCAGCGGCACTGACGTCACCTGGGAACTTGCTAAAAATGCAAATTCTCAGGCCCCACCCTAGACCCACTGAATCAGCCATCTAAGTAAAGCAGTCTGTTTCAGCAAGCCCTTGGAGGCAAGCAGAAGCCCGAGAACTGCTGGTCACACAGGTCTGTATTCAGGTCCCTAAGAAAAGGATGGGACTCTCACCAACTGAGATTTCTGAGGGAATATCTTTAAATCCTCTCATCCTCCCACCCCGCCTTCTGTTGACAAGGACAGTATATCCATGCATTGTGTCCATAATCCAAAGTAACTTTTTTTTTTTTTAGATACTACAGGTACTAGGAGGGGACTGGAGAAATGGTTAAGCATGCAATTACGGTAGAGGAAAAGCTGACAGAATAAGAGAATGGAGGTTCCCTATGAGCCACTGAAATGCTGACGGTCACAAAAATCATGAAACACAAGCCAAGTACAAATGTTACTCCAGAACTCTTACTAGAGTCTCAGTTAGCTCAGGCTGAGCTCAGAGCATGCACAACAGTCAACTCTATTACGATGGACAGCCACCTACCAAAGATTTAAAAAAAGAATAATGCAGACATTGTTTTGGAAAAGCTCAAGTGTCACAAAGTCTTTTGTTGTCCTGTTTTGTTGATTCCTTGGCCCCACACACTGCAGTGGCCAATGCTGCCCCCAGCCCCCAGGAGATGGGAAAGAGGGCTTTGAAATCTAAGTAACAAATGTTAGGGACAAATGATAGTAGCCACCATCCCCCGAAGCCTTGACATCTCCTTTCCAGGTTGTGGGACCTCGAAATGCATAAACTCTCGCGCACACATGCCCCTGTATTTTATTTCTCATTAACTTCACCAAAGTAAAATCAACCACTACTGCCAATATTCATGAACATAAATGCTCAAGTGTAGTCTGAAGTCCACTTTAAAATAAGGTAATGGAAACCTGTAATAAAAAATAGGATTAGCTATACTTAATTTCCAGCTAAGAGATGACAATAAGAAATAACCTTTTAATCTCCTATTATTGCTACAAGTCATGTTCCAAACTAGGAATAAAAACAAGTGGTATTTTATAAAGAATTACAGATTTCCCACATCTAAATTTTTTAAGTGAGAATATAGCTGATCTGATATCAAAAATGCAGGGATCACCCTTGATACATATCCTACAAAGCTTAAAGAGCCAACATCTGAAACTGCCTAGATATTCTTACCTTAGCTTTGTGATAAAAGATTAAGTAGAAGTTTCACCCCCTGTAACAAGTACTCAAGTTTCACTGGAGAGTAAAAGCAGAATAAGAGTACATTCTCAGTCCTGGGTTTCGGGAACATCAGCTTCTTCGGTTTCAAGCTTTATTCTCTTGGATACTGTGAGGTCATCACAACCTACTTGTTCTTTGACACAAGCAAAACCCCATGCTCAAAGTGACTGCAGACCTACAAAGAAACAGCTGTGTGCCATTCAATTATCTGGGCCATGCTTCTCCATGGTACAGAGAAAAATCATCTCTTTTTAGCCTGAAAGCAAGCACAGTTTTCCTTCTCATCTCCCACTATTCAGCCAATGTTTTTTTTCTTTGTCCCTTCATTTAACAAGGCCAAATTTTTAGCTATACCCATTTAAGAAGCTTGAGTTCTTTACCTAGAGAAGATGAAGCAAAAAGTTATAGCCTCATATAACAGAAATATCCGATTTTTATTTATATATATATATATATATTATTATTTTTTTTAATTTGTTTACTTGACAGACAGAGACCACAAGCAGGCAGAGAGAGAAGGAGGGGAAGCAGGCTCCCTGCTGAGCAGAGAGCCCGATGCAGGGCTCCATCCCAGGGCCCTGGGATCATGACCTGAGCCGAAGGCAGAGGCTTTAACCCACTGAGCCACCCAGGCGCCCCCTCAATTTTTTTAAAAGAAAAGATTTAACACTATGTCAAGAGAAATAGAGAAAAAAACGATGTACCTCTGAAGAGAACAGACTTAAAAACTTGAGAAAAAGACCACCATGGAAGGTGTAAGTTATATGACAAGACCATTTTGTAATACGCCCCCACTGTGACAGATCTATTCCTAAATAAGTTAGAAAGCAAGTTAAAGGCAAGACAGGATAGAATGGCCTTTATGTCAATACGGGTCAGAGAAGGCCTGTGCATTTACCCATGAGCAGCTTGCAGTGTAAACAAGAGGCCTGCACCTCTCTGTGTCTTGAGAACAGAATGCTGCAACCCTAGGAAACCTTCCTGGGGCACCATCTAGAATATCCTGAACACTCAGGAACCTGCCTCTACCTCTACCTCCCCCCACCACTGCGCACCTCAGAAGTAGGTCCACCCTGAACATGTTTCCTCTCCCCTACTCCCCTCTCCGGCTCCATCTGGAGATGAGGGGCTAGCCTGGATCTTCAGGGGTGGGGGTGGGAGGACCAGGCCAGCCTGCAACAGTGACTGACAGAGTCAGGCAGGCAGAGAAGCCAACTGCGCCTGGGCAGGCGGAAGCGACCTAAGGCAGCTGCACTACCAGGTCGAGGTCTGAAATTCTGCTGTGGAAACTCCCTTCCTCGACACTCACCGTCCCCCCCCCCAAACATCAACTACATTTAATATCCAAAACTGTGACTGGCAAATCCAGCTTTAAAGAAGATCTCTTCTGTGAAAGAAGCCCGGCACAAGCAGGTCTCGGGTTCCCTTTGAACAGAGGAAACTTGATATCCTGAAGGCCGGCCAAAGAAAGCAGCCTGTGTTTCAAGGACATGCTTGTGATTAAGAACCTGAATAGTGACTGGACAGGGTGTGTGCAGGGGAGAGGGGGGAGGGCCAGTGGACACATATTACTGAATACAGGAAATGAGGTCTGTACTTGGGTTTTGACTTTCATTAAAATGAGCTTATGGGGCGCCTGGGTGGCTCAGTGGGTTAAGCCTCTGCCTTCGGCTCAGGTCATGATCTCAGGGTCCTGGGATCGAGGCCCGCATCTCTGCTCAGCGGGGAGCCTGCTTTCTCCTCTCTCTCTATGCCTGCCTCTCTGCCTACTTGTGATCTCTCTCTCTGTTTCAAATAAATAAATAAAATCTTTAAAAAAAAATAAATAAAATGAGCTTATGTTTCCCTTAGTGTATCTTTCCCTAAATTAACAGGTATTTTCAAAGAAAGGATGATGCTGAGACACCAAACAAATAAATGTGGGGGAAGGATGCTGTATGTGACAGGGGTCACTCGGCTTTTTTATTCAGAAGTAATGTTTTAGTGCTTTGCTTTTATACATTTTTGTCCACTAAGATGATGTTTAACTTACGGGCCAAAAATTGTAAAGAATTACTGCAAAGCACAGGAAAATACTAAACACATTACGTACAGCTGCTTGAATCTCGAGATGCCAGGTCACTGAAGGAAGTGAGTGACAGCCGTAGCTGCTTCCCCATGAGCCCCAAGGGGGCTGCCCACTGGCTTCTGCTGGAAGGAAAAAAAACTAATTTCTCAAAAGATGTTCAAGTTTCCTCAGGCAAGCCAGACAGGGATTAGGGGAATGCTTCTTTTCCAGCATGTCCACACCCCAGCATGGCCTTCTCCCCAAAACAGCAATCACAAGACTGTAACTACAGCCCCAAAGGCTCTGCTAGACCGCCCCGCAGACATTTCACTCATCCATGGTGAACACGAAGATTCACAGGCAAAATTCCGTATGTTGAAGACTTGGTTTTATTAAATAAATCTGCATTTTAGCAAAGGTATGCCTGTAACAAATCCACTTAAAATAAGGCCTCTCGGGGGTAGCTGGGTGGCTCAGTGGGTTAGGCATCCGACTCTTGGTTTCGGCTCTGGTCATGATATCGGGTCCTGAGATGGAGCCCTGGATCCGGCTCCCCACTCAGTGGGGAGTCTGCTTGAGATGCTCTCCCCACCCCCCTCCAGGGAATGCATACTCTCTCTTTCTCTCTCAAAATTAATTAATTAAAGTAAAATAAAATAAAATCTCTCTACATGATTGAGAGGTGGTAAAATGTTGCAAACTATAGGATACTAGGTAATTCTTTAAGCCCCCCACACTTCACACTCCCTCACTGGTAGGATGGAAAAGGAAGAGTACATTGAGCAGAGCTGAAGGCTCAAATAAGGCATTTGCTGCCATGACCTGCGGAACTGGGGCTAGGACCAGGGGCACACTGAGTAGACTGAGAGCATCACTGCCAAATAAAATTCCTTCTTCCCACTGAATACAGGTTGAAAAGAACTAAGAATTTCAAACTCTTCCAAAGCTAAAAGGCCGAAACCATCCCCATCTCACCATCTGCTCCCTTCCAATCACCTTTCCAACCTCTAAAGAAAAGAGCAGAGCCACCACATTCTTTGTGGCAAGGCGTACCATGAAGGGCCCCATAACATTTTTCTTTTGTTCAGCACAGGAAATACAGCTATGAGGTAGTGGTATTAATGGGAAAATGAACATATATTAAAAATTCCCCACTGGGGTTCCTGGAGGACCTCAGTTAGTTAAGTGTCCCAATTCCTGATCTCAGCTCGGGTCTTGATCTCGGGGTGGTGAGTTCAAGTCCCACCTCAGGCTCCACACTGGGTATGGAGCCTACTTGAAAACAAAAACAAAAATTTCCCAAAACTGTGTTTTATTGCCAAAAGTAAAAGGGTGACTGGGTGAACAGGCCCTAGGAGTCAGAGTGCCTGGGAGCTCATTGTTGCAGTGTCATGTGCGTCAATGTGGGTGAAAGTCCTGCAGCAGGGCCACCCACCCCACAGCCTCTTCTTCAGCTCAGGTAGCTGGAGCACTTGCTGGTGGCCAAGACGTCCAGAATCCAAAGTAGAAGTGACAATGTGACAAATGTCCAAATGCTGGGATGGCGTAGGATTAGAACTGCAACTGAATAATCACGTTCCCCCAATTCCTTTAATTTATCGATAAAGAAAAATCAAAAGTTCCTCTCCATCAAATTTTAAAAATTACATAGCCTCTAAATGTTTCTATTTTGCCCAGAATTCATACACAAACCCAAAGAATTAAACTAATAAGGTATGAGTTTTGAAAATTCCTGACAATAATTTCAAATATTTTTTCTAAGCTCTAAATCATTACACACATGCCAAAAGAGAGAGAGAGCGTGCTAAATTAACATCACAATAGCAATGAAATTAATTAATAATAAATGAACAAACTAGGAAATCTGTTTCTTGGGGGTTTTTTATTTCCACAGGAGAAAAGCTAACACTAATAAGAAACATAAAACATCTTGAATAAATCCATGAAATCCCTTAAGTAAAAAAGCAAAATGAAAAGAACAAGAACCATGAAATTCTTGAGCACCACTTTATAGTCCAAAATGGGGAAAGATAAAAAAAGATGAAAATGGAAATTTGGTGGAGAAAAAAGACAGGAAAAGAGAAATGCTGAAGGAAGGGGAAATAGCAAAGCTGGATGACAGACCCACAGAAAAACTCAGCATGCCAGGAGAAAACTGAGAGGACCTCAAAGACAGGTGTGTGTTTTGAGGTTTATGCTTCCCTTTGGATTTTAGGTAATTATCAAAGCTACCTAGTGCACTTTGAAAAGTTGGTTGTTTCAGCAGAGTTCATGGCTTTTCAAACTTACCAGCTACAGCTGCCATTATAAATAGAATAATCAGACCAGGAAAACATCATCAGACCAGCTGCAGTGACCACAGCCCCAGCCAGAGGCAAACCAGCAAAACAGCAAGACTCCCGGGGCTGGAGTCCCTTCTGGAAGCTAAAAAGAGTAAGTCTGAGAATGGATCATAATTCTGGGAAAAATACAAGTCCCTAAACCATGAGAAATCTGTCATGTTATCTTTACAACTCATCAAAATTTTCACTTAATCCCTGAAGGGATGAGCATTCCATTTAAAAATCAATGAAAAATCAACTGAAATGTAGGTTTCCCTTCCAACAATGACCCCAAAGAAACAGCTGATAGACTCCAGTTTGAGACTTGCCGCTCGGGACTGAAAATCATTTCTTAAGAGAACCTGGGAGAGGAGAATATTTGACAAATCCAGACACGCCGCACATACGAATCCCAGAGCCGAGACACTCCATAACGAAAGTGAGCACTCACAACTTCCGATTTGCCCTGAGAAATCACCAGTTTAAGAAAAATAATAATGATAATCATCACAGCTTCACTAGGATTTGGCTCAAATGTCACCTCTAGGCAAAATTGCTTCTCTGGCTCTCCTAGCACCCAGAAAATGGAGAATACTGCACTTTCATTTTGCAAATATTTAATAAGCACTTACTCTCTGCAAGGCTGTTACCATTAAAGTGAATTATTGCTCACAGACTTGAGCTCCTTGAAGGTCAAACTCTAGGATGTGACTATTAAAATGCACTTTGCATTTAAAGCATCTTAACTAAAACCAGTGACATACAGAGTAAAAGCAAAGCCTATTACTCTCCCAGGCCTCTCTGGCTTTTTCTCTCATTTTACAAATGCGCACAAAGGTCAAAGTACCACCCTCTCTGCACTCAAAAACAAAAACCAACACTCAGTACAGGCAAACAAAGCCCACCACTCCCCACGGAGCGTGAACCTCTCTCAGCATTACCCACTGTGGGGACTCAGTACCAGCCAGTATCTCCTCCTTCTGCCCCATCCACTTGGCCTCTCCACAGCCCTTCAAAGTTGAACTCCCTGTGGCTTAACTTGCACCTTCCTCTCCCGGCCCTGAAAGGTTCACATCCAAGTTCTGCTTACATTTTACCCCACTTTTCTTCCTGGGCCATCTCAGCAACTTAACAGCTTCCAGTAGCGCATGTCTCCCCAACCCCAATATCCTGCCCTGCTCCTCTTAGAGATCCGTATCTCCCTCCCCAGCCCACCCTCACAATCATCCCAGGAGACCTGGGTAGTGGTTTTTCAAACACACACAGTCTCAGACACTCTTCCCACCAAAAGTGGAGTCTCGCCACCACCTCCACCACCCCCACCCCGACCCCCCCACTCCCCCTCCTCCCCCTCCTTGAATACCGGCTGGCCTTAGCCACAGAAGGAGAAGGAAGTGTCGCCCGAGGCTAGGTCATAAAAAGCCACGCAGCTTCTGCCTGCCTCTCTGTGAGGAGTCACACCTTGGGGCCCTTGGGCTGCACGCCAGGAGGCTGGGCATCCTGAGGCTGCCCGCTGTCTGGTCTACGGCACAGTCTCCAGCAAGAAAGCAATACTCAACACAGGCAAGCGAATAACCATCATCAGACAGACCCGCATTGGCTTTTATTCTGGAGACCATGAAGATGGAGACAGGTGCCGAGGAGCCCCAACTGCTTAGGTCTTCCCAGTACAACTGCCCCTCACAGGAGTGAGTAAGCCTTCATGATCCCGTCTCATACCTCAGGTTGCCCTGGCTGAGGCTGAGCAGAGACAAGCTGTCCCCACCAAGTCCTGCCCAAATGACAGATCTATGACCATAATAAAGGCTGTTATTTTAAACCACTGGGTTTTAACATGGTTTGTAATGCAGCTCTAGGCAACTGGAAAGACCTCAAATGTGACATACCCCAAACTAAATTCATTCTCTCCCTCCCTGCATCTGCTCTTCTTTCTAGACTTTCTATCCCAGTTCCTCTTCCATGCAATCTGAAAGCCCCTCTCTACTCTTCTTTACCCTCAGATCCCCTCCACCCCTGACATCTGACACACAGCCGTCTCTCAGGAATCCGGCACCCTCACCTCTGGTGTGAAAATTAATAAAAGGAAACCTCCCTAAAATGGGAGTTGGGAGGGTGGGCAGGGGGAGCTCTCTTGCCCTATCCACTCTCTCTCTTTTTTTTTTTTAAGATTTTATTTATTTGTGAGAGAGAGAGAGCACAAGCGGGCTCGGGGGGGCCAGAGGGAGTGGGAGAAGCAGACTCCCCACTGAGCAGGGAACCCAATATGGGACTCGATCCCAGGACCCTGGGATCATGACCTGAGCCAAAGGCAGATGCTTAACCAACTGAGCCACCCAGGCCTCCTGCCCTACCACTCTTGGAGTCAACTGCACATCCAACAGGAAGAGACAGGACCGTGCTCACAGATACTATTTTACTATCCCAGCAGGAAGAAGGAAGGCTTCCTTCTGCAGCCCCCCACCCACCCACGGGCCTGGCCAATGAGAGATGTCCCAGCTGAGCCAGTGAAAAGCCGGTTTAATAGAACACCCAGTTTAGGGGTGCATCGGTGGCTCAGTCTGTTGAGCTTCGGCCTCTTGGCTTCAGCTCAGGTCATGGTCTCAGGGCGGTGGGACCAAGCATGGAACAGGACTCTGTGTTCAGGGCAGAGTCTGTCTGAGATTCTTTCCCCTCCCTTTCCCTCTGATTCTCCCCCTGCTCCCACCCGCTCTCTCGCTTGCTCTCTCTAAAATAAAAATAATTTTTTTTTTACAGTAACTCCCAGTTTACTCCAATAGAATTTTTGTTTATGACAGTATTCTCAGCTTCCCACATCTACAAGAGTATTCCTCTCCTTTGTTTGGTGGACTTCCCTGTGGTTTTGCCACAGTTTACCTGTACTGGACGGCAATTCTCTGTTATTTCCAAATAAACCCATTTTGCTGGTAAAATAACTGGCAGTCTTATTTCTTAAGGCTAACACCAGCTAGGAATATAGTGATACCCTTTACCTGGTTTGCTAGTACTTTCTATTCAATGCCAAATTAATATTCAAAAACTGAACTCCCAAGCACCTAACCACCTACTAATCGCCTACAGAACACAGTCCTGATTCCTGATCCCAGCACTCAGGACTGCTCACACCCCCACCCGTCCCAAATCTGGGTGACGACCCAAGATTCTGGATCCAAGGAATTTCTGAGGATTCACAAACACCTTTTTGCCCTTTCATCCCACAGCACCTTTGCCCATGTTGACTCTCCTCCGTAAATTCCCTTCTTTATCCTTCTTTCACTGCTTACAAAGAACCCTGCTTAGCCTTCAGGTCCAAGTTCGAAGGTTACATACTTTGAGAATCTTTTTTTTTTTCTAAGATTTTATTTATTTATTCGACACAAAGAGAGCGATCACAAGCAGGCAGAGAGGCAGGCAGAGAAAGAGGGAAGCAGGCTCCCCACTGAGAAGAGAGTCTCATGCGGGCTCAATCCCAGGACCCTGAGACCATGACCTGAGCCAAAAGCAGAGGCTTAACCCTCTGAGCCACCCAGGTGCCCCGAGAATCTTTTCTGATGACCCAACCGGACTTGCTCACTTCCTCCTCCATGGGTTATGCAAGCCCTTACCACACCCCCTTATAACACCCACTTCACTATAGGGACCTAGTTCTCTTGTCTGTTTCTCTGTTCTAGCCCGTGAGCCTGAGCACAGGCATCCTACCATGTTTGCCCCTAAGTAAATTAAATGTTTGCTCTGAACCAGAAACCACAAACTGAGCCTTTTATGGAAATACCAAATATTCAATTTCAGAATCAGTGCTATTCAGCACAAGAGCTAGTCACAGATTTTAACTTAATTTTCTCTGATATCTGGAGTATTATCAGCATCCAGGAGGTATAGTGACTTATCCAGCAACTCATTCTCCAGAAAATGAGGATGCCAAATTTTGGACCCAGATATAACTTCAAGTCCAGCACTCTTTGCCCTAAAAATTTACAATCAGTACCTCTGCACAAGGACAGACACACAGCCATATTCTGGCAAAGATACACCCCTCAGTGCCCCACTTCTGTGGCTGAGCCCAGACCAGGGTGCTCTTCTGAACCACACCTTTGAAAGGAGAAAGGAGACTGCATAACTTTTAGGTGGTATCATATGCTGTGTAAAGACATGTATTTTATAGCGGAATATCCCAAATTTAAAACCCAGATATGTCTGTATCAAGCTGTTTGCCCCTGGAGAAGTTCTTCTTCTATCCCTTTACACCTGTTTCTTCCTGTGTAAAGCATGGATATTAAGAGCACTGCTCACGGGTTTCTTATGAAGGTATCAGAAAAATGCATTTAGAACATAACCTGGCATATAAAATATACTCAGCAAACGCTGTCGCTGGTATGAGGAGGAGCAGGAGGAGTATTTTTAAAAGCGATCCAGTAAAATCCCCAGCTGGAAAACTCAGGTAATTATAATGCAGGGCTGAAGCTGTGTCCCTTCAGATTCCAATTTTATTTTAATTAGTTGGGGAAAAAAAACATTTCTGAGAAGTATGAAGTACCCATGGGACTTTAAACTGGTTAACAAATGTAGCTTCAATTTTTCTGGGGCTCCTGGTGCTTCTCTTAGAGACAAGAGATATGGGACAAAGTTTTCACGGCACTCACCACATCTGGCACAATATGTATAGGGAAGACACGATCATTCAGTTTCTGTTTCCTCATTAATAACAGCCGGATCATCCACCAGCTTTACAAGACTCAAATGAAATAATGTGTGGAAAAATTAATAAGAGTTTTGCAAAAGCCAACGGGTGTTATCACCATCATCACCAATATCATTCTGAGTTCTAATTAAAGTGATATACCAAAAGTGATATACTCACTTGACACCAACAAAATGATAGGTTGGTCTTCCTTCTGCTAAGTGCCCCAATGGCCAAAATGCTTGCATTTTTCTCCCTTTGCAGAATTCTCATCTGCTTAAACTAGTAGCATGTACTTTCCACCACTGTCAACATGGACCCCTTACCCTTCTCAATTGTATTCAAAGAGAACTTCTAAAATGTATTGAGACCATCCATGCCTCCTAAAGTCAGGACACATTTAAGCTTTGGTAGAACAGAGAAAATGTATTTATGGAAGTATTTATTGAGCACTACATTCGACATGCTTTAGAGAACAGAAATGTAACCCTCACCGTCTCTTCCTCTATCTGTATATGTATACACACACAGTCAACATAATACTTCAGAAATAAAGTACCAATTTAGCTTCTCTTTACAGATTTTCAGTGATTTTTATATAAAACTACAAGCATATTTTTTTTTTAGATTTTTATTTTATTTATTTATTTGACACAGAGAGAGAGAGCTCACAAGTAGGCAGAGAGCCAGGCAGAGAGAGACGGGGAAGCAGGATCCCCGCTGAGCAGAGAGTCCAAAGCGGGGCTCAATCCCAGCACCCCGAGATCATGACCTGAGCTGAAGGCAGAGGCTCAACCCACTGAGCCACCTAGGCGCCCCAAACCACAAGCATATTTTGAACGTATATTCTTGTCTCCCTGCCAAACCATTATCCTTCCCTAATTCTTACCCATTCTATCTAATCCCATCTGACTCTATCTATGCTAGAAATCTTTCCAATTAATTATGTATAACAGGACAAATATTTATGGAGTGCCTGCAACATACACAGTTGACTGAGTGCTAGGAATACATAGTTAAGAACATTATTCTGTTCTAGTGACACTTTATTTCTAGTCAAGTACGGATCCCAGTGGGTTGGATAAACTACTATCTTTATTCCTATACCCCACTGATTGAACCATCTGTTCCTTTTCATACCACAATGCCTCCAACACAGCTCAGAATACAATGGGTGAAGTTTGATCCTAACAGTAAACTCCCAATCCAAAACTTTATCAAGATCACAGTCTATATATATATTTTTAAACTGACATTTATGTTTGCATACACCATGCCTATAAGCTGAGGCATGTAAATTAACAGTCCTGCCTAAAACCCCTATTTTTAGTACTGATTACAAAAGTGTCATAAGAGAAGACTTAAAGACACAGTGAAGGAAGAACTAAAAGCTACTCAAAGCCATGCAAATTACTCCAAAAAAATGTCACCTAGAAAATATTTGCTCTTAATACTGTATTTTGTTAGTAAAAACATTATAAAGGTCCGACATAACCAAAATGAAAATAAAAACAGGAAAAATAAATATGTGCCACAAAACACAAAGATTTAGTAAGAGCATGAAGCAGGGATGATGAGAAGGCCCAAAACACACTAAGATCCCAAGTGTAAAAGGTGAGCAAGTAACAATCTCAAGCAGGGAAGAAAAATGGCTAATAACACATAGAGCCTCTCTAGTAAATGGAGAAATTTTAAATAAAAAGAGATGGCATTTCCCCCTGTAAAGTTCATAATACTTTTTTTGTTAAGGTAATGACATCTGTCTAGCAAACAAAACAACCAAGAGTGAAAAGGCAACCTACTGAATGGGAGAAAATATGTGCAAACCACTTACCTTATAGGGGCTTGGTATCATAATATATAAAGAACTCCTACAACAACAATAACAAAAATAAATAATCCAATCAAAAAATGGGCAAAGGACTTCAACAGTTTCTCTAGAGAAGACATACAGATGACCAAGAAGCATATAAAAAGAAATTCTACATCACTCATCATCAGGGAAGTGCTTATCAAAACCACAATCAGCTATCATCAGCTATCACCTCACACCCATCAGGATAGCTACTATCAACATAAATAAACAAACAAATAAATAAATAAATAAAATAAGGGGCACCTGGATGGCTCAGTTGTTAAGCGTCTGCCTTCAGCTCAGGTCATGATCCCAAGAGTCCTGGGATGGGGAGCCCTGCATCTGGCTCCCTGCTCAGCAGAGGGGCCTGCTTCTCCCTCTCCCACTCCCCCTGCTTGTACTCCCTTTCTCACCGTCTCTCTCTCTCTCTGTCAAATAAATAAATAAAATCTTTAAAAATAATAATAATAAATAAAATTAAAAAACAGAATAACAAGTGTTACTGAGGATGCAGAGAAATTAGAACCCTTTCAACCTCCCCCATTCCTTTTTTGCCTCCCTTCTCATGCCTTCCCTCTTCCCTTTAATTTTTTTTTTAAAGATTTTATTTATTTATTTGACAGATAGAGATCACAAGTAGGCAATGAGGCAGGCAGAGAGAGAGAAGGAAGCAGGCTCCCTGCTGAGCAGAGAGCCCGATGTGGGGCTCGATCCCAGGACCCTGGGATCATGACCTGAGCCAAAGGCAGAGGCTTTAACCCACTGAGCCACCCAGACACCCCCTCTTCCCTTTAAAAATAACTGTTGGTGGGGAGCACCTCAGTGGTTCAGTCAGTTGAGCAACCAACTCTTGGTTTCAGCTCGTGTCATGATCTAAGGGTTATGAGATAAAGCCTTGCATCAGCTCCCTGCAGGGTGTGGAGCCTGCTTAAGATTTTGTCTCTCTCCTGCTCTGCCCCCCCACCCCTTCCTGAAAGAAAAAAAGAAAGGAAGGAAGGAAGGAAGAGCGAAAGGGAGGGTGGGAGGGATGGAGGGAGAGAGGGAGAGAAATGGGGAATGGGAATGGGGACAGAGAGAAGAGAGGGAGAAAAGCTATGCCAACAGGATTTCTGTTGAATTTTCATCCAGACAATCTGATTCTAATGTTCATTTGGAAATGAAATCTAGCAAGAATAGCTAGGAAAAAATCTAACAATAAAAAGAAAAATAGAGGGGTGCCTGGCTGGCTCAGTTGGTGGAGCATGTGACTCCAGATCTCAGGGTCATGAGTTCAAGCTCCTTGATGGGCACGGGACCTACTTAAAAAAAGAAAGAAAAATAGAGTAATCAGGGGAGACCAACCCTTCCGGGTATTTTTACATATTATGAAGCTATAATAACTTAGTTTCGTTGCTGGGAATGCAGAGATGGATCAATGGAAAAAAAAGAAAACAGAAATTTAGTATATGAAAAAAGTAGTATTTCAAATCAATACAGAAATAATCCATTTTTCAGTGAGTGATATTGGGAAACTGAGTAGCCAATGGTGGGCGGGGCTATTTCATACCTCACACTTTTTATCAAAATAAACTCCAAATGGATGAAAGATTTAAATGTAAAAAATAAAACCGTAAAAACAGAAACTCAAAGTGAGGATGGCATTTCTAAGAATGATTCAAAAGCTAGAAGCTAAAAATGCAAACAGCCATCAATTAGTATTTCTACTTGGAAAAAAAAAAATCACTATCAAGTCAAAAGAGTAAAAGACAAAGGAGGAAAAAATACACTAGCAATTCATACCGTGGAGAAAGGGCTACATAATGCAATCAAGGGGGAAAAAAGAACAAAACTTCTTTGTTTTGGGCAAAGTATATGATCTGACATTTCACAGAAAAATGAAATCTAGATCTTACACTTACCAAACCACCTTCATATTAAAATATATGTATATATGTATAATAAAACATATGCTAAGAAACCCCTCTTTCCATATAGGATAAGCAGAGAGGGAAAAGTGTGACAACACCCAGGCCCAATGATGGAGGGTAGCAGATGCCCACACACTGCTGGTGGGTAGGACTGGCACCACTTCTATGGAGCACGATTTCGCACCATCCAAACTGAACAGTCACATTCTTCTAAGAATCCTTCCTACAGACATACTGGCACATTTATCAGATGACTTGCATACAAATTGATTTGCAGCAGATTTGTTTTAAAAGCAACATTATCAGGGGAAAGTTAATTGGCCATCAATAGGGAACAAGTCAAACATCACCTATTATGATACATAACATGGTACACGTGCAGACAGCCATTAAAAAAGCAGCAGCTCTATGTAACACTATGCTGAATAATCTCTAGGACATACACTGTATTTAAGTGGAGGAAGTCAGGTGCTACAGAATTTGTGTGCTACAGTTTATATAATATGGCCACACACATATATATTCAAGTAAGTGTATGGATAACTACATGCAGAGAATCTCTCTGGGAGGAAAGAGAAGAAACTGCTACAATAGCACAATGCTATCCAAGGGAAATAGCCCCCCGGAGAGACAGGAATGGGAGGAAGATTTACATTTTGCAACCTTTTAGTCAGTTTCAATTTTGAGCAAATGCCTTATTTACCTGGTCACAGTAGTGAAAAAGAGTACAAGGGGCACCTATCTGGCTGGGTTGGAAGAGCATACCACTCTTGATCTTCTGAGTTCCCATGTGGGGTGTAGAGATCACTTAAGTAAATAAAATAAAACTTAAAAATTTTTAAAAAGGAGTTATAAAATGAAATATTCAATAAGAGATTATTTTGCAACTTGTGTAAAAGGATAGATAGAGGGGCGCCTGGGTGGCTCAGTCATCAAGCATCTACCTTTGGCTCAGGTCATGATCCCAGAGTGCAGGGATCGAGCCCCACATAGGGCTCCTTGCTCAGCAGGAAGACTGCTTCTCCCTCTCCCACTCCCCTGCTTGTGTTCCCCCTTTCTTGCAGGCCCTCTCTGTCAAATAAATAAATAAAATCTTTTTTTTTTTTTTTAAGATTTTATTTATTTGACACAAAGAGAGAGAGAGTAAGAGCGTTAATACAAACAGGGATACTGGAAGAGGGAGAAGCAGACTTCCTGCTGAGCAGGGAGCCCTATGTGGGGCTCAATACCGAGACATGAGGATCACAACCCCGGCCAAAGGCAGACACCCAACGACTGAGCCACCCAGGCGCCCCTAAATAAAATCTAAAAAAAAGAAAAGAAAAGAAAAAAGTACACATAGATGTATGGATGGGTATAAAGCAGTTAATAATGATTTTTCACAGTAGGATTACAGGTGACTTTTTCTTTTTCTCTGTTTTCCGATTTCTCTAAAATGAAAGAGTCACAGCTTCCAAAAAGTATTTTTAATTTAAACATTTTTTTAACTTCAACTAAACATTAAATCATTTGATCCCCTGGATATTTTTCTAATAAAAATACATGGCTAAGATTATGGTTTCTGTACCAAATGCAAATAAAATTTGGGAGAGTCTCAGAAGAGAGACTTTACAACAGTCAACAATTAAAACAGAAATAATGAACCCCAAAGGAAAATAACATAATCTTAGCCTACAACAAAAGGATTAGAAACACACAAATTCAGGGGATTTTGCTGTTCTTTCTGGTTTCGAATTATGAGTACATTTGCTCTTATTGTGTGCATAGATTATTCTGTTTTGAGATCCTGCTAAAGATCACAACCCCTCCTACCACTCAGCTTGGGCCCTAGAGACCAGGCAGGCTGCTGCATAAAAATAAATGCAGGAAGTGAATTCCAACAACAAACACATTAGTACCATGTGGAAAGCGAGACTTGACCAAAGAAACCCAGAACTGGGGTGGGTCAAACGTTGAGATCTGCAAGCAGACCCTCCATACTGTTATCCATTCATCTCTACATTTGTTTTACTTTAAAGTAAGTGACATCTCACAGTTCTATTATTTTGAAGGTGTAACTACAGTGCTAAAATTACAGTGACATACCATTGTGTTACTTTTCCTGCAGCCTTCTCCTCTCCCAGGTTTTTGGCTGCAGTAGCCTTCCCTCTCTCCCTGAAAAATAAAAGGTTTGGGGGGGGGTGTGTGGGTGTGTGTGTGGGTGTGTGTGTGGGTGTGTGCATGTGTGTGCGTGTGAGAGAGAGATCTGTGTGAATTCAAACACAGATAAAATGCATTAACGGGTAGGGTGATCACCACTTCAATATAGTGCTAAACTACAGGTTATTACTAACACAAGACACAACTGAAGTGTAAATATTTATTCAGCACCATAAAAGGAAGCCAGGGTTGTTGTTGTTTTTTTGTTGTTTTTTGTTTTTTTACACAATGTATGCTCTAGTTAGCACGCTACACTACACTTTCAAAGTAGGAAGCACCACACACATTCAATGTGTTATGCTTAGTTTCTGGGTAGAAACTCTTAAGAGGCATAATGCAGATTATGGTGTGTTTTTATTTATTTATCTTTATTTTTTTAAGGCAGGTTTCAAATCAATTACTGTGGACTAAGCTCTCAATATAAGCAGAATATCGTGTACAAAGTCTGGATCAGGAGAAGGTGGGGAAAACAGAAGAATCCCAGCCAGATACTGAAGAGCATTAGAACACATCATATAAAACACAAGGAAAACCGTTCTCAAACTTTATAGCTCTGTTAAATAAAAAAGGGAGCAAAGGAAAGACTTTGACGACTTCACATATGGATGGAGATATTTTCAATTAAAAAAGTGCAATTAAGACAAGAGGTCGGGTATTTTATTTTACATTTTTTTTATTTTACATATTATTTTTATTTTTATTTTTATTTTACAGAATTGTATGGCTTTGTTGGTTTTTGTTTTGTTTTTTTTTAGGGGACAGACAAATGCAACTCCATGCATACTAAAAAGTTAAAGAAATCTTAACATGTTCCTATGTGGCTTTAAGTACTTTAAAAAAAATCACAATTCAAGAGAGAATCAAAGAGTTTCATAAACCTTCTTTCAGCCAGCATTGTTTGATAATGGACACGCAGGTTTACAATCCCAAATTCCTCTTCCTTTAAGCCAGAAGTTTCACTATGGATTCAATGAAGACTGAGCCATCCACTCTGCTTGTTCAAAGACCTCACCTATAAACTTACCCTCCAAGTCCAGCACAGCCTTATTAACAACTTTCTCTGCCTAACCACAGAGTTCTGCTCCTTTAAAATACTGAGAGGGAAAAAAGAGCAGGAGTAAGTGGGAACCAAGGGAGGACATGAGAGGTTCCAACAGCCGGAAGGTGCTCTTGGTCACTTTTCCTTTCCATCTCTGGCAGTCCACAAACATTTCTTCTTTTTTTTTTTTTTTTTTAAGATTTTATTTATTTGACAGAGAGGGCATGAATGAGGGGGAAGAGGGAGAAGCAGGCTCCCCACTGGGCAGGGAGCCCGACTTGGGTCTCTATCCCAGGACACTGGGATCATGATCTGAGCAGAAGGCAGATGCTTAATAACTGAGCCACCCAAGTGCCCCTCCACAAACATTTCTGAGCACCTACTTTGTGCCATGGGAATAAAAAGGTGAAAATGCAAAAGAGACAGGCACATGGAACCAGAAGTATAAGGGAAGGCCACATGGTTGCAACATAGCAAAGCTGAGGGAGCCGGAGGACCTTCCCAAAGCAGGTGACTCATCTTTCATTCTGAGCTGAGTTCTCAGACTCCCCACTTTAAGAGGATGGATTTCCCTTGCCCTCGAGGAATGACAATTAAAAACAAGAACTAACATGACTACCTGAGGAAAACATCTGAAAGTCAGAAAGAGAAAGGCTCCTCTTATAAGCCGAAGAACTTATAAAATATGTCTTAAACATACACATGAAAAACTAGTCCTACAAAAACCACATAAGGTGCCATCAGCACAGAGGGACTAATGACTGTGATTCTCACCAGCCAAACTAGAACGCCAAATCTAATAAAATTAGTCACTCCATTCACTTACTCAAACAGCTACTTAATCTAGTTTGACAAGTACCAAACACAGCGACTCTAAAAACACCATTATGTTCAATATGACAATGTAAGGCAGATACAAATATGCATGTTCACATGTTTGTCATCCCGGACACCCTCATTAAAAGACAGAGAGAATAGTACTGGCTTACATAGAGGCTCCTAGGCCTTCTCCTAACAATATATTTAAGATCTGAGATGAGCTTTCTGCCTCAAACACTTAAATATCTACCATGTTCAAATCACCATGTTACCCTACCATGGACAAAGATGAAGTACATGTCTCTAACCTCAATAAGCTTAAATCTAAACAACATGGGTGCATATAAAAAATATATATAATGTATTACTTATCATATATATATACGTATATAAATTACATATTGTATATAATGTTTACAATATAGGCACTCCTATGTTAAGTGTAAGATCAATCTGAGGGGTGGGGGGAAAGAATGGGCTGGAAGGTTCCAAAGATCCCTACACCTTACCAAAAGTAAAATAGAAAATAATATATATGGAATATGGCTTCATTTACATAAAAAGTATGCATAAAGATAAATGCAAAGAGTAATAAGCAAAAATGAAAACTGTTGCGTTTGAACTCAAAATATGAGCAATTCCTATGCCCACTTCTTAAAATTTACCTTAATATTATTACCTTTTTTCTTTTTAAACCATTTATGTACCTTTCAAAAAGCGTGTCACGTGGGGCGCCTGGATGGCTCAGTACATTAAGCGTCAGCCTTTGGCTCAGGTCATGATCCCAGGGTCCTGGGATGTAGCCGGGGAGCCCGGTCCAGCACAGGTCACCCTGCTCAGCAGGAGTCTGCTTCTCCTGCTCCCCCGCCCCTCCCCCACCCTCGCTCTTAGGCGTGCCCCACCCCCACCCCCCGAAATAAATAAAAATCTTAAAAAAAAAAAATGAAAAGCGTGCCACGCATCTGTATTACAGTTACTGGGTTATTATCACAACGATGAAGCAACATTTAAATATTTAATATTTAAACCTTTAAGCCATGCCCTCCTGTTTACATCTCTCTTATACAATAATTCTAGTGGAGACAATTTCACTTGAGATCCTGTTCTCAGAAACAACTGCATCCAAGGCAGTAATAATGAGACTATGGGTTTCACCTTGATGAGTAAAAGACGCCCCTTATCATGAAAAGCTCCCTTCCCCCAAAATAAACCCATAACCACCAGGACATAATTTAGGAACACCTCTCATATTACACGTATACGTCCAAAACCATCGCCATAGGCTCAGACGCCACCAAAGATCCTAACCATGTTACCTAGACGAGGGCTGAAAGTCTCAATATGGTGTGTGGGGGGGGATCATGTTCCCATCCTGAGCGGCGAAACGACCCACTGTCGTCAGTTCCTCAGTTTCCACCAGTTACAAGAGCTAGCTGCACAGTATTCCCGTCTCACCGCCTTCTACCCAAAGCGCATCACGGTCCGCAGCCCCGACTCCGCGAGCCTGGTGCCGGCCCCTTCGCCGCCACCCAGAACCTTCTTTCCTTCTCTCCCTCCCCACCCCCTGCTCGGTCTCTCCCCTCTGTCTCTCGGTCTCTCTGTCTGCATCTCTCTCCCCCTCTCGCATCCATACACAGTCGCGCGCACGCGCACTCGCGGCTCCATCCACCCGCTCTGCCCGCCAGAGCCGCTCCCTGCGGCTCGGCCCGCCAGGATGCCGGAACCCGATCCGGAAGATGCAACTTGAAGAAGGCTCGGCTCGCGCTCCGGCGCCAGCCGCGGACGCCGTGCACCTGCTCCCGCGCCCGGCCGCGCGCCCTCCGGAGCCGCGCCCGCGCCCATCCCGGAGACGCCGCGCCCGCGGTCCCCGCGCCCTCACCTTGCTCGCCGCGGTCCATGTCTCCCGCCCGCCGCCTCGCGTCCTCTGCGCCTCCGCCACCGGCTGCCGGTCCCGCTTGGATCGCACACTCGCCTGCCCGCCCGCCGCTCCGCCGCCGCGCCGCGCTCCTCCTCGCCTCCGCCCGCGACTCCCGCGAAGTCCCCTCCCCCGGAGGCGTCGGGCGCGGTGGCGCCGCCCGCCCTCGGCGGGGAGCGCCTTCCCGGGGCGTCACCCAACCACCTGACCCTGCCGACCTGTGCGCTCGGCCACGTCGGCGCGGCGGGCGGTGCCCGGCTGGGAGGGCTGGGCCGGCCGGCTCGCCCCGTGAGGAACTCCGCCGCCGCGAGGGAGGAGCAGGCTGGCGAGGAGGTGGCAGCCACCGTGGAGGCGGCGTGCGGAGCGTTCGCCTACCCGTCCGGCGTTGGCGTCCCGCCCTCAAGTTATTTATAATATCAAAAGTTTCCTCAGAGGCCGCTAAGCTGCCCTTTCTCTGCCTCCGCGAGCCCCTGCTCCTGCGTACTTACCCAGTAGAAAACACCGGAAGGTTACTCAGAAATGCCAATGGCTCTTTGCTCCGCCAGAGTCCTGCAGACTTCTGCTGCCAGAACAACGTCCGCTGGTATCCTCAATAACCAGCGAAACAAGCAAAAAGGGGAAAATTACAAAGAATCTCTCTTTTCAGACAGTGCGGGTTTTTCGGAGACCAATTAGGAATGCGTTTTAAGGCTTCATAGTCACTGATCAACAGTGCGAAGATCCTGCAATAACACTTTTAATCATTGTCATCCGCGCTCTGTTTTCAAAGTGGTTTTTGCATTTACTCGTTTTCCATGATGCCACTTTGAATATGTCGTTCTGAAGCGGTACGTCAATTTCATAGGCCATCTAGGTCTGCGAGTGAGACAACTTTCCATTTGTGTTATGTACCTGGAAACTCTGGCTTGACCTCTCAGCATAGTATAAAGTACTCCACACGCACTAGGCTTTTATTAATATGCTTTAAAGTTATCCATAGTCACCTGAAGCGACGCCACGTTTCCTCCATGCCATTGCACTGTAAGTGAAGTGTAGTTTCTCCCCGCCTGCATCTCCAGCTTCTCCGTGAAGTTTATTCTGTGGACCCCAACCAGAGGAGATCTCTCCTCTTTCATTTCTCCTACTCCCACGGGGCTCGGCCTTCTCTCTTGTGGCACTCACCCGGCATCCATCTCTCCAGCCGCGGGCTATAGCCCTAACTTTTTCACAGCCCTACTAAGTTAGAACCTATTAGTTTATAAGCTAGAGGAGGTCGAGGATCATTTTGGTCATCTTTTCATCCCTTTAATTATACCTTGCATTGAAGAAACATTGTAAGTATAGCTTTCAGGTTTAAATTTTAAAACAAGGCATACTGGATTTAGTAACAATCTAGGGTTTGTAACAAAGAGGCACAATGATAGGCTTTTTAGAAAATGATTTTTAATATCTAACGGTAAAGCAAATTTTGACATTGGCAGAAAATTCTATAATGTGGTAAAGAATTTTTGACTAACTGCTGTTTAAATCTATTGTACAGAGATAAAAATCTGGAGAGATAATCTCTCAGTGTATGGACTAACTTGTGGACACATAAAAAGCACTTGAAAATTGTGTTGGTTGAAAATAGTATTTATTCTATTTGAATCTATTTAATTTGCTAGATGACTTTAATTGTATGTTGGAAGAAAAAAATGCCTTGTTGTATGTGTGTGGTTGTTTTTTGTTTTTTGCGGGTTTTTTTGAAGAATTTATATGCTTGTTCACATCTGTGGCAGAGATGGCTGATACCTAGCCAATATCCAGTTTTCCCATTTTCCTTCGTAAAAGAACCCAAATATTGTTTGGGATAGCAGTGTGTCCTGCTGAAACACTCACTTCAGGCTCCCTTGCAGCTGGGCATGACTCTCTGAAGCATTAGTGACCAATGAGATATGAGCCAAGTTAGCTAGCTGGAACCTTCAAGAAATCATTTTAAAAGAAGACAGATTTGTCTTCTCTTGCTCTTCACCCTCCCCCTTCCTGCCTAGCAGGGCAGCAGCCATCTTGCAAGCATGTGAAGAGAGCCACAAGCAAGGATGGCAGAGTAGAAAGGCAGAAAGAATCCGGGTCTTCAGTGGCATTGTGGAGTGTCTTCTTACAAGAATAACATAAATGCATGACTTTTTTTTAAGCCACTATAGCTGGTTTCCTATGTGGAGCCAAAAGCAATCCTAACTGATACAACGTATCATTTAAAAATCCCTGTTTGGCCTGTACCAACATAGGTGGGTTCTTGTAATCCTAAACCTTAGGCAAATACTAACTTAATTTTCTCTATGAGGTTAAATAAGCAGTGTTCATACCATAAGCAACCCAGTACATGATATTTCCACAGAAGCCTGCTTTTCTCCTGTGTCTTCCTTCTACTTAATTTTTTTCCCCATGGCAAACAGAATCTGTACTTACAACTCACACTGTGTTACATCTGATATAAACAGAGCTTATGTTTTAGCACTCTGAGGAATCTCTGGAGAATAGCTAGCACTTAAACAGAGCACCTGGGTGCATTTAGCTGGACCATCCCTTAAAAGGCTCACTCGGTACAGGGGAGACACACTAGATTTACTCTGTAGTGTTGTTGTTAATGATGACATGGAATTTTTTTTTTCCTTTTTTTTTTTTTTTTCCCAAATACCTATCCATTGGTGAAATGTATGCAAGGAAACTTCCCCAAAAGCAGATGAATTGAAGCAAATGAGAATATTGGAAAGGATAGAAATAGAAGCTCTGCATTATAAGTGGAAACTTCGACTGTCTGCCCTCATTGTACCCCTTCCCCATCAGCTAGCCAGCAGAACGTGCACCAAATGTATGCGTGGTCAGATGCTCTCTGCAGACCCACTCTTCACATTTGTGGGGCCTGGAGCAAAGGTACAAATGGAGGGCCCTGGCTTTCTCTTCGGGCTCTGTCTTTTCACCTGGAGTTCTGTCCCAGATTCATGTGGGCATGGCATGCTTCTCTGTGTGAGCAGCTTAGCCACATATCTCTACTTTATGCTCCCTTTCCCATCAGCCACCCCATGGTCATACCTCTGGACTAGGGTTGCACTCAAAAGGACTCTCTTGGGGAAAAGGCCAAAGGCTCTGAAAACATAGGTGGGAGACTTTGGAGCTGCAGGTACACAGTGCCTGGTCTGTAAACAGAGTGTAGGAATGGGTGGGTGTGACCACGTGGCGCCAAGGACTACTCACCCTGGGCAGTCTCTACAGCCTGGGTCCCCAGCAAGGGAGTCCCCAGTAGCTTGGGTCTAGGGTTTCCAGGTAAGAGATGGGACACCCAGTTCAATGTGAATTTCAGATAAACAACAAAAAAAATTTTAGTATAAGAATATCCCCTATAATACTTGAAACGTGCTTATACTAAAAGAAATTATTCATTATTTATCTGAAATTCTTCATGGAGGCCTGTTTTATTTGCCAACTCTCTCAATCCAAAGTGTTCCTAAAGGCAGTTCTGGCTCCCTGATTAGTCAAATAACTAAAGGCATATGGCCCCACAACTTTGAAAAAGTGATCATATTCCAACAGAAAAACAGATTCTCAATGCTTGAACCATGCAAATAAACTAGATACATATACTTGGGGAGAGTTCAGAAGCCCAAGTAATCAAAAACAGGTTTTGGAGAAATACTGATTTGAAGTCTGGTAATTAAGACTTAATTGCCTACCAAAATATCGTGACCATCTTGTATTCTCAGCCATGTAAAAGACTGACTGTGAGTGTGAAATAAAGATCTTTTAAAACATGTAAAAATGGGTATTGGCAGGAAAGAGCACTTCGTACTAATGGAAGATAGACGTGTAAATCCCTGAATGTTAACAGAAAGTGATCTCACTTTATTGATCTGGGCTATGTTAAGAAAAGCCATAAACCACTTAATCTTCCTTGTATTTTTTTTTTTTTTTAGATTTTTATTTTATTTGACAGATAGAGATCACAAGTAGGCAGAGAGGCAGGCAGAGAGAGAAAGAGAGGAGGAAGCAAGCTCCCTGCCGAGCAGAGAGCCCGATGTGGGGCTCGATCCCAGGACCCTGGGATCATGACCTGAGCCGAAGGCAGAGGCTTTAATCCACTGAGCCACCCAGGCGCCCCCCTTGTATTGTTTTTTTAAGCCATTTTGAATTTTGTGTGTTTATCAAATTACATCATGGGAGCTGGGTGGGGAGGGAAGCACAGGGGGAGCCACAGTCCTTTTTGCCCTAGACTCTCCACCATCACTGTTCTCAAATATTTTCATCTATCCTTTGGACTATTGTAGGGTATAAACTGTGTCATTACATCTGGATTCAATAACAAAGTGACTAACATTTGTGCACTTTTCAGCTGGCGTCTGACTCAATGACTTGCGGTTCATTTCATCCCCGCAAGCGTGGTTAGTTTTCTAGAGCACCAGTGCCCTTCTTCTAGAAATGGTGTAGGCTAGAATGGCAAGTGCTCAAGGTCAGGGCTGAGGAACCGAAGTCTGTGTCACAGTCACCAAAAACACAACTCTGCAAGGCCAGATACGACTCAGAACACCTGAGTGGATTTAGCTGAACCCTCACTTAAAAGTAATCACTTAAAACCATCACCATTCTGGGCTCCTCGGGCTCACTAGTCACACCTCTAAAATTAGGAGGTACGCATTGGGATAAAGATGGCACATTACCCACATTCGTTTCCTTTAAAATTTTATCTTATTGAGATATAATTCACCTACCATAAAGTTCGCCCTTTTAAAGTCATAATTCAGTGGTCTGAATGAACATTCATTCATTCTTACTTCCTCCCCATACTACTAAAATTACAATAAAGGGATAAGTCCACAAGGACAAAGAGGATTCAAGAGGCTACAGCATGATAATAATGAATCTCGCAGATCTGAGAAAGCTGTTTGCTAAGCTAGCAGTGGGGAAAGCCAAGGAGAACCTAATTCTACTACAGAACTTCCAAAAACCTCAGGACTTGGCACCAGATATCTGTGGTTACAGAAAGTGGGGTTCAAACTGGGAAGATTGTTTGAAAGTCTACCTAAAAAGGAATTAGGTTGGGGCACCTGGGTGTCTCAGTTGGTTAAACATCTGCTTTCAGCTAGGGTCATGATCTCAGAGTCCTGGGATTGAAACCCAGGTCGGGCTCCCTGCTCAGTGGGGAGCCTGCTTTTCCTCTCCCCCCTTATTCATGCTCTCTCTAGCTATCTCTCTCTCTCCCTCTCTCGAATAAATAAATAAAATCCTGCCCTTTCCTGGGGTACCTGGGTGGCTCAGTGGGTTGAGCCTCTGCCTTCGGCTCAGGTCGTGGTCTCGGGGTCCTGGGATCGAGCCCCTCGTCAGGCTCTCTGCTCAGCGGGGAGCCTGCTTTCCCCTCTCTGTCTGTCTGTCTCTCTGCCTACTTGTGGTATCTCTCTCTGTGTAAAATGGATAAATAAAATCTTTAAAAAAAAAAAAAAATCCTGCCCTTTCCTTCCCTGCCTGCTTGAAGCTCAGCCATCATCATGAACGACACAGTAACTATCCAGACCAGGAAGTTCATGACCAGCTGACTACTTCAGCAGAAGCAGATGGTCATTGATGTCCTTCACCCTGAGAAGGAAACAATACCTAAGACAGAAATTTGGGAAAAATTAGCCAAAATGTGCAGGGCCATGACAAAGCCATGACAGATATCATATTCATATTTGGATTCAGGGTCCACTATGATGGTGAAGGACAACTGGTTTTGGCATGATTGATGAGTCCTTGGATTATGCAAAGAAAAATGAACCCAAAAGTAGACTCGCAAGACATGGCCTGTATGAGAAGAAAAAAATGTCAAGAAAACAGCAAAAGGAACGCAGAAACAGAAGGAAGAAAGTCAGGGGGACTGCAAAAGCCCATGTTGGCACTGGGAAAAAGTGAGCTGAGATTGAGCAACAGGAGGAGTGGCTTTATCTGTGGTGCTTGTGCAGACTTTTCGCGAGAGGATTAATAAACTAAGAACATTAAATAAATAAATAATAAATTAAATAATCCTTTAAAACAAAGAACAAAGAGTTCTTGGAAATTAAATATATTATAGTGGACATTAAAAATCCTGTGCTAGGCCTGGGGTTCTCAAAGATGTCTACATCCTAAACCTAGACAAAATCTAGGGATTAAGGTTAGGGACTTTGAGATGGGGAGATTATCCTGGATTATTAGGTGGGGCCAGTCTAGTTCCACGAACCCCTAGAAGCTGGGAAATTTTCCAGCAGGAGACCAAGAGATTCCATGATAGAAGGAGAGGCAGGAGAAATTAGAAGCATGGGAAAGACTCCATTCATTGTTGCTGGCTTTGAAGATGAAGGAGGGAGGCCATGAACCAAGAAATACAGGTAGCATCTAGAAGCTGGAAAAGCCCTTAACTGACAAGCATCCAGAAAACGTAGACCTCAGATCTACGATCTCATGAAACTGAGTTCTGCCAACAACCTGAATAAGCAAAGAGAGATTCTTCCCAAGAGCCTCCATAAAGGAACGTAGCCCTCCAGATATCTTGACTTAGGCTCGGTAAGACTCATGTTAGCCTTCTGACCCTCATCAATTTATGTTGATACATTTGTGTTAAGTCACTCCATGGAATAGAAAGTCAAGTGAATTTCCTAGAAAGTAGAACAAAAAACAAACAACTGGAAAATAGCAGAGAAAATATAAGAAGATTGAAAGTCAGATTCCAGCAATCCAGCATTTAAAAAAAAAAAAAAAAAAAAAAGGAGCTCAGAAGAGAGATGGAGGAAATAGAAGGAAATCACCAGGAAAATAAGGAATTTCTCCAAGCAGAAGGCCATGATTTTCTGATTTGAAGGGCTCACTGAGGGCCCAGAACATGGCATGTATTTATGAAATACAGAACACTGAAGACAAAGATCTGGTAATTTCCAGAGATGAAAAAAAATTGGGTCATTTTTAAAGTAAAAGGAATAAGGATGATTTTTGACTTCTAAAAAGATGAGAGGACAACGAAGACTTGCCTTCATTTACTGAAGACTCGTTCCTTCTACATACAATGAGTGCCATGTTTCCAATGGTGGGAATTGTACAAATAAAAAAGACTGTAAGAAGCATATCACCAACTCTGGCAAAAGTTATTAATAATACCACCTCTCCCCTTGTTGCAATACAGATCAGTCACAACTCTTTGGCACAAGTGGAGAGAGACTAAAGCATAACTAGATTCCCTGTTGAGTAGGCCTGGGGCCATTTGTATTATCATTAATACTTCTTGCTGCACTTGGGTCGATAAAACAGTCAAGATAAATAGACCATGCATCCTGCGAAGGAATAAAGCTACTTGGCTTTCTAAGATTGATCCTCAAGACCTATGGGATTTGTTCTCTTCTCCTGGGTTGACCAATGGGGGTTGCTGGTTTTGAAGCATCTTACAAGTAGCGATAACTGTTCCTGTTTTTGTCAGAGTGCTCGTGATATTAATCCACCATATTTTCTCATGTTTTAAATCATCTTCTCAGTCACTCTCTTGCCAGATGTTCTCTCAATACACTTGGCTATGGACATGACTGGACAACTCCCTCCTGGAGATGGGGTGAAAATCTGGATCTCAAGCATTCCCTGTGTTGGTTAACTTCTCAAACGTGAGAGAATGACCAAAAGAGGGGCCTGAGAGACTGAGTATAGAAATGGATAATGGTCATATTATATATGATAATAGAACTCTGAACCACAACCAGTTCAGGAAGCCAAATCACAACCTCTACAGCAAATACCACAAGAATAGTCGGGATTTGGTTAATGACTGCCAGAGTTCCTATTTTCTTTTTTTTCCTTGTTTCCAAAGCAGTACCAATCAGAGAAAGCCGAATATACTGACCATATCAATCATGGGATGAAAATCTTTCACTGTGTGACTGCACATGGCTTTCAACATTTAAACCATACCTCTTAGCATATCTTGTAGGTTTCTGCTGTATTCATCACTTCCCTTCTAATTGCAAGTGACAGAAGCCCCACTCGAGGGGTACCTGGGTGATGCAGTCGGTTGGGCTTCCAGCTTTTGATTTTGGCTCAGGTTGTGGTCTCAGGGTTGTGAGAGGGAGCCCTGTGTCAGTCTCCCTGCTCAGAGAGGGAGTCTGCTTGGGTTTCTTTCCCTCTTCCTCTCCCCCTTTTTCCTTTCTCTTTCTCTCTAGAATAAATAAATACATAAAAAAAAAAAAAAAAAGAAAGAAAGAAAGAAAAAAAGAAACCCAACTTGAGGTATCTTAACTAAAAAAGATAATTACTGGTTCACACAACTGCCAATAATAGGAATGAAGTAGAATTTGGGCATAATTGAGTCCTGATTAAGGGAATGAGCTTTGGGCATTGTTCAAAGTAGGGAAAAGAAGCTAATGTGTTCTTCTGGTTAGGACCCTTTGGGCTACTCAATGTACTATCATGTTTTCCAGTGACGCTATGTAATCTGTATGGATATTTCACACGCTTCTACTATGAATGATCATAAAGGTCAGAGGGGATTATCTTGGTAGAGAAAAGCTAGACATACTAGTTCCCTTGGAACCCCACAACCCTAGTAACAACCTTCTGTGGTAATCTCTCTGATGATTTCACCAATGGCAGCCTTTGACAAAGGGAGGCAGCCTCTTTGTAAAGATACACCTTTGGTCTTGGAATTTTTGCCCCTCTGACTAGAAGCAACAGAAACAATTATTTGGCTCCTATAGAAACTGAATGCCTGACCTATCGAAGCCTTGGGACTCTTCCCCTGATATCTCTCATTTTGAGGAGGGTCAACATGGATCAATGACTAACAATGTAGGAAGGATCCAACGAGCCTCACAGATGAAATGCAAACGGTGTATTCAGAATGCAGCCAGCCCGGGGCGCCTGGGTGGCTCAGTGGGTTAAGCCTCTGCCTTCGGTTCAGGTCATGATCCCAGGGTCCTGGGATCAAGCCCCGCATCGGGATCTCTGCTCGACAGGGAGCCTGCTTCCTCCCCTCTCTCTCTGCCTGCCTCTCTGCCTACTTGTGATCTCTGTCTGTCAAATAAATAAATAAAATCCTTAAAAAAAAAAAAAGAATGCAGCCAGCCTGGTCTTAGTAGTATCTTGACTTTACACACACAAAAAAGTGGTAGCTATCTCTTTGGATTAACATGACTTAGATCATAAGGCTAATGACCACTTGTTTAAGTACACCGCTCATCACGTCCCCTACATTACACATGTGGCCCAGAGTAGGGAGGCAATGGGTCTCTGTACATTTTGCAAAATTTACTTATAATAGGAAGTCTGTGCATGTGTGGGTAACAGATCTATGGGAAATCTCTGTACCTTCTCAATTTTGCTGTGAACCTAAAACAAAATACTCTTGCCCTTCTTGCATCTGCCCCTTCTGCATGAGAGGTGTGAATACAGGTAGAGGATGATTCATAAAGCAAACTTGTAGCTACTAGAATGGAGAACATAGGAGCACCTGGGTGGCTCAGTGGGTTGAGCCTCTGCCTTCGGCTCAGGTCATGATCTCAGGGTCCTGGGATCAAGCCCCACCTCGGGCTCTCTGCTCAGCAGGGAGCCTGCTTCCCCCACTCTCCCACTGCCTGCCTCTCTGCCTACTTGTGATCTTTGTCTGTCAATTAAATAAATAAAATCTTTAATAAATAAATAAATAAATAAATAAAAATAAAGAATGGAGCACATCGCTTTTTTGGCAGTGGAGGAAACATTTAAGATCCAAGGGGCATAGGAGAGGAAGGACATTAATGGTTTTTATGTTTTAGAACTGCGCCTGGAGTGCTGGCTTTGGCAGCACATATACTAAAATTGGAACGATACAGAGAAGATTAGCATGGCCCCCGCGCAAGGATGACACGCAAATTCGTGAAGCATTCCATATTTTTATGGTGAGTGCTGTGAAGTGTGTAAACCTGGTGATTCACAGACCTGTACCCCTGGGGATAAAAATATATTATATGTTTATAAAAAATAAAATTAAAAAAAAATTTAAGACGGTAGAACTGCGCCTGGAGCCTTCCTCACAAGCCCACTCCCAAACTTCTGCAGGTGTCTTAGGTTTAATTGTTGAATCTAACATCCTCCCCACCACTGTTTGGGCTCTAACCATTAGGGCGCCATTCCTTTAATCCAGTCAAGAAGTCTATTGGAAATGGCAGCGGATGGCTTCAGTTTCTATACCTCCCAGGCAAGAAAGCCCTGTCAACGCCTCTGGCTGTCTTCTTCACTCCCACTTCTATAGGCATCACTCGGTCATCAGTGGGGCAGAAGAGTACCACTCGACTGGTCGGATGAAAACTGAGTAGGCTGGACAGACCACTCTTAGTCAGTCCCTCCAAAAATAACACCTAGACAGAACTGAACTGGGAACCCTGAAGCCCATCAGTCAGCTGGGGCGCTGCACTGGCTGGCCTGTCAGCCCATGTTCCCTGACTGGTGTCGGTCTCACTTACGTGTCTCGACAATTATACACAACACTTTCAGGATGCCTGGGTGGCTCAGTCGGTTAAGCATCTGCCTTCGGCTCAGGTCATGATCTCAGGGTCATGGGAACAAGTCCTGCATGGAGCTCCCCACTGTGCAGGGAATCTGCTTCTCCCTCTCCCTCTGCCCCTACACCTCCCATGCTCTCTCTCAAATGAATGAATAAAATCTTTATTAAAAATTAGAGTACAAAAAAATTATAAACAGCACTTTCTTTCCAGGAACACACCGTGCACCCCTGGGACTGTGATTCCTATATGGAAGCTAGGAGTTAACTTGCCTCTCTCCAAAAAACGTGTTGACTTGCCCATGAAGCATGAGAGACCTTTAAGTATTTAAGGAAACACCACAAGTAGATCATGTAACCCTCAGACAACAGCAGAGATCTCTCCAAATTGAGGCTTTGTAACTTCAGGAAAATTTCCAGAGGGTTAACGGGCTTATTACTGATGTGGTCCCTGTGATGCAAGTCATCCAGTTAGAAAAAGTGATTCAAAATTTGTCCTTGACTCCAGCTGAGGTAATCTCTGACACACTGTGGCTCCTGACAGCATTCAGCTTATTTTCAATTCCTTGGCCAGGGTTGTCGAGGATGACTTGCCCTAGATGTCTTCTTTGCAGATCAAGGCAGAGCCTGCATGATGTCTAATACTGCACCTGTATTAATACTTCGGGCCAAGTGGAAAAATCAATACAGAAACTAAAGAAGAAAGCCATAAAGCTATGTAAGATACACCCTGATGGCTCTTGGAATTTGTTCAGCTAGTTGTTTCCAGGATCCTAGGGGTATGATTGAGGTCGACACTGCAGGTTGGCCCCATTCTGCTGCAGCTGGAATGCTGTGGCTTGTAGCCTTAATTAAATGTTGTGTGAGACAGATTAAATGGATTCAGAGGGTGCCTGGCTGGTTCAGTCAGTAGAATGTGCGACTCTTGTTCTCAAGGTTACAAGTTCAAGCCCCATGATGGGTGTGGAGATTACTTAAAAATAAAATCTTCATTGCGGTGCCTGGGTTAGGCATCTGACCCTTGATTTCGGCTCAGGCCGTGATCTCAGGGTCAAGAGATCGAGTCCCGGCTTAGGCTGTATGTCAGGTTCAGGGTCAGGCTTGGGGTCAGGCTCCATGCTTAGTGGGGAGTCTATTTCTTCCTTCTCCCTCTCCTTCTGCCCCTCCCCCTGCTTGTGCTCACTCTCTTAAATAAATAAATAAATAAATAAATAAATAAATAAATAAATAAAATCTTCAAAAAAATAAAGAACAGATGGCTTCAGCCCTCACCTCTGTAAGTGAGATTAATCAGAGTGGCCAACCGAGTGGCATACTCATTGGAAACTTCTCCGTGAGTCTCTCATGTTTCTACACATCTCGTCTCACACTGTCCTGTCAAAGATGATTATATAGTGAGCAGTCTTGGAAGACAGAGAGTTTTTCCTCTGAAGCAAAGGGCAGGTTTGCTTACAGCCTTGTGAGATGGATAGTGTTTCCTTGAAGGCAAAAGTCAGACAAGGTTACTGCCTGTATAAGGTTTGGGTGCCCCAACTCAGGTTCCTTCTCCTGTAATGCCACCCGTTGTACATGCGGGACTCTACATCACCCCGTGGGAGTCAGGACTCAGACTGTTTCCCTATGAATAATAAAGTCCTGGGTCTCTGATCCAGGAATATTGTAACAACATCCACAAAACTGTGGCGGGCTAATTTGCTAGCTTGTAAGCAGGAGAAAGTCTGACACCCTTCACAGTTCTGACTACCATATTATCAGAATTCTATGTCTCCTTCTCCTGCGTTCAATAATGATTCTCACGGAGATTGTCAGTAGTAAGAAAGGTATAATTTATCTACTGGACTAGAGGAGCCAGGAGGGCATCCAAAGGGACATGACCACTGAAGAGTTGGATATGGTAGTATTTGGTGTGTGAGTGATCTTCAAGATACAGAATTGGTAAATTTTGTCCATATCTTCCTAATTCCATGTTCAGGGACTTCGTCTTGGTAGCCTGAAGTTGACCATATTAATGCCATGGAAACTAGTAAATGCTACAAATCAAAGCTTTCCCTCCCACTCTTGAGAGTGCTTGTCATTATCGCACACCACAGACTATGGTATAACTCATAAACGGGGGTGGGGAGGGACTTCCTTAATCTATTTTCTTCTTCTGTGAAATGTGGAGAATAATTTGCGTATATCATGGGATTGCTTAGGAAGATTGAATTAGAGAATCTATAAAGCATGTAGAATAGTGTTGGCATATATTGTATTTGATCAAATCTAAGATGCTACCAAATTAAAGAGACAGTCTTAATTATGTCATCATTTGGCCAAGATAGAAAAAACACTGCTAATTACACTATGTTTTCTTCCCACATGATTGTAAGACATGTCTCAATTTCAGTAATGGTAAAATACGAAAAAAATGTCTGTCTTAGAATGAATGAAATACAGGAGCTTGTTTAAAAAATGCTTTGCTAATAATATATTATGACTGTGACTAACTAAAATCTAGGTGCACCTGGGTGGTCCAGTCGGTTGAGCCTCCAACTCTTGGTTTCAGCTTAGGCCGTGATTTCAGGGTCATGGGACCCAGCCCTGCGCAGGGCTATATGCTCAGAGTGGAGTCTGGTTGGGATTCTCTCTCTAACCTCTCCTTCTGCCCCCTACCTCAAATAAATAAATAAGTCTCTAAAATAATAAACAAACAAATAATAAATAAATACAGTGTGTATATAGGTAGTAAAAAGTCTTCTGTCTTATTCTACCATCTTAATCATTAATTGATTCAAAACTTCTAAAAATTAAATTGCTGAGAAATCAGATAGTTTGTAGTAATGAATGCACAACATATAAGTAGAAGGGGAGGAGGAGAATGGAAATCTGTCTATTTTTCAAAATAAAACCGAACACAACATTTAACAAATTTTGAATTTCAAGTCTTTTTTAAAGGTTTTATTTATTTGAGAGAGAGAGAAAGTGCAAGGGGTGTGGGGCAGAAAGGAACCCAAGCCGAGTCCATGCTGAGCACAGACCCTGACACCGGGCTCAGTCTCACAACCCTGAGATGGTGACCTGAGCCAAAATCAGGAGTCAGAGGCTTAACCGACTGAGCTCCCCAGGTGCCCCTCAAAAATAGTTTTTTAATGAAGATTGAAACATATAAGAAACACCAATGGGACCACCATACAATAAGACTTCCAATCATAAATAAGTGAATGCAAAATTAGGAGTCCTCTGAATAATTTTTCTGCATTTTAGAACAGCATGTAAACGTATGTGAAAATGAGGGAAGTACTAAGTGTATTTATTTGACTAATTATGTACGTCCTGAGAAAAGGATAGGGAACTGGTAAATAATTACAAAGGAAGGGAATTGTCTAAAGTGTAATTATCTCAAGTCTGTGTGAATGAGTTTATATTGTATAAAGAAAAGTTCCTGGAAACAAATGAATCAGACTCCCAAACTTGGAGAGAGAAGAGAGACTACTATGCTTGCACAGGGGAACTTCAAAGAGAAATATTGGTTATTTTCTTTTTACACCATTGCAACTAAAAATAATCTATAAGAGCCTACCATAATTATGTGAAGAATTTATAGCTTATTACACAGAATACAGAGTTTCAAGCAGGCTATAAAAATACAATGACCTTCAGCAAAACTTTACTCCAACCTCCACAGACGTAATTTCCAATTCCCTCTGTGGAAGCTTAATGTGCTGCATAAGAAGATCTGGCTTTTGACCTCAAAATAACTCCAGAGCTCAGCACACTGTTTCCGGACTCATCCTCTAAATGCATGTGGTCAGGCGACCACAGCCGAGGCGGGCTGTTGGAAGTAGTCTGCAAATCACTTTTCAGACCATGATGGGAAGGACACTCCCAAAGACCATTGTAAAGGACATGGCATGAAATTCTCAAACAGGCGACATAGTTCCAGTATGTCATTTAGACATGTGCCTTGGGCAAAGCAGCCTGTCACGCTTGAGTTCTTACCGAAAGGAAATAGTAAAACTTGCCTTTTAGGAATCATGAGACTCCTGAAAGAATCTACATGTATTTTTTAAAGTGCTTTTCAAGTTGTAAAAGTGCTTTGCAAATATAATAAATGAATTATTATTACTAGGACCACTACTACGCTTGTTTGCCTTGTAGACATGGCAAAGGGGCAATATTATGGTGTGGGCAATCACACCATAATATCACTGTATTTTGAACTTGGGACAGGATTCCACACAACGAGTAGTAAATAATTATTTGATAATGAAGGCATATTAAGATGTCTTCTTAGCCCAAACAAGTATTTCAAGATAGAAATATCACTTTTTTTTTTTTTTTTGGTATTATAAAGTCTAAAAGAATGCTAGAAAATTCAGGGGCTTTTAATTCAGGCAGACTGGGACTTGAATCTGGATTTAACATCTTTTTTTTTTAAGATTTTATTTATTTATTTGACAGAGAGAGATCACAAGTAGGCAGAGAGGCAGGCAGAGAGAGAGGAGGAAGCAGGCTTCCTGCCTGTGAGCAGAGAGCCCGATACGGGGCTCGATGTGGGGCTCGATCCCAGGACCCTAAGATCACGACCTGAGCCAAAGGCAGAGGCTTTAACCCACTGAGCCACCCAGGTGCCCCTGGATTTAATATCTTACTAGCTGTGTGATAGCGGGCAGTTTAATTAACCTCTCTGTGGGCATTTCATTGCGTAAAGAGCCAACCTACCTCAATAAATTCTAACTGCTTCTCTCCGCTCTTAAATACTCTTTTTCCCTTACATTTTGCAGGAAGATCTGGAAGAACTCAGTGGGATTATGGGTGAGGTTTTATGGACTGGAAACAGCGGTTATTCCATTCTTTTTATATACCAGGCCCTGGGCTAGGTCTTCACACAGCTGTTTTCATTTAATCCTTACACAACCCTATCAGGAAGGTATTAATGTACTGTATTCGTTTACTGTTATTGTAACAAATAACTAGAATTTCAGTGGCTTAAAACAACAGAACTCTATTCTCTCACCATTCTAAAGATCAGAGGTCTACATTGGGTCTGCAGGGGCTGTGTTCCTTCAAGAGTCTCTAGGGGAGAAACCGTATGCATGCTTTTTCCAGCTTCTAGAGAATACTCACTTTCCTTGGCTCGAGGCCCCTGCCTCCGTCTGACCTCTGCTTCTGCTGGCACTTCCCTCACTTTCCTGCGTAAGGACCCTAGTGATTACATTGCACCCGCCTGGATAATCTCGCCCTCTCAAGATCCTTAGTCACAACCACCAAGTCCTGTTTGCCGTGTACGGTCACATCCTTGCAGGTTGTTGGGATTAGGAAGCAGACCTCCTGGAGGAGTCATCTTTCTATCCACCACACATGCCTGTTTCACAAATGAGGGAACGGAGGCTTCTCAGCTCATGCACTTCATAACCAGACCCAGGTACTGAGTCTTTTTTTTTTTTTTAAGATTTTATTTATTTATTTGACAGAGAGATCACAAGCAGGCAGAGAGGCAGGCAGAGAGAGAGGAGGAAGCAGGCTCCCTGCTGAGAAGAGAGCCTGATGCGGGGCTCGATCCCAGGACTCTGAGATCATGACCGAGCCGAATGCAGCGGCTTAACCCACTGAGCCACCCAGGCGTCCCCCAGGTACTGAGTCTTGACAGCAATCTCCACCTTGACTATGTATCCAGAAGCAATACGGCCATTTGGGAAGAGCAGGTGTGTTTCATTTGGGGCATGGTTATGACATTAATTGTGGTGACATTTGATAAACAAGGATCAGTTGTGAATTTACTTTGTGCATTGTCTTGAGCCCAGAAGCCATATTTATTATCTACCGTCTCACTGATCGCCTTCAAGAAAAATTTAGTACCGGGTGCCTGGGTGGCTCAGTCCATTAAGCAGCTGCCTTGGGCTCAGGACAGGATCTTAGGGTCCTGGGATTGAGCCCCACATCAGGCTCTCTGCTCAGCGGGGATTCTGCCTTTCCCTTTCCCTTTCCCTCTGTGCATGTTCTCTCATTCTCTCTCAAATAAATAAAATCTTAAAAAAAAAAGAAAAATTTAGTACCTAGCTGGCATCATACCAGTCATCACAGAGAATTAAATAAAGACTCAATGCATTTTGTCCCTGAGGGAATTTCCAAGACCAACAGTATAAAAGCACCAAAGTGTATGTATCAGACTGAAGCCCGCTGAGAGCTGCTATACCCACTGGAAACGATAATTGGCACATTCAGTGAATATGGAATTCTTTCATGAGCCTTTTGTAATGGAGTTACTCCAGTTATTCTATCTTATTTACTATTAGCTCATGAAAATATTGATTGAGGTTGAAACTTTGCTTTAAATTTTTGAAGTTTGGAGGATCAGCCTATTTCAAGGAATTCAAACAATAATGACTGCTGTGGCTATGAGTTCTGCTCAAATCATCCAGGTTTTCCTCACGAAATATTGATGAAAACACTTCCCTAAGATCGGAGTTGAGAGAAACATACAAGTAAGCCCCCAATAATGAGTACGCTAAGTCCTTTAAACATTACCTCCTTTCATTGCTTGCTTTTGCTGGATTTTAAAGCAGCTTTCTTGCTGGTAAAAATGCTGATGCTGTGTATATCTTGTGTGGAGGAAACCTAGAGAGGAAAGGAAGTCTCACAGGGATGTGAGGTTTCAGTGACTGCTGGACCTCAGGAAAAGGAAAGAAGCTGAGAAAGGGAAAGGAGAGAGAAAAGGAAGAAGGACATGGGAGAAGGGGCCTAGGGGTGGAAAGGAGCAGAAGGAAGTCCCACAGAACAGCAGTCACTGCCATTTCCGTGGGTGTGAACGAAGGGATCACAATTTCAATCCTCTGTTGAACACTTTCGATTTTTTTTTTCTTTTAATTTAGAAGGAGCGAACATGAGACATTTGTAGGTGACCAGGTCCTAGAGCTCTTTGTCACTACTCACACAAGGCAACTGACCTCTCGGGCTGCTCCCTGCAACCAAAGTTAGGCTGAGAAAATTCTTGGAAGGAGAGGCAGAAGGAAGATGTGGGGAAGTGAGAGAAAGAGGACCAGAGGAAGGGAGGGAAGAAAGGACTTTGCCTTGCTGGGGCTGCTGGTCAGGTGCTGAGCTGGCTGAGGGGCCTCAGACCTTTGAGCGCAACTCGAATCACTGCTCCCAGGCCGGTTTCAGGAACGTACAGATTGCACAGGCATATTCGAAAGTGCTCAAAGTGCATGCATGTGTGGATGAAAATGTGTCTCTTTGACCTGGGGCTCCAAAACCGTGTGTCACTCAGGGAATCAGGAAACTGAACCATAGTCCAGGGAGAGGGACTGACTCCCAGAAGCACCAGGAGTTCCTGTCAATGTCAGTGTTTGGCAGCACTGCTGGGGGCCGGGGGGAGTGGCGTTAGGATTTGGAAAAACACCACATCTCAGGGCCAGAAGGGGTCAGGGAAAGCCATGTGTGAAAAAGAGAAAGTACTCAATCCTGTACCGTATATGTAATGAGGCCCTTGTTTGTTTATCTGGTTGAAGCAGGAGCTCCCCTCCATGCCCGCTGCTTTTCTCCTCCAGTTTGTCTATGTTTATGCCTTTGAAAACAATTAGTGCCCTGACTCCAACGCCGGCAGGACGCTTCTGCTTATATACATCCCACACTGCATTCTATATTCATAATTCTGTTAAGGTATTTGTATGTGGTGAAATGTTTGCTTCGCTCTTCATATAATTCAATGGGAATATGTTATCTACTGAAAAACAGGAGCAACGTAGCAAACAGCCTTTCTTTGGGTGATTATTTCTTGCATGTTGCCAGATCTTAAATGTCCATCTTTCAGTCCTTTCTCTCTAGGAGCACAATAAAGTGTTTCAGAAGGATTAGCTAATGGCCTGCTGGCTTCACGTAATTTCCACTGAGAAGATTTATCTTTATTTGTGTCTGTACCAGTGACTGGATGGCAGCACTTACAGATTTGTGAAGCACTCCTCTCTTATGTACCGTTAATGCAATAAGTAAAGAACAAAATGGTATCATTTTTCTCATGTGTCACTGCCAGAAACGAAACATCTGTGAAGTATTTCTCGAAGAGAATTTTTTTACTGAGGAAAATTGTTCAACTGTGACAATTTAATAACTAATACACAGCTTGGTGAAAGAAATTTTCTTTGAAAACATTTTTGCTATTCTGTTGACATGTGGTCAAGAATGGATCTTTGATTTATTTTTAAGATTTTACTTTTTAAGTAATCTCTATGCCCAACATGGGGCTTGAATTCATAACCCCAACTCCAAGAGTCACGCTTTCCATCAACTGAACCAGCCAGGCACCCCAGGAATGGATCTTTTAAATTTAAGTATTAGGGCGCCTGGGTGGCTCAGTGGGTTAAGCCGCTGCCTTTGGCTCAGGTCATGATCTCAGGGTCCTGGGATCGAGTCCCGCATCGGGCTCTCTGCTCAGCAGGGAGCCTGCTTCCCTTCCTCTCTCTCTGCCTGCCTCTCTGCCTACTTGTGATCTCTGTCTGTCAAATAAATAAATAAAATCTTTAAAAAAAAAAATTTAAGTATTAACCCAGTCCTCTGAGCTAATTAAAGAATGCGTTGGCCGTACAGGGGCCAACCCACGGGCTGATGTGGGGTGTTGAAGATTTGCCTCCTCTGTGACAGAGAAAAAACTTTTGGCATGACTCTTCTCCATTCATTGCACACTCTCAAGAGGTTTCCCAGGAGACATAAATTTGTAAGGTAACCACCATTTTGAGGCCTGCAGTGACCCAGACCGAACTGCCAGACATCCTGTGGGTAAGTTACCTGACTCCTCATAGCAGTTCTCTGAGGTGAATAATACTCCTATTTTACTTTTTTTTTTTTTTAAGATTTTATTTCTTTATTTGAGAGAGAGTGTGGGAGAGAGAGCAAGCAGGGGGAGGGGCAGAGGCAGAGGGAGAAGCAGACTCCATCCCCAGCAGAAAGCCCCATGTGAGGCTTCATCACAGGACCTGGGATCATGACCCCAGCAGAAGCCAGGCACCCGACCGACTGAGCCACCCAGGTGCCCCTCCCCTATTTTAGTTTTAATTGATACATTCAGATCCCACCAGTCTTTGACTGAAAATAGGTTGTAATTTTAAAGGCTCTTATTGTGACATTCTCAACTCCCTCTGACTAAGGACAAAAACAACCTGCCATCGCACTGCCCCTGGTATGTGGCAAGTATCAGGTGAACGTCTTGGGCCTGGAGCAGCCCCAGCTCTTCCGCTCTGGCTTCTGAGTAAAGTCCCCAGCCCAGGTGTGTGCCGTGCCCTCCCTGTGTGGCGGAGGAGCCCGAACAGAAGACAAGAAGAAGAGGAAAGAAAAGAGAGAAGATCCCCTTCATTGAGTCAGGGGACAGGCTATGTGTTTTACCCACATTACCCACATGTCCTCATAAATTCCCTGTGAAATAAGTCCTGTTATCCCCATTTTATGGGGTGGAGGAGGAAAAGGGGCCTTAGAGAGGCTAAGGACCGCATTCAGCTAGGACGGGGCATCAGCCCCCTAGGACAGCATCAGCCGCACATTCAGGTCTGTCACCTCCCATGCACTTTAACTGCTGTGCAGGAGTTGGCATTACTGCGTTGCTGCTAGATTATAGTAATCCATTTATTGCCAAATATGTGCTCTTAAATTCATGTTTTAGCTACTGCTGCCTCCGAGTAGTCAAAGCCCATACAAATTCTATTCAACATGATTGTCTTGGTCTGCTCAGATCGCCATCACAGACTTCAGTGGTTTAAACAACAGATACTTCTTTCTCACAGTTCTGGAGGCTGGCAACTCTAAGCTGGCCATTCAGTTCCTTGTTGAGGGTCTACTTCCTGGTTCATAAAAGGCCATCTTCCAGCTGATCCTCATATGGCCTGGAGAGAGCGGCAAGCAACAGAGGTCGAGAGACGGATCTGTATCTCTTCTTGGAAGACACAAATCCCCCTGTGAGGATTCCCCCACATGACCTATCTAGCTCCCAGAGGCCCTACTTCTAAATATCATCACGTTGGGACTTGGGGCTTCAACAGACAAATTTTGAGGCAATGCATTCAGTCCAGAACAAGGATGAGTAAAGAAAATGATTTAACAAGAGATGTGTGTTTCTTCATGTCAGAACTATATTGTCTTATATATTCTTACATCTGAGTGTAATTTGAAACGCCTTCTATATTACAAAAGTGAATTTGTTCTAGGGCTGATTATATGCCCTGGTTTCCCCACAAGTTTGGCTTATGCCTGTGGTCCTAGTGGAACTATTAATAACACCCCCTCTCACACTCTCTGAAGTATCCTGGTTTGGGGTGCCTGGGTAGCTCAGTCGGTTCAGCATCTGCCTTCGGCTCAGGTCATGATCCCAGGGTCCTGGGATGGAGCCCAGCATCAGGCCCCCGGCTTAGTGGGGAAGCCTGCTTCTCCCTCTCCCACTCTCCCTGCTTGTGTTCCCTCTCTCACTGTCTCTCTTTGTCCAATAAGTAAATAAAATCTTTAAAAAAAAAAAAGTGTCCTGGTTTGAATAATAAATCATACGGGCATCCCTTGTATTACCAATATTTCAAAATATTTGCAGATTCGAAAGTTTTGATAATTTTTGAAGCCGGGCAATAGGTGTATAGGGATTTATTTAATTTCCATACTAAAAAATCTTAAATATATATATTTATAGTTAAGTTTCTATAGTGACGGTTTAAACAAAATGGAGTATTTATTTATTTTTAAGTTCAAATAATTATATCTCTCTTTCAAATATAAAAATATCATTAATGGAGCAGTAACTAATAGTTCTTTTCTCATATACAAAAAATTGTATTCCTAAAGAGTTGTTGTAATTGAAAAGCATACAGATGGAACTATTATAATTGAAATGTTTTGGAATGAATTAGAAGTATTTGTTATATTAAAAGATTAGAGAAAATATTGTCACTTGATAAAGAATATCTTTGTAGGGACACCTGGGTGGCTTAGTCAGTTCAGCATCTGCCTTCGGCTCAGGTCATGACCCCAGGGTCCTGGGATCAAGTCCTGCATCAGGCTCCCTGCTCAGTGGAAAGTCAGCTTCTATCTCTCTCTCTGCCTGCTGCTCCCCCTGCTTGTGCTCTCTTGTGTTCGCTCTCTCTCTAGCAAATAAATAAATGAAATCTTTAAAAACAAATCTCTTGGGGCACCTGGATGGCTCAGTGGGTTGAGCCTCTGCCTTCAGCTCAGGTCATGATCTCAGGGTCCTGGGATCGAACCCTGTATGGGGCTCTCTGCTCAGCAGGGAGCCTGCTTCCTCCTCTCTCTCTCTCTCTCTCTCTGCCTGCCTCTCTGCCTACTTGTGATCTCTCTCTTTCTCTATCAAATAAATTAAAAAATCTTAAAAAAAAAAAAAACCTCTTTGTAAAAGGATTATTTTTTAAGAGGTAGGGGGAGGATAATACACAAAAACTGCCTGAAGGAGATGACACTTGAACAGAAGTTTATAGGGCGAATAAGAAATGGTGATGTGTAGGAAAATATCAGCAAACCAATGCACCAGAGGCTAGTAATTTAGTGACTGAAAAATGGACATTGAAAGATTGTTTAGTTTAAGAAGAGCTGACTCTTGAGCATGAAGGTGAAATAGAAATATGACTTTGAGAATTGATTTGAAAGTGAGTTAAGTGAAGACAGCTAGGGCAAATTATCTAAAAGCCAGATCTTTTTTCTTTTTCTTTTATTTTTTATTTCTACTTTCAACATGATTTGCAGAATCCCAAATATGGCCTCTGTTTTCTTTTTTCCTTCTTTCCTTTTTCTTTCTTTCTTTCTTTCTTTCTTTCTTTCTTTCTTTCTTTCTTTCTTTCCAGTATAGTTAACACACTGTGTTATATTAGTTTCAGGTGTACAATATAGTGATTCAACAATTCTACACATCATTCAGTGCTCATCATAAGTGCACTCTTAATCCCCTTTACCTATTTCATATACCCCCTTCTCCCCTCTGGTAACCATCTGCTTGTTCTCTACAGTTAGAGTCTGTTTCTGGTTTGTCTCTTTTTTTCTTTGTTCATTTGTTTTGTTTCTTAAATTCCACACATGAATGAGATCATATGGTATTCGTCTTTCTCTGACTGATTTATTTCAAGTGGCAAGTGTTGTCGCAAATGGCAAGATCTCTTTTTTTTTATGGCTGAGTAAGATTGCACTGTATATCTATTTACCACATCTTCTTTATCCATTTGTCTGTCGATGGGCACTTGGGCTGCTTCCATAATCTGGCTATTGTAAATTACGCTGCAGTAAACACAGGGGTGCATGTATCTTTTCAAATTAGTGCTTTCATATTCTTCTTTTTTTTTTAATATTTTATTTATTTCTTTGACAGAGAGAGATCACAAGTAGGCAGAGAGGCAGGCAGAGAGAGTGAGAGGGAAGAAGGCTCCCTGCCAAGCAGAGAGCCCAATGCGGGACTCGATCCCAGGACCCTGAGATCATAACCTGAGCCGAAGGCAGAGGCTTAACCCACTGAGCCAACCCAGGTGCCCAGTGCTTTCATATTCCTTTGGTGAATACCCAGTGTGAAAGGATTGTTAATGTCCTCAATTTTGTTCTGCGCAAGCATGTATAATTTATACAACTCAAGAGGCAACGTAGTTTACAGTTTTCCCATCTGTAAAATAAGAAAAACAATACTGCCTACTTTGAAAATTGTTGTGGGGCTCCTCAGTGGCTGAGTTGGTTAAGCGTCTGCCTTTGACTCACGTCATGATCCCAGGGTCCTGGGATCCAGCCCCGCATCCTGCTCTCTGCTCAGCAGGAGGGTCTGCTTCTCCTTCTGCCCCTGCCCTGCCCACCCCCCCAGGCCCCGCTCCTGCTCTCTCTGTCTCATTCTCTCTTTCTCTCTCTCTCTCCTGCAAAAATAAATAAATAAAATCTTTTTTAAAAAAAAGGAAAGTTGTGCAGAGAAATTTTTAAATTTCATATAAAGAATAAAGCTCATTGCCAGGCACACCATAAGAACTCAATAAATGTTAAAATTTTTCTTGATGGGAAGGTGATGTATTATTTCAAGTAGAGTGTTAAATGACAGCAGCAACAAGCATTCTTGGAACATAGCACTTTTTCTTACCCTACTTCTTTTTTGTAATTGAAGACAGAGAATCAAAATACCTAATGTGTCTAACTGGGCACCATGGAAGTAAAAATTACATCAAAAAGATACTTACATTAGTTTTTTTTTTTTTTTAAAGATTTTATCTACTCATTTGACAGAGATCACAAGTAGGCAGAGGCAGGCAGAGGGAGAGAGGAGAAAGCAGGCTCCTCGCCGAGCAGAGAGCCCGATGTGGGGCTCGATCCCAGGACCCTGGGATCATGACCTGAGTCGAAGGCAGAGGCCCTAACCCACTGAGCCACCCAGGCGCCCCGATACTTACATTAGTTTTTGCACTCTCTCATTAATTCAGCCAGCCAGTCGGTCATGAACTGTTTACTAAATGTCCAGTTTGAGCAAGCTGGGACCTGTGTAATGAGAGCAGGTAAGGCGCGCGATCTGAACATGGGACATAGTGAAAATCCAATACGGTCACAATATTACAGTCGAGGTTTGCTTGGTGGAATTAAGAAATCCTGGTTAGGGGCTCCTGGCTGGCTGAGAGCCTACAACTCTTGATCTCGGGGTTGGGAGTTAGAGTCCCACATTGGGTTAAGGATTACTTAAAAATAAAATTCTTAAAAAAAAAAAAAAAGAAATCCTGGTTAAATTATTAATCTCAGCATTAATCAGTAGTATACCCTTAACACTCTGGCCATTGAGTTATTTTCTACATGTTTTAACAAGGAACAAAGATGTCTCTGATGTGCTTTTCACTTGTACATTTTCTCTGCCTAGACGCTTAATACAGTCTATGAAAAATCTTTCTTTCGTTCTTTTTACTGTCCCTCAAAGCCTCAAGCCTTAGGGCCTTTTGAAATAAATCAATACTGAATTCATTGACTTAGGCATTCCAAAAGAACAAAGAGAACTTCAGAGACTAGACAAAGTATGAAAAACATTTGGAATATTTTCTTCCCTGAGTGCCCACTTTTTTCTTATTGGAAAGTAACAGTTAACAGTATTCCTGCGGCAGAAGTTGTCATTGCTTTGCTTGCAAACGAACTAAAAACCTTGTCATTTGTCCCCTTCCCAAATTAATTTTGTAAATAACAAAGTTAGCATTTCGTCATTGAAACGATTAGCTACTAGCTTAAAAAATATTAAAAATATTTAACAAGTTTTCCTGAATATGTAAGAACACTTTGACCTATTCCTGAAAAGCTTACAACATTTCAGAAAGCAAAATCAGGAGAAAATAAGCGTACACCTGTAGTGTGAGGCACTCACTAGCTTTGGGGTTGCTAAATATTCTCTTTTGGCTTCTCGATCAATAAACAGCAGGAAGCACTGGCTAGGAGCATATTTTCAGTTGCAAGACAGAAAACGCAACTCAATCTGGTTAACAATAACTGGAACTGGTTAACAATAACTAGTTTAAAGGTGAGACAGCTTCCAAAATGGACTGATTTAGCAGCTCTGTGGTATCAAAAGAACCCCGTTAGGGAAAACCTCAAATGTCTAGAATCAAGCCTACAGATAGATATAATTTCCAGTAAATCCTCCAATCCTGTTAGCCTCAAAAATCTCCCTCACTAACCCATTATCCTCTAAAATAATATTGCCTTAACAATACCTTGCTCAAAGAAACTTTGCATGATAAGGGGAACAAAGAATTTGGTATCAGAGGATTACTTCTACTACCCCACTGCATAATTATGGGATTTATGGCAAACTATTAACCTCAATGTTTTTCAGTTCCCTGCTCTGTAAAATGGAGCTTACAAATAGTGTGTTCCTAGACTTTATGAAGAATATCTGACAAAATCCTACAGCAATCACGTTACTGAATGATAATACAGTAGGAGCATTCTTTGAATGTCTGGAGTTGAATGCCACGTTCTTTGTTTATCTGTTGCCTGTGGCTGCTTTTGTGATATTATGGCAGAGTGGGCCCGCTGTACAGGAAGCTCAATCCTTACAATATTTACCATCCGGCTCTATGGGAGAAGTCCGCCACCCCCTCCCTGGAAAAGGAAGGCTTGATTACCAGAGTTGCAGCTTTATAGGGTCTTGTCTTTCTGGATCACCAGGAAAGAGGGTGAGCCATTTAGGAACATTCATATTCTTACCCAAGAGGTAGGAGTCAGAGGCCCACCGAGAAACAGATGGTGGCCATTTGAACACAGGTACTTTGAAGAGGGTTTATATAAAAAGGCATGAATTTAGAAGCTGGGGTTCACCACCTGAAGAGGTGAGGTAACAGTTGTCAGGAACACGGAGAAGACGACTGTGTAGACTTAGTGACCCTGAGAAAAATGAGGACTTCTAGTCGAGGGACATAGGCAAGTCCAGGAGACCTCACAGGGAAGGAGGCAAGGGGAAAAAAATACCCTGACTTTGCTTTTCTCTTCTCTTCTCTTACTGGGACTCCCCATTGGTGAAACCCAAAGAGAGTGACAGAGGACCCAAGAACACATCACCATAGTCCATACCATTCAGCCTCCTGGGCAGAGGAGAAGGCTATAAACTGTCCCCAGTGGGGCAAATAGAAAATATCTGGCATAGAGAGCTATCTTGGGGAGTGTCCTTGAGCAGTAACACAGATTGCTACTGAGGCATCTCTTAGAGGGTCTCTGGGTAGAATGCCATCCAGGTAATGAACACGCTTAGCATCTGGATCTCGGCTTCTAAAGCTCCTCCTCCAATAAAAACCAGTGCTCCTTGGAGAAATGTGTTGCTGGGACATGTAAATCTGGGACAAGGTAAATGTAAGAAGAGGGGGAGTATCCTGCTTTGCCCAAGTGAGGAAGAGCTAACACAGGAGACGGAAGTCAGCTGAAAAGGGCTTCCACTGGCAAACTCTGAATTCAAACATCAAATAATAATAGTTCTGATTGAATTTCAGACTGAACTAGGAATACGTGAACACATCATAATATAAATAATTGGGGAGAAAGGAAAGTTCTACCCGATAGTAGAAGTCTTAAAATATATCCCTACAAAGTACTTATTAATTACTTATTGATTAGTGAACACAAAGTACTCATCAGTTAACTTTATAATGGAAAAACTTGGCAAACATCACACGGAACGAGTGACAAATGTTGTCATCATCAATAATGAGACAGATTGGTGTGGGCTCTGTTGAGTGTCCGACTTCTGATCTCAGGGTCAGGAGTTCAAAGCCCATGTTGGGCTCCACATTGGGTGTGGAGCCTACTTAAAAAATAAAAGGGGTTTCTGGGTGGCTCATTTGGTTGCGCATCCGACTCTTGGTTTTGGCTCAGGTCATGATTTAGAGTCGTGGAATGGAGCCCTACATCAAGGCTTGAGATTCTCTCTCTCCCTGCCCCTCCCCCTCCAGACAAATCATGTGCCGGTCATATGATGTAATGAGGAAAACACAGCATCACTGCTAGGATATTCTTACAAATATGTGTAAATCATGAAGAAATATCAGAGTAGATAATCCAATGGATAATTAAATGATTACTAGCCTGTACTCTTTACAAAATGACAGATTTGAGATTTACTTATTTTTAAGTAAGCTCTACGTCCAACATGGGGCTCGAACTCACAACCCTGAGGTTAAGAGGCACCTGCTTTACCAACTGAGCCAGCCAGGCTCCCCCCAAAATGATAGGTTAGTTAAAGGTAGGTCTGCAAAAATAGTTACTTATTGGAGGAAGCTGAAGAGGTGTCATAACTAAACCCAACACATGACCTGGGGCTGGATCCTAGACCTATAAAGAAAATTATGGAGACAATATTCAGAATTTGAATGTGGATCTGAGGATTAGGAAGCACTTTTGAATTGTTATTAATTTTCTGATTGGATGGTGGCACTACGGCTATAGTCTTCACTTTCTTAAGCAATACACACCAAAGTAGTAAGGGGGTAATGAGACATTGTGTCTAAAACTTAATTACGATGGAAAAGGAATACGTGTACATTGGAGGGAGGGCGTAGAGGAGAACTGTATGGCGTGAATGGTAAAATGCTAACAATAGGCAAATCTGGGAGAAGAATATATAGCTCTTTTCATATGATTTTGCGAAATTTTTTGTGCATTTAAAGTGTCAAAATAAAGAACTAAAACCTACTTGAAAATGTTGATGCCTGGACACCATCCAAGATTAGTTTAGCCAGAATTTCTGGGGGTCGCATAGCCTTCCCCGGTTGAGCTCTGCGTGGCTGGTGTATCTTCTCACTTAGCAACTCTCCACGCTCCAGAGCTCACAGCAGCAGCAAGCACTTCCCACCAGATTATCATTGGCTAAGCCCTGCATTAGGGACCTTGGCCACAGAAAGGAAGGGGATCCACGTGGTCCTTGGCATAGGGCAGTGGCAAGAGTGTACTGGAAACAGGCTCCTGCTGGACCCTCTACCTACCCAAATAGGCATAAGGATGGAGCTGTGGAACCATGAGCCATGAGCCTTTTTCTCACCCTCAAGGTCAAGGGCGGCACCTGTCTTCTGACACAGCTTATGTTAGAAAGGCACTAGGCTCCAGGCCTTGAGCCTTCTTCTGCGTGGGCAAGCCAAGATGTTCTCAGAGGCTCCCCTTCTGACCCCAGGAGAGCCATTACCTGGCCTATTCCTCCTCTTCTTTGTTCTTTTTTCTCCACCCATGAGTCTGCGGTTTCACCCGTGCATTTTAATTTCATATCTCTTAACATCTATGTTTTACCTTTTTACCTAATTGACTTTCAACATCTTTATTGTTCTAAATATTTGTACTTTAAATGACTTTATTTATTTTTTTTTAAGATTTTATTTATTTATTTGAGAGAGAGACAGTGAGAGAGAGCATGAACGAGGAGAAGGTCAGACGGAGAAGCAGACTCCCTGTGGAGCTGGGAGCCCTATGCAGGACTCTATCCCGGGACTCCGGGATCATGGCCTGAGCCGAAGGCAGTCGTCCAACCAACTGAGCCACCCAGGCGTCCCATAAATGACTTTATTTTTAATATATCTTTTTTTCAGATTCAAGTTCATGGTTAGTGTAAAAATTAAAACTGTGCTGAGATATATAATGCAGAAAGCAAACTTCCCCAAATCCCATCTGCAAGGATAATCATTGTTAACAATTGATGTATATTTCTCTAGGTCTGTGCATCTTTGCCTATGTGGGTATCTTTACATATATATGTGAAGATACTTTATTGACATTAATAGTAAGAGAAACAGTACTTGATTTTATACATGATTTCAACACTTTCCCTTTTTTCATTTAAGAATATCTCATGGGAAATGAAAACAGAATACTGAAGGATGCCTTCACTCCTGTGTTTACTGCAGCATTATTTACAACAGCTAAGATATGGAAACAACCTAAATATCTGTCATATATATAATGTATCACACTGTATTTTATATATATATATGACATACCAGATACACACATACACACACACACACACACTTCTATACATTAAATTATGCAGCCATAAGAAACAAGGAAATCCTGCTGTTTGTGACAACCTGAACTCGAGGGCATTGTGTTGAGATATGTGGACCTAAGAAAAGCAACTATTCTATGATCTCACTAATATGTGGAACCTAAAAAAACTGAACTTATAGAAATAGATAATAGAATGGTGGATACCAGATGCATGGGGTTGGGTAGAGGAATTAGGGAGATGTTGGTTGAAGGGTACAAATTTGTTGGTTTATTGGTACAAACTTGCAATTAGAAGATGAGTAAGTTTTCCAGAACTTAATGCACAGCAGGGTGATTATAATCAATAATACTATGTTATACACTTCCAAGTTGCTAAGAAACTAGACCTTAAATGTTCTTTTCACAAACACACGCACAAATGATAATTATGTGATGTTATAGAGTGTTATATTGCAACATATAAATGTATCATATAAGCAGATTATATACCTTAAACTTATACAATGTTATATGTCAATTATATCTCAAAAAAATAACATCTTTTTTTTTTAAGATTTTATTTTTTAAGTCACCTCTAAACCCAACATAGGGCTTGAACTTAAAACCCTGAGATCAAGAGTCACATGCTCTACTGACTAAGCCAGCTAGGCATCCTAATAAAAGTATACATCTTGAAAATTTTCCCATGAATTCATTCAAATCCTATGTATCATACAAATATAAACATATATTAAGATATTTATTAGTATTAATATTACTGGAATCTTGTACATATCATTTTAAATCTTGTTTTTTCCTTCACTCAGTTAAATATAAAGTGTGAAAATTCTTCCAGCATTCATTCAAAAAACACTAACACCTACTGTGTAGCAGGCTTTGTTCTACATGCTAGAGAGGTTACAATGAAAAAAATGATGTTCCAACCTTAACATACATGGGAAGAGGGGGATTCAGAAAGCAAACAAGTAGTTAAATTAGTGGTAAGTGCCACAAGGAAAATAAAATCCAGAAAGAGGGTGGGGATAATGGAAGAAGTTCTATTCTCATTGGTCACAAGGGCATCTCCTCAAGAATTTGAACTGGAGGGGCGCCTGGGTGGCTCAGTGGTTAAGTGGCTGCCTTCGGCTCAGGTCATGGTCCTGAGACCCTGGAATGGAGCCCTGCATCAGGCTCCCTGCTCAGCGGGAAGCCTGCTTCTCCCTCTCCCACTCTCCTTGCTTGTGTTCCCTCTCTTGCTCTCTCTCTCTCTCTGTCAAATAAATAAATAAGAATTTGAACTGGAGCAGATAACTAATAAGAAGATTAGAGCACATGATGACCTGGGGAAGAACATTCCAGGTAGAGGGCAGAGCTGGTGCTAAGTGCCAGGGATAGGAGCAAACTTGGCTTGTTCAAGGAATCCAGATAAGCCCAGTGGGGTTTGGAATGGAGCTAGCAGGAGGGGAGAACAGTGGCTGGTAGGAGAGGTCACTAGATGCCATTATAAGAGGTTTATAATTTATTCTAGGTGCAAAAAAAGCCCTAAAAGGTTTTAAGCAGGGATGTGATATGAACTTATCTAGGATGTTCCCCCATCACTCTGACTGCTAAGTAGCTAATGGATTATAAGGGAGCAAGAACTCAAGCAGGGAGACCAGAGAGGCATCTGTTCCTGAGAGAAGCTCTAACTCACTGAGGTTCTGGGAATACAGTGAGGAAGGAAGGGTCAGATTCAGGTTTTATAGAGAATGTTGAACTCATGGGATCTACTGATAGATTGGATGGGAGGAAGAGTGACAGTAAGGGAGAAAGAAATCAAAACGACTCTGGGCTTTTGGCAGGTGTCATCTTTAGCGTTTGGATGACTGGGGGTGACACTGGCTGAAGTGATGAGTTTTGAGAGAGACAAGGGGAAAATGGAGAGCTCTGATTTGGATACGTTGAGGCAAAATGTCACCTATTAGACATCCAAGTAGAGATGCTGAGTAGGAGTTTGCATTCTCCTGGGGAGATGATGGCTCAATCAGTGGAACATGCGACCGGATCTGGGGTTTGTAAGTTTGAGCCCCACGTTGGTTGTAGAGATTACTTAGAAAGAAAATCTTAAAAAAAAAAAACAAAAAAAAAACCACATAGTACTTTGGATATCCTTGTATATTTATCTTTATACACTTATGTGACTTACTGAAGGATAAATTCTAATAAGGATATTTCTTGGTCAAAAGATATGAATAGCTTAAATTTAGAACATATTGGAAGATTTCCTTCCAAAATATTTCTTTTTTTAATTCTTAAAACCAAATTTGAAAATATTATCTCTAACCATCTGATCTACTTTTCTTTTAGTCTCTTATAGGTCCCATTTTAGATATTATTGGTCTTATCTACTTAATTTCTGTCCTCTTCTTTATAGTGCTTCATATCCTCCTTTGTTTTCCCTATATTCCTTTTTGATGATTCATCTTTATACTATTCGGCCAGAACCCGGGCCTGGAGGAGGGTGAACCGTGGACGGTTCACATTGTAAACAAGAAACCTTCCCCCAGCTGCTCAACCACCTGCTCCCTTGGCCTCCCATGAAAACAAGTCCCCTAGTACAGTTTTCTAAGATTCTCTCAAAAGAATTTCCTCCGAAGAGATGATCAACTCAAGGGTTAAGTCTCTCCAGAACCATACATTCCACTGTGAAGATGACTTATTTGATTTCCTTAAAAAGTGCTATTGACATGTTATACTACCTGATATTTATATTAAAAAATTGTTTGCCATAAAACCCATGGACATCAGCTGGATTTTAGGGAAATTGTCAATGCTAAGCCACAAGGCAGAGGGTGATGATGGCATGCGGGAGGGACTGTTCAGCTAATGACCTAGATTCTGACCCTGCTCAGGAAGCACTTGCTCAGGAAGCAAATGGTGGTGAACCTTTTCACAGACTCTGAAATTAGGTGGCACAGGGGAAGGAAGTAGAGAAGTATGCAGCCAAATTATTGGCAGCACTTCTAAACCAACTGCCTTTACCCTTTCATTACCGCAATGACTCCCCTCCCTTGCCTGCAAAATCACAGGAGGATTCTCTTAAATGATAGGCGTTTCTAGCTCTCTTTTCTAATCTTAGGGACCAAGGAGAAGCTGGTTAAAGTGAAGGTTATCACTCAAAGATATTTAATGGGCTCATTGTTCTTCTGGTGGATGGTTCTTTTCATCTGACAGATTCTGTATCTGGCTATTTAGAATGGTCTAGAGGGCAAGTTTTGAGGAGGAGATCCTCCCTCTCACTTTTTAATCATTAGCCATGGTTCCATTCTGGAAAGTTCCTGAGATATGGAGACATGGCTGATGCTGCACTGTTAAAATTCTTTGCCCATTATTTAAGAAAATACGATGATCTCCAGACTGAGTAGAGTTTCTGAAGACAGGTTTAAACAAATTTTAGGATCTACGCTGCACTGAATCCCTCATGTTTTATAGTTGTCTCCCCACAGATAACTCACTGGGTGCATTAAGCAAGAATTTTCTCACTGGTGTACCTCAAACGGGTTAACCTCAATAATGAATTCCTCTGCCCTCATGGTAATTGAGCAGATCACCAAGCTCCCAAAATGGCCGCCCCTGGCATCGAGTAGAGTCTTCAGTTTATCTAAATGTGTTATTTAATGAGTGCCAAGATCTGAAAAAATTTAGGAAGTTCTGCCTTTAAGAGTTTAGCTTGTCACCTGGTAGTCTCTTCATGGTACTTGTGGAAATACCCAGCAAATTCATTCTAACTTGTCCCACAAGTGTCACGGAAATTGCTTGCCTTCTTGTGGGGCTGGAACTCAGGCAAGTACTCTTGCTCTGGCCTGCCTCACAATGGCAGCCCCCAAAGCTCATGGCTTGTGAATCCCTGTGCCTTTGTTGCTACTGTTTAAGCTTGAGTTGGTGTAGCTGCCCCCTAAAACCCAGGCAGCCTCAGGGATGTGGCTCAGACTCTCGTCCAGCTCTGGTCACTGCCAATGCTATTTCTGCTCATTCTTTTGCACACCACAGTCCCTCCTTTCCATCGTAACCTCTGTTAAAGATTCTCCACCGTGGGGCGCCTGGGTGGCTCAGTTGCCTAAGTGTCTGACTCTTGGTTTTTGCTCAGGTCACGAACTCAGGGGCGTGAAATTGAGCCCTGCTTCGGGGTCTATGCTCAGCATGGAGTCCACTTGGGTTTCTTTTTCCCTCTTCCTCTGCCCCTGTCCCCTGCTCTCTCCCTTTCTCTCCAATAGATAAATAAGCCTTTTAAAAAATAAGAGACAAAAAAGATTACCACACTAAAATCAGCTTTCAGATGCACTTGAATAATCTTTTCCCTCAGGCTCAAGCTTGCCTCCAGTTTATTCCAAACCCAGAGCAATAATGGTCCCTTTCCCCCCTCCAGACCACAGTGCAGAAGCCAGGCCACTAGTCCTTTTTCCTCCTCTGCTAATAGTGAGTTATCCCCTGAGAATCTATTCATCCTTTCCAGCTCTCTGCCTAGGTCAGACTTTGACCTTCACAGTGTGTGTGTGTGTGTGTGTGTGTGTGTGCGCGCGCGCGTGTGTGTTACAAGGGAGCAATGAGATCTTCTTAAATATGGATGTTCTATCATGAATATTGCTATACCATTTGCCATCACCTGGAAAACAAATACCATTGGATTATCTGAGCTTTGAATCCTTTTGGCCTCTGCTCTTGACTTTGGGTTTGGAAATCTTGTTTAGGCAAAACAGCATGTGCTCCATCAGCTGACGATTATATGATGCTTATATGATTATATGGAACTGGAACTACACAAATACAATGCGTTTTGAGATCGAAGAGGTCCTCCTTCTTGAGGAGGTCCTCTGATTTTCCAGTGAGTTCTGTATTTTCTCCCTCCTTCCCTTTCTCCTACTTCCTTATTTTTTAAGCCCATTGAGTATTGACTGGTCATGAGTTTTGGAGAAGCTGGATGCTTGTCTGTCTTCTAAAGAACCTTATTTTTTAAGCCCATTGAGTATTGACTGGTCACAAGTTTTGGAGAAGCTGGATGCTTATCTGTCTTCTAAAGAAACTAGAAAGACGGGTGTTCCTTCATTACAAGTACTATCTTGAAGTACAAGTAACCCAAAAAGATAACTGGCCTATTGGGTAATTATTACCAGAAAGGAATATTAGAGCTCAGGTGTTCTTGCTTTCGGCTTTCTCAACTTTTATTGCTTGCCATAAATGGCTGTTTCACTTGTAACTGGTTTATAAGTAACAATTTCATGTTGTAGGTCTCCTCATTTATCTACCTTGGAGTCCATTTTTCGATGGTGAAAGGAATACCAGGAAGCAGTAGTACTCCGTGCAGGGTATTGTATGAATGGTTTACTGAAAGCAATTCCTTGTTGTTGACGAGGAGGTTTGAATACTGCTGCTTTAAAAAGTGCCCAGGCTATACATATGAAGTCAGGCTCAGGGGATTGGCTGCCCATTCCTCTGTCCAATGGATATGGGCTGTCATTCTGGTTAAGACCCGACACCCAATTCATCTCCTGAACCTTCACAAAACCCTATCTTCAGGCTCATTGTCTCTGGGCAAAATCAAGTCACTGTAGAGCAGATCATGGCCAATAGCTAACTATAGGCAGGTACCAGCTCGTTATCATTCGACAGTTGAGAAAATCAATATTCCTGTAGAACTACTTAAAGAAAACACAACCCATCCACTCTTTCTGAATGTCTACATTCACAGGCACCTGGGTGGCTCAGTGGGTTAAAGCCTCTGCCTTCAGCTCAGGTCATGATCCCACAGTCCTGGGATCGAGCCCCACATCGGGCTCTCTGTTCAGAAGGGAGCCTGATTCCCACCCCCCACCGCCTGCCTTTCTGCCTACTTGTGATCTCTGTCAAATAAATAAATAAAATCTTAAAAAAAAAAAAAAAAGTCTACATTTACCCATGGACCAAGCCAGACCAAAAGTGAGCTGGGTCCCATCAGGTGGATTAACATGAGGCACAGAAGGCCTCTGTACAAGGGAAGATTCCTAATTGAGATTCAGATAGGGGAGGAGGGAGGTGTTCCTGAGGAAATGATGTCTAAGGCAAGGCCTGAAAGATAAGTAGGCATAGTAGCCAGGCAAAGAAAGAAGATGTAAAAGAGATCCAAGAGGTGGGGTAGAGAGAGAGAGAGAGAGAGAGAGAGCGAGCACAGAATGCTGAAGTAGCTGAGATTAGAGTGTAGGGGAGGACGTGGCAAGAAGGCAGCTGGGCAGGCAGAAGCCAGATTGTGCAGACACATGACACTAAGTCAAAGGTCTGAACTTTGTCCTAATGGCAATGAGAAGCCATGGAAAACTTTCATGCAAAGGAGGTGACAAGATGAGATGTGCCTGTTTGAAAAGTCATTCTGGTTGCCCTACGGGGATAGATGGGACCACTAGGAAAGACGAGGCTGGAAGCTGGAAAGCCACTCGGGGAGCTTCCTGGCAGGGAGGAGGCAAGAGTAGTTGGAGAGAAGTTTTTTTGTCTGTTGTGGGGCGCACCATCTGGGGCCGGGTAGCTCTCACTTGGCTGCACCTGCTTTTTTAAAATAAGGATCACTCAGAGTGTTTTTTGGGGGGGTGGTGGTTAAGATTTACTTAATTTATTTGAGAGAGAGAGAGAGCTCACGTGACAGTGGGCATGTACATGCAGGAGCAGGGGGAAGGTTTGAAGCGGAGGAAGAGAGAGAATCTCAAGCAGTCTCATGACCCATGAGATCATGACCTGAGCTGAAACCAGTGAAACCAAGAGTAGGATGCACAATTGACTGAGCCACCCAGGTGCCGTCCAGAGTGATTTCTAAGAAAACAAAACCTCAATAGTTAGAGACTGCACAAATTACAGTCAACTTAACTTTGTTAGGGATTTTTGACAAAAGGAAGCATTCCACTTTCCCATTTCATTTTTTTACTTTATTTTTAAATTTTTATTTATTTATTTATTTTAAAAGAATTTATTTATTTATTTGACAGAGAAAGATCACAAGTAGGCAGAGAGGCAGGCAGAGAGATAGAGGGGGAAGCAGGTGACCTGCTGAGCAGAGAACCCCATGTGGGGCTCAATCCCAGGACCCTGAGATCATGACCTGAGCTGAAGGCAGAGGCTTTAACCCACTGAGCCACCCAGGCGCCCCTCCCATTTTATTTTTTTAATTGGGGTTCACATCTATTCACTATCTACATGATACACGAGATATACACAAGTTCCATAATTTGACAACTTAGGAGCCACTTTTGATTCCTGTCTCTCTGTTACCCCTTTATCCGTCACATCTGAGGAATCACTGAGTCCTGTAGACTCTGTGTCACACTTTCTACTTTCTTTCCCAACGCCCAAACTCCCACTCCCTCACCTCCCACTGTTGTAGCCTGGATCACATCATCTTTCACTTCAAAAGCCCCCTAACTGGTTTTCCTTTCTTTGTGTTGCTGTCTTCTATCCACTTTCCTCCACACAGCCCGTGGTCCTTTCATACCAACCATGCCCAAAGCCTCCCATTATCCTTTCAATGCTCACAAGGGGTCCTCATTGTCCTTGAGATAAAAGTAGGCCCTACCTTCCATCCTTCTCTAGACTCAACTTTTGCCACTCTACTCTTGTGCTCTCTATTAAAGGTTTTCCGAATTTTTTTTTAAAGATTTTATTTATTTATTTGACAGAGAGAGATCACAAGTAGACAGAGAGGCAGGCAGAGAGAGAGAGAGAGAGAGAGAGAGAGGGAAGCAGGCTCCCTGCTGAGCAGAGAGCCCGATGCGGGACTCGATCCCAGGACCCCGAGATCATGACCTGAGCCGAAGGCAGCGGCTTAACCCACTGAGCCACCCAGGCGCCCCAGGTTTTCCGAATTTTGTTCTCTTCTTACAGCTGTACCCCCAACCCAGGATTCACAAAAGCTATTCCTTGAAATGGCTTGGCTTGGGGAATACTATCTCTTTTTCTGGTCAACTCCTCTTCCTGTCCATTTCTTAGTCTGAACCTCATCTCTTCAGTCCATCCTTCATCATTCCCAGATTTGGTTAAGTCTCCCTGTTACATTTTTATAAGTATCTTTAATTGTCCTATCACAATCTCCACCACATTGTTAATTCTTCTCTAAGTGTATCTTTTTCCTGGCTGGCCAATTCTGTCTTGTTCCCCTCTTTATTTCCTGGTATATAGAACAGAAAAGCATGTTTCAAATTTAAAATTGAATTATAAAACAATCCTGAAGAAGAAGAACAAAGTTGGAGGACCCATACATCCCAATTTCAAAACCTAACAGAGTAATGGTAATTAAGACAATGTGATACTGGCACAGGGATAGATATAAAGTTCAAAGGAATACAATTGAGAGTTTAGAAATAAACCCATGTATCTATGGTTAACTGATTTTTTGACAAGTGTGCTAAGACTATTCAATGGGCAAAAGAGAGTCCTTTTAACAAGTGAGGTTAAGACAAGAAGATATCCACATGCACAAGAATGAAGTTAAATATCTCCCTAATACCATACACAAAATATAACTAAAAATGGACCAAAGATCTAAATATAGCAGCAGAAACTATAACATTCTTAGAAGAAAACCTAAGAGTAAACCTCCATGACCTTGGATGTGGCAATGGTTTCTTAGATATGGCACCAAAAGCATAACCAAAAAAAAAAAGAAAAGAAAAAAGAAACAGGACTTCTTTAAAATTAAAAACTTTTGAGCTTCAAAGGACAAATGAAGAAAGTGAAAAGACAATGCACAAAATGGGAGAAGATTTTTACAAATTATATATCAGACAAGAAACTTGCAGCTAGAATATATATATATATTTTAAAACTCCTTATAACTCAAGAATAAAAAAAATTTTTTAAGTGGGCAAAATATCTGAACAGACATTTCTCCAAAGATGATATGAAAATGGCCAATAAAGACATGAAAAGGTGCTTGATGTCAATGGTCATCAGGAAAACACAAATCAAAACTACAACGAATTACCATTTAATACTCACTAGGATGTCCATAATGAAAAAGACAGATGGGGGAGCCTGGGTGGCTCAGTTGGTTGAGTGTCCAGCTCTTGGCTTGACTCAGGTCAAAATCGTGGGGTCGTGAGACTGAGCCCCATGTTGGACTCTGCACTCAATACAGAGTCTGCTTGGGATGCCCTCTCTCCCTCCCTCTCTGCCCCTCCCCCTGCTTGCAAGCATGCATCCCACCTTGCTCTTCCTCAAATAAATAAATAAATAAATAAAATCTTAAAAAAAAAAAAACAAGTGGTGCCTGGGTGGCTCTGTCAGTTAGGTGTCTGCCTTCATCTCCAGTCATGATCCTAAAGTCCCAAGATCCAGCCCCACATTGCGCTCGCTGCTGGGTGAGGAGTCTGCTTCTCCATCCACCCCTCACCCCACTCTCGCTCTTTCTCTCAAATAAATGAATAAAGTTTTTTATAAATAAATAAATGAGTGAATGAATGAATGAATGAATGACAGATAATAACAAGTGTGGGCGAGGATATGGAGAAATCAAACCCCTCATACACCGCTGGCAGGACTGTAAAATGGTAAAGACGCTTTGGAAAACAGTCCAGCGCGTCCTCAAGAAGTTTAACATAGAGTTGTCATATGATCCAGCAATTCCACTCCTAGAGAAATGAAGATATGCATCCACACAAAAGCTCGTACACAAATATTCATAGCAGCGTTATTTGTAATAGCAAAACCGTGCAACAATCCAAATGTCCATGAGGTGATAAATGGATACACAAAATGTGGTATATCCATAGAATGGAATATCAGTTGGCCAAAAAAGAAATGAAGCTCTGACACATGCTACAATTTGAATGAACCCTGGAAACATGATGCTAAGTGCTAAGTACAAGAAGCCAGTCACAAAAGACCACATACATGATTTCATTTATCTGCAATGTCTGTAATAAGCCAATGTGTAGAAACAAGAAGTAGATGAGTATCTGCGTAGGGCTGGGAGACATGGAGGACTGGCTCCCGCTAGTGATAGAGCTACCGAGCAAAGGGTTTCTTTTGAGGGTGATGTAAATATTTTAAAATTGACTGCAGCACTAGACGTCCAACTTTATGATTATAGTGAAAACCATTGAACTGTTCATGTTAAGTAGGCAAATTGTATGGTGTGTGAATTATAGTTCAATAAAGCTGGTACAAAAAAATGAATTATAGGGCGCCTGGATGGCTCAGTCAGTTAAGTGTTAGCCTTTGGCTTAAGTCATGATGCCAGGGTCCTGGGATTGAGCCCTGCATCTGGCTCCTTGCTCAGCGGGGAATCTGCTTCTCCCTCCACCTCTGCTGCTCCCCCTGGGTGTGCTCTTCCTCCCTCCCTCTATGTCAAATAAGTAAATAAAATCTATAAAAAATGAATTATAAGTGGAGAAATGAAAATAACATACAGAAAGTAGTGGAAAGGGGCCAGAGGTCAAAGGGAAAAAGACAGAGGGGAAAAAAATGAGGAAGAGAGAAAAAAACAAAACAAAACACAAGAAATGAAAAGTCAGAGTGGAAAAGAAAAAAAACACCAAGAGGCACAGCTGGAAAAAAAAGGAGAATTGGAAGGTAGTTGAAGGAAATATTTGAATGAGAGGGAGAGAAATTAATTTAACTTTTAAAGGCACTTATGGAGGGGTGCCTGGGTGGCTCATTAGGTTAGGCTTCTGCCTTTGGCTTGGGTTATAATCCCAGGGTCCTGGAATCGAGCCCCGTGTAGGGCTCACTGCTCAGCAAGAAGCTTGCTTCTCCCTCTCCCACTTCCCCTGCTTGTATTCCCTCTCTCGCTGTCTCTCTCTCTGTGTGTCAAATAAGTGAGTGAAATCTTAAAAAAAAATTTTAAAGAAAAAAATAAAGGCCTGTATGGAAGTAATGTGACCTTTTCCCACCTTGCTATTCAAGTGACCACTGATTGCCCTGTCCTTGTAAACTTATTAACTGTTAATAGCCGCCCCTCTCTGGTTCGTTGCCTTATTCAAAATAAGGAGTGCACAGCACCCCACAGTGGAACATTTTTTTCTGGGCTTCAGCTCCTATGGCCAGAGCGTTATCTCTTCATATGGTGTTTGCACAGGGCTGGTGAGGCTTTCCCTGGCTCTGTCCAGATACCCCTCCAAGATCTGCTTACTCAAGAAAACACTCATTTAGTTGGCACTCTTGGCCCCTTCTCCCCCTACTCAAGACATCACCAAGAGTAGATTTTTCCTCCAAGCCCAAAGATTTAAAAGAATAGAGCTCCGCCCTGAAAAGGCTCTTTGGGGGAACCATTCTTCTCTCCCCACCCCAATGCACACAGTATTTCTAACTCAGCCCATCTAATGGGTGCTGTGATATACATAGGCATAGCCCTTCCCGACTGAAGAACTTGATTCTCCATTGTTGGGAATTCTACTGGCTGATAGGTTTCAGCGGTCAACTCCTCTCGGTATTGTTCCTGATAAAGAGCACCTCCCTACCCACGGTTACACCCCTTTCCAGTGGCAGTCGCCAACCAATGACTGGTCAATACACGTACATAAAGGTCCAATCCCTCCACCCAACTCCAGGTAATTAAAAAAGCTGGCCCAGCTTCAGAGTTCCCTGTGTTGTTGACGGAGTCCTCTGGAGGTGACTGCGTCCCGGCCCAATTCCCCCTTGACCCAGGTCTGCTTCCTTCACTGTCCTCCCAGGTCCACTCTAATCAACATCTGCAGGCTGATCTCCATCTCAGTGTCTGCTTCTCTGTCATTTCCAAGTCTCTTTCCATTGATTTATCTACTGGTCATGTATCATATTTCCTCCTCCTTTTCACGCATGATCATTTTTGATTGGCTCCTGGTTGTTTTGAATTTGTGTTGGTGTGATGAATTTTGTTATAGTCCCATAAGGAGTTCTGAACTTTATCATGCAATTAAGTTGCTTGTGGAGCAGTTGGCATAGGAAGGACTTCTGGAATACTGGATATTGTTCTTCTCTTTTTAAACTCTGGGTGCTGATTACACGGGTGTGTGTATTTTCTAAAACTTCTTGAACTCCCGATTTGTGCATTTTTTTCTGCATACATGGTACACTAACATATATTCCACTTTAATAAGTTTACTTTAAACATATATTCCTTTTTTTTTTTTTTAAAGATTCCACTTATTTATTTGACAGACAGAGATCACAATTAGGCAGAGAGGCAGGCAGAGAGAGAGGAAGCGAAGCAGGCTCCTGCTGAGCAGAGAGCCCGATGTGGGGCTCGATCCCAGGACCCTGGGACCATGACCTGAGCCAAAGGCAGAGGCCTCAACCCACTGGGCCACCCAGGCACCCCTGGTTTACTTTAAAAAATGTAATGGGAAGAGAGCATCTGCCTCTTTGTCTTCTACTGGATCCTCCCCAGATGATGATGAGGGGTTTCTTTGTGAGTGTGAAGACCTGACTTAGCATGGCTCCATTTTTAATTCTTCCAGGTGATTGTGGAATGATTATATTTTGGTTCATTTTTCCACTTCCATCTTACAGCAAATATGGTGATTTCAGGTGTAGCTTGTCTTTTTTTTTTTTTTTTAAGATTTTATTTATTTATTTGAGAGAGAGACAGTGAGAGAGAGCATGAGAGGCAAGAAGGTCAGAGGGAGAAGCAGACTCCCTGTGGAGCTGGGTGCCCGATGTGGGAGTAGATCTTGGGACTCCAGGATCATGACCTGAGCTGAAGGCAGTCACTCAACCAGCTGAACCACCCAGGTACCCTGTAGCTTGTCTTCTAAAAGGCCCATTCCTCTCTCCGCATTACTGGAGCTCAGTGCACATGCAGTCAAAAGAGTGATTCTGAGCGAGTTTTCAGAATCTCTGCCAGGTTAAGTCATCCCATGATCTAAGCTTGGAACAGACTGGAATGTGACCAAAAATTCAAGCTAGTCTCCTCGATTCAGTTTTACTAATCACAGGGTGGATAATTTTATCTCTATCTGCCAGACTTTGATGTCTCTTTCTTTATTGGTTTGAAACTCATAAGGTAAAGAGAAGAGTATTTTATAGAGCACCTAACAAACCTAATAAAACCTAAAATGCAAATCAGACATTGTATTAAGAAATGAGATTTGACATCTTTGACTTCTCCATATGACTAAAATTTAAATTTTATTTAAGACATGAAAATAATGTGTCTTTTTCCGAACCACTGGAGATGAAATTTTACACATTAATAAGTTCCACTGATTTCACATGATTAATTGCTTATTAAGATTATTATCTTAGCAACTACTACATCAAATATCAGTTTTTACAACTTTGACACTTAAAGTAACTCAACAGCATTAAGTAAAAAATGATACCTTGCGGCACCTGGGTGGCTCAGTTGGTTGAGTGTCCGACTCTTGGTTTTGGCTCAGGTCATGATTTCAGGGTCATGGAATCAGGCCCCACGTGGGGCTCTGTGCTCAGCAGAAAGTCTGCTTGCGATTATCTCCCTCTGCCTCTCCCCTAACTCATGCTCTCACACACTCTCTCTCAAATAAATAAGTAAAATCAATCTTTAAAAAACAAAATAAAAAGTGATTTCTTTACAAGCTAGTAATATATTTTACATATCAAATAAAATTGCCTATCAAGTATGAAATTCTTAAAGCTACAGGTGTGACATATACACCATATAATTATCCTCTACTATAACCGAATGGGCTGCTCTTATGACTTGTGGTATAATATCCAGATTTTTTTATTTGATCTTTTCTGAACAATAGAAAAAAGGATGCTGTTGACGTAAACATGCAATTTAAACTTCTATAAATACATCAATACAACTCCATTTGGATAAACATTTATTTTGTCAATCACACTGCTAGAATTTTGAGATATAAAACTATAAAGTAAAACATGGCACAATATCTTAAGAAATCTGCAGTCAGGTTAGAACCATTCACTTATTCATTCATTCAACAAATATAAAGCACTTGCACTGTGCCTGGTACTTTTTTAAGAGAGGGGGTAGGGAGGGGTGCATAGTGAACAAAATGAGCAGAAATCCCTGGTCTTATGAGAATTTATATTCTAATGGAAAAAAAAAGAAGCAAATTAAAAATTAACATATTTATCAAGCTTTAAAAAGTGCTACTGAGAAGAATAAAGCAGAGAAGAGGAATGAGGTGTGTGTGTGCTGGGGTGGGACATGGTTGTAATTTTTTTCTTGAGTCACAGAAAACCGTAATATATTTCAAACCAATGAGTTGGACTCCATCCAGATGAGTTCAGTCTCACTGGCAGCATTGACAGCTTCATGGTAGCTGTAGGCTATGGTATGCCTTCTTCCCTCATCGGGATGTTGACCTTGGCCACATCAGAGTAGGAGAACTTCTTCACAGCTTGCTGGACCTGCCCTTGACAACCATTGTGAGCACGGCGTGTCATTGCTCTCCATTTCTTCATGATCCACTCAGAAATGAAGGGCAGCCTGACAGTGGCATGGTGGTTAGGCTTGATCTTTCTGGAGCACTCTTCGGAAGGTACATGGCCCGCCTGCAGAATTGCAGTGTTCTGGGCCACTAGAAGGTGGAAGAGGTATCAATCTTTCTCTTCTCTTAGCTGTCGACTTCTTTCTGCATGGCTTTCTTGGCTTTAAAAGCCTTCTCTTTTGTTTCAGTTTTAGAAAACCTTCTACTTTCCTTTCTGAATCATTTTTTTAGAAGGGACAGTTGTAATTTCAAGTAGGGTAATCAAGGAAAGCTTCTCGAGAAATAGTATTTAAACCAAGATTTGAAAGAGGTGAGAGAGGTAGGCATGCAGATATATGGAGCAAGTGCAAAGGCCCTGGGGTAGAGGTGTGCGTGGTGTGTTGCAGATATGTGAGGCAGACATAAACACAGACTTAGGATAAAAAGTACTTGTGGGGAAAAAAGCACTCCTAAGAAAAGAGTGCTTAGACTTGGGGCACCTGGGTGGCTCAGTGGGTTAAAGCCTCTGCTTTCGGCTCAGGTCATGATCCCAGGGTCCTGGGATCGAGCCCCGCATGGGGCTCTCTGCTCAGCAGGGAGCCTGTTTCCTCCTCCCTCTCTGCCTGCCTCTCTGCCTACTTGTGATCTCTGTCTGTCAAATAAATAAATAAATAAAATATTTTTTTAAAAAAGAATGCTTAGGGGCACCTGGGTGGCTCAATGGGGTAAGCTGCTGCCTTCGGCTCAGGTCATGATCTCAGGGTCCTGGGATCGAGTCCCGCATCGGGCTCTCTGCTCAGCAGGGAGCCTGCTTCCCTCTCTCTCTCTCTGCCTGCCTCTCTGCCTACTTGTGATCTGTCCCTGTCAAATAAATAAATAAAATCTTAAAAAAAAAAAAAAAGAATGCTTAGACTTTACTTTGTATAGATAACTCATAAAAAGTACTTTCACCATAAGGGTCTCAATTACATTTATAAGCAGTGACAACTTAACCAATATAATAAAGTAGTTGGGGCACCTGGGTAGCTCAGTTAGTTAAGCATCTGCTTTCGGCTCCGATTCATGATCCCTGGGTCTTAGGATGGAGTCCCTCATCAGCTCCCTACTCAGCAGGGAGCCTGCTTCTCCCTCTGCCTTCCTCTCCCCCTGCTTGTGCTCCCTCTGTCTGTCAAATGAGTAAAACAAACAAACAAAACAAAAACCAAAACAAAACAAGAAAAATAAGGTAGACATGTTTATTATGTCTATTTTATGCATCTGAGGAAAAAGATAAAGGAGAAAAAAAGTTAAGCAATATGAATAAGACCAGGAGACTGAGTTAAAAATCCCAACTTTGCTTTGGGCAAGTTACGTAACTTCTTGTTGACTCAGTTTCCTCTTTAAAATGGACATAATAGGGGCGCCTGGGTGGCTCAGTTGGTTAAGCAACTGCCTTCAGCTCAGGTCATGATCCTGGAGTCCCGGGATCGAGTCCCGCATCAGGCTCCCAGCTCCACGGGGAGTCTGCTTCTCCCTCTGACCTTCTCCTCGCTCATGCTCTCTCTCACTGTCTCTCTCTTCTCTCAAATAAATAAATAAAATGTTTAAAAAAAAAATAAAAAAATAAAAAAATAAAATGGACATAATAATAGTACCTCTGTCACAGGATGGTTATGGATATTGAGTAACCATACATGGTGGAGAAGTGCATCTGAAACTTTAATGTGCACACAGATCTCTTTCAAATACAGATTCTGGGGTACCGTCTGAGAGACTGCATATCTAACAATCTCCCAGTAACCTGGGAGATGCTGGCCCACAGACCAGAGCTTCATATTGAGGTTGTAAAGCATTTCGAACAATGCCTGGCACACAGTAGGCACTAAATAAATTTGGCTGTGATCCTTTCACGCCGTTTAGCTGGCAGGGAACTGAGAATAAAAAGTCAGCAATTTTCCCTTCTTTTGTATCAGATGTTTCCTGACAATACCGCGTCCTTGAATAGAATTCTACTGGATTCTGAGATCAAGTGATGAATGTGGATATGGATAATACGGTTTTCATTTTTTAAATCTGTCAAGAACAGCACTCGGGTCTCTCTTTGGATTTATAGTTTTAAGCTATATCAAAGTACTCTACATAGTAAGCATTCAAAATTTATTGGACGAAAGAAATGTCCAGACTGTCTAAATAAATCATCCCTCTAGGAATTAACGGTGCTCCTGGAGTTTGGTTTTATTTTAAGACAGTGGCATGTGTGCCAAATCATTATTTCAAGAATGTGGCAACTGTGTTCTAAAATTCAAAGTATGTTGTTCTAGTCTCACAGCATCAGATTCTAAGGCTCTGCAGAGACCAACTACTTCCGCCTTCCTGTGCCCTTCAGCCCAGACTTTACGTGCTAACAGCGCCCTCTACTGCTCAGGAGCAAATCTTGGCTCCCAAATCCAATCCCTAGACCTGCAAATCTGAATTCACAAAACCAGATCCACAGGAAAGTAGTTTGCACCCGCCTTTAAAGCAGAGAGGGTGACCTTCTAGTAGCTGTCCACTCCAGGAGGAGGTGGTCGCCAAGTCGTCTGCTAGGCAGCCCACCAAGACCCACGAAGAGGAGAGAAGACCTGGTTGCAGTTTGTTGCCGGATCCCTTTCCTTCTCTTGCAAGCAATAATTTACTCACCTCCCTTTTCCCCACACTGGCTTGATGTTCACCCTCCTCCTCCTCCTCCTCCTCTTCCTCCTCCTCCTCCTCCTCCTCAAGGTTAGTTGCATTGTCCGCCCTTTCCACCTGTACCCTCTTTCACCTGCCAAATCATGATTCTCCTTTGGAGAAATACAGGGAAGCCAGCCAGTCCTGGGGGAAAGCCCCCTGCTTGCTGAGAGGGAGGAGCTCTTCCTTCTGGATGATCAGGTCCTTTCATGTGGAGCAGCATCTTAACGTGTTTTCCTTGACTTTGAGTATATTCCTAGAGCTGTGGAACTGTCACCATAATCTGATTTTAGAACATTTCATCATCTCCGAAGGAAATTCCTCACCATTACCATTCGCTCCCCATTTCCTCATGCCCCTCGGCCCCAGGCACCCATTGCTTTGCTTGCTGTCCATAGAATCTGACTGTTCTCACATTTCAGAGAAATGGAGTCCTGTGGTATGTGGTTTCTTACCCCTGACTTGGCTCACTAACAGGGTTCCTGCTTTCAAGCTGTAGCATGTATCCCTCCTTCAGTCCTTTCTACTGCTCAGTAAGGTTCCACTGTATGGATGTACCATCGCTTATCCATTTGCCAGTTTGTGGACATCTGGGTTGTATCCACTTCAGGGCTATTATACACAAGGCTGCTATGAATATTCATATATTTTTGTGTGGATGTATGTTTCAGTTTTGCTTGGGTAGATAACTAGCAATGGAATTACTGGGTCACAGGTTAACTCTATGTTTAACATTTTGAAGGACTGCGGAGTGGTCATATTCCTTCACCTTTAAGTGGAACCTCATAATCTACCCCCATCTAAGAATGAAGAACTGTTAATAAGGGGGAAGCTTTTGTTGCTCTGACAGAATGTACCAGAATTATGATCAGGAGGTTTCTTTTTTTTTTTTTTAAAGATTTTATTTATTTATTTGTTAGAGAGAGAGAGAGCATGAGCACAGGCAGACAGAGTGGCAGGCAGAGGCAGAGGGAGAAGCAGGCTCCCCGCTGAGCGGAGCCCGATGTGGGACTCGATCCCAGGACGCTGGGATCATGACCCGAGCCGAAGGCAGCCGCTTAACCAACTGAGCCACCCAGGTGTCCCTGATCAGGAGGTTTCTAACACACAAATTAGTTAGTCTTGATGCTTGAAGAGCAAAAGCCCAAGTCTTAGCCCAGAGACTTGTTCCTCTATATTAGTCACCTCTTGAGATCGTCTGGTCTCTTCTTTCCTGGCAGTTCTGAACATGACTACCAGCATGAATGTTTTCACATTCCTTTGAACCATTTCCTTCTGACCCACCACTTAGAGTTACTCCTACTTGGAATTGTACAATTTGCTTCTTTTTCTTTTTTTAACATTTTATTTATTTATTTATTTGTCAGAGAGAGAGAGAGCACATGAGCAGAAGCAGGGGGAGTGGCAGGCAGAGGGAGAAGCAGGCTCCCCAGTGAACAGGGAGCTCAATGTGGGACTGGATCCTAGGACCCTAGGATCATGACCTGAGCCGAAGGTAGCCACTTAACTGCCTGATCCACCCAGGAATCCTGGAATTGTATGATTTCTAGACCTTTCTGGAAGCAAGCGGAGTAGTCATTCCTAGTAGGTGATTTGCGATGTTTATTTATTTTCTTCCACACAGGGTTTGAAGTCTCAACTCTGAGGTCAAGACCTGAGCTGAGATCAAGAGTTGGACACTTAACCGACTGAGCCACTCAGGGCCCCCAATGTTTATTTTTTTAAAGCCACAATATTCATTTAATCAAATTATCAAGAATTTCTTGAGCATTTGGTCCCCATGCAGCAAAGTGGGGACAATAGAAGAAAGATGACAGAGTTCCTGTTTTGGAGAAGTTTACAGTCTGGGTGGGGAGGAAAATAAAATTATAACTCAAAATATCACACAAGTGCCCAAATATCTTCAGTGATGCATTGTCTATAGGGCAGTGACAGTCAAACGTTTCCAAGTCATGGTGAACACAGAGTATGTTATTTGTATGGAGATAGGGATAAACGTGTTTGAGCACTGGAATGTCCAGGCGCCCTCAGCTTCCCTGAAGTGGGTCACCACCTCCACTCACTTATAACCCCATGTGGGGCACACCAGTGGGACAGCACACTTTTGGGAAACTTTGGCCCTTAGGATAAATTCCAAACTTTTCCGCTAGGGATTCAAGGCCCTCCGCAAACTGGCCTTAATCTGCCTTTCTAACCACTTCTCCTATGAGTCTTTCATATCTAATGACCTGCCGAGCTTGCCACCTGCAGGACACTCGGCACACTCCCTAGAATGTGTACCTTCTCCAAAATGAGGCCAGAGTCGGTATTTCTTTTTTTTTTTTTTTTTTTTAAGTTTTTTTTTTTATTTGACAGATCACGAGTAGGCAGAGAGGCAGGCAGAGAGAGAGGAGGAGGCAGGCTCCCTGCTGAGCAGAGAGCCCGATGCGGGACTCGATCCCAGGACCCTGAGATCATGACCTGAGCTGAAGGCAGAGGCTTTAACCACTGAGCCACCCAGGCGCCCCCAGAGTCGGTATTTCTTGACCGTGTGTTTGATTCTCACCCCCACATCTCCTCTCCCAGGAGTTAGGCCAACCACTCAGACCTTCCCCGTCCCATCAAGTCCCCACTAATTTCCCTGTCCTTGGAGATACTCCCTGACCCCTCCAGCCCAAGGGGTTCCTTCTTTCTCTGCAGGCCCAGGTCTCTCAGTATTTAAACTTGCATGTTTGACTCATGACAGTACGTAGCCACCTAGTTATTAAACTATGTTGGGCGCCTAACTGTGGTCTGTCCAGCTGGAGCCTCCCCCAGCTCCTTCAGGGCAGCCACAGTGCTCCCTTTGGGTGTGTGTACAACCTCGGCAACTCTGCAGAGAAGGGTGGATGAAGGAAAGCCTGCCCCCGGGGGTGCTTACGGCAATGGGAGTGCATTGTTAGGTAATCTCCTTTCCACCTCATGGCCTATTACTTCAGCACTTAGATATTTCTGTGCTTTCTCTGAATCTTGAAGCCAAAACAAAAACATGATCTTGAAGGAGTAGTATAAATTGTTGCTACTCTGGACTGCACCAGGATACAAGACAACAATACGAACCCACGGAGGGGAACAGGCTCCCCGGCCTGCTCCGTGGTAGCCGGACCCAGAGAGGGAGAGGAGGAGAGGGCAGGAGGAGGGAGAGCAGCAGGAGGACTCTGAAGTTAGAGGGAATAATCAAGCAACCAGAACAAGTACTCTCCCTGCATTCTGTAATGTAATGTAAAATCACACCTCTCTGTTCCTGGCAGATTAATATCTTCCTGTGTTTCTGCGTTTTAATGTCATTTTATGCCATTTCAGGAACATATCATATTCCATTTAATTTCAGCTTTACTGCAGCTGAAATTTTATTTTTTTTTTAAGATTTTATTTATTTATTTGACAGAGACTCACACACAGCGAGAGAGAGGGAACACAGCAGAGGGAGTGAGAGAGGGAGAAGCAGTCTTCCCACAGAGCAGGGAGCCCAATGTGGGGCTCGATCCCACGACCTTGGGATCATGACCCAAGCCGAAGGAGGACGCCTAACGACTGAGCCACCCAGGCGCCTCACTGCAGCTGAAATTTTAAAGAGCAGTTTGTTTCCTGTTACTTGTTCTACAGCCCGCTCAGAGGGCTCTGGAGATCCCAGGCGCCCTGGGACCACAGGCTGGCCCCCTCAGCCCTCGCATTGTCACTGACCAGAAGCCGTATACAGTACTTCTCGTTCCCCCAACATGGCTCAAAGACGTCGGCTCAAAAAGGAAATTAGAGACTTTAAACAGTAAAGAAATGTAGAGAAACCAGAAGGGAAATGATGCTGGTTTAGTAAATGCTGCTGAATTTACTCGGGGTCATCTGTGCGCTGGGGCAGGACCCGGGAGAGCCTGTGAAGAGGGGCCTCGGTGAGTTCATGGAGAAGCCAGTGGGGAAACGCCAATGGCAAGAAGACATTCTGGTGGGGGTGGGGGGCGGAAATGGGATCCAGAGCTTGACCCCTTTCCTTTTTATTTCAAATGCCTTAAACTTTGTTTGGTGGGGGAAATGGGGCTGGCAGGGAGTCCCTGAGGCTGGGGGTGGGGGCGGAGGACTATGGTGGCCTTTGCACCCAAAAGTTAAGATCAGAAAAGGGATGGGGGTTTTGGCTCTTCAGCCGTCCTTGGAACCTACGTGTCCCTCCCCATGTGCCCCCTGAGAGCTGCACTGAAAATGCTGTAATGCCAGGACCTCTAGCCAACGTGGCTGCGTGAGACCCTGAGCGAAGGAGCATCCCACCTGCCCGAGTCCAGGAAACCCTGCCTTGCTCTGCACGGGTGGATCGGTGGGAAACCCAGCCCCAGCCTCCTTCCCCCACACTTGTCAGACCTCCAGCTTCAGGGGTGACGATGGAGGCGGCAGCCAAGGGAGGCACCTGCTGGAGCTCTCAGCCTCAGTGAGGGGTCTTGCCGCCTCAGTTCCGGCATTAGCGGCACAGTGAGCGTAACCACAGCTACCCCTCTACACACATGTGTGCGTCCGTGGCACTCAGGTTCACAGCAAGGAAAGGGCCTCTGACAAGGTCGAGGAAACCTAGAGCTTCTAGTCATCAGGGATGACGGGAAACCGTGTGGAATGACATTACTTCTGCCCCAAGGAGGGGAAGCAGAACATAACGAGGACACATACATACATATATATCAAACACAATACATTACACTCATTAATATCCTACAGCATCATGTAATCCGTGCCCCGACAACTACATAGAGGATCCTACGGCTGCTCAAAGGAGGTGGATCCCATCCAGGCCACTGTGCATGACCAAGTAAGTTGACAGTGCACACCCTGGGCAGAGGGGACATTCAGACAAATTATGGTGCGACTGGAGCCCCCAAGCTGTGCAATGTACAAGGTGCGACGGCGCCTAACCAGGGATTTGTACCCTAAGAGACAAAGCAGCTAACGTAGCCCCATATGGAGAGGTGGTGACCTGTTATGGAAGATATTATGCATATTCTGAAATTTTTTAAAAAAGGCAACAAGTTTTGGGGTTGAATCCTGACTCTGACATGTATTAACTGTGTGATCTCCAGGAGATTATAATTTATGTTCTTTAAAATGGGTGGGTGGGGGGCGCCTGGGTGGCTCAGTGGGTTAAGCCGCTGCCTTCGGCTCAGGTCATGATCTCAGGGTCCTGGGATCGAGTCCCGCGTCGGGCTCTCTGCTTGGCAGGGAGCCTGCTTCCCTCCCTCTCTCTGCCTGCCTCTCTGTCTACTTGTGATCTCTCTGTCAAATAAATAAATAAAAAATAAAAAAATAAAAAAAATTAAAAATAAAAAAAAAAATGGGTGGGTGGGTGGGTGAGGGAAAAGAGAGAGAGAGAGAGAGAGAGAACCAACCGGCATTAAAAACCAAGGTTGGCGCCTGGGTGGCTCTGTGGGTTAAGCCTCTGCCTTCAGCTGGGGTCGTGATCTCAGGGTCCTGGGATCGAGTCCCACGTCGGGCTCTCTGCTCGGCGGGGAGCCTGCTTCCTCCTCCCTCTCTCTCTCTCTGCCTGCCTCTCTGCTTACTTGTGATCTCTGTCAAATAAATAAAAAGCTTAAAAATATATATTTTAAAAAATTAAAAAAAAAAAAGATTACATAGCATCTCATCACCGGATTACAGGAATCCTTGTGAGGATCATGCCTGTTGTCAGTAGGAGTAAAAGACCTTGTGGGAGTCAGACAAAGAGAATGAAAGAGGGAGACTGTATGTTGATTAAACACCAATTCTTGGTATATAAGACTGTTTTATACATGTACATCCTAACCAATAAGCCCTAAAACACTCGATTGGGCTGAAATTTGATTTCTGAAATGTGTACTTTATTATTATTGTTATTTTTTAGAGAGGGAGGGGCAGAGGGGAAAAGAGAGAGAATCATAAGCAGGCTCCACACCCAGCACGGAGTCCCACACAGGACTCCATCTCACAACCCTGAGATCATGACCTGAGCTGAAATGAAGAGTCTGATGCTTAACGAACTGAGCCACCCAGGCACCCCTAAAAAGTGTACTTTAAGTTTAAATACAGGTATATAAAAATATCTACTCTTGCTTCTATTATCTTTTCCCCCAAACTTCTTCCCTTTTTCAATTACAGATATTTTCATTTTCAGTGTTCCTATACCTGCTGCAATTTTCTATTTCCTTGTTAAAAAATACTCCTTTCTACCGGAACCCAGAAGTCTTCAGATTGTATTTTGATTTCTTTCAGCTCATCCTTCACTTAGCTATGCTATAGGCATTTGGATTTTGTACCTTACCTCTTGTCTTTATTTGCAAATCAGTAACCCAAACTCTTTGTCGGCTTTGCTCATCTCTGAATTTTCACCAAAATGTTGGTCATGATTGCTCTCATTGATGAGAAAGTAATGTGTGTGATCTATATCATTTTTGCTGAATTTCCTTTTGTGGATTCTTTACTTAGTCTAATAGCCTGGAAGTCAAGATGCCGGGCTTACCCTTTATTCCATCAAAAAACCATTTGATTCCCTCCCTAGCTTTCTTGGTCATACCGATCTGACTTTACCTGGTCCATATCCCCTCGTGATTTATGAAAATCAGAAAGAAGACTTGCAGAAGTAGCCCCCCAACCCGTTTCTAACAGGCTGGAAACAACAGTTTGCCTGGACTGAAATTAACATGACTTCAGTAGAAAAATCACAGTGAAATGCAAAAGGGAAGAAAGGATTTTAAAAATATGCCTTCCCTATAGAAATTCAAACAGTAATGTATCGACAGATGGAGAGCCACGGGCATCAGTTAGAGGGAAATTACTCAGAACCACTGCTGTGCAAGGGATTGGCATAGACACTGCAGTTTTGCACACTGGGGATTTGAACAATGAAAATTGTTACAGGCTATTGTATGGTTGGTTCTTTAATTAACAGCTAATGAAATGTCTATTTTATTGAGTATCGAGTTTTTCAAATTTTTCAGAATTTCCGCAAACCCATAGAGCTTCTTATACAGAATTTAAACGTCAACTCAAATGAATACATATATATTTTTATGCTTTATATATTCCACTATTTAGGATGGAAAGATAATTTTGTAAAAAAAAAAAGCCTATACGCCAAAGTGGAGAACCGAAAATGTACATAGTTTATGAATATGTGAATATATCGAGAGGTTCCAAGTATAATATCAATCTTCCCATATGCCATCATCACATTCCTAGTGATGAGAAGGCCTATTATTTTTTAATCAAAGATAAGGAGTATAAAGTAAAACTCATAATAATAAATAAGAGGGCAGAAGGAAACTTCTGGATGTGATAGCAAGGTTAACGGCATAGCTTGTGGTGATGGTTTCACAGAGTCATATCTGTCTCCAAGCTCATGGGGTTTTATCATTCATCCCATACACCTTTCTGTGTGTCAAAAAATTAAAATAAGGGGCTCCTGGGCAGCTTAGTCAGTTAAGGGTCTGCATTTGGTCATGATCTCAGGGTCCTGGGAATAAGCCCCATGTCAGGCTTCCTGTTCCGTGGGGGGTCTGCTTCACTCTCTCACTCTCCCTCTGTGCACACACACACTCTCTCTCTCAAATAAAAATCTTTAAAAAAGTTAAAAGTAAAATTTTTAAAAATTACAAATTTAACCCCCCCAAATGTAAAGAGGTGTGTGTGTGTGTGTGTGTGTGTGTGTGTGTGTAAACTCCGAGGTAAACGAAGCGGTCTGATAGGACTTTTGATTAGCAGTTGAAGGGATCTTTCTGTTCTACGAAAAGAAGTTAACCTAAGACCCCAGAGCCCTCGTCTCACTTCTTACCATACCTCAGGTGGACCTTCCATTCGGGCCTCATGGAATTGCAGTGCTTGCGTTCCTCCAGCTTGACACGCCTCCAAGTCCTTCCTTAAATTGCTCCCTCTGTTCAAAATGCAAAACAGTGCTTGCATCGCTCCAAATCTGGAAAGCCTCCAAGACTTCCTCAAACTGTTCTTTTCCCAGTCTTGTTCACCTGGCCTATTTAGCATGGATTTTTTGAACCACTACTGGCTTAGAGCTGCCAGTTCTCCACAAAATGCTGACTGAATAAATGAAATGTCTCAAGGGAAACGTATTGCTATTGTCGTAATCAATACGTTTCTTCTTCTTCTTTTTTTTTTCTTTAAGATTTTATTTATCTGACAGAGAGATGGAGTCAGAGAGCACACGTGGAGGGAATGGCAGAGGCTCAGGGCAGGAATCCCAATGTGGGGCTCAATCCCAGGACCCTGGGATCATAACCTGCGCCGAAGGCAGATGCTTAACGACTGAGCCAGCCAGGGATCCCAAAAGTGCCCTCTCTTAAAGGTTATGCTTGTGGGCATTTTAGACTGCTTTCTGCATCCAATGCCAAATCCAGTGATAAAAAGATAATTTAAAAACAGGAGGGAACTCGCAATCCTGGGGTAGGCACAACACACCAAACATTGCACAGGGAAGATCTTATCAAGGGAGCCCAGTGTTCAGTCAGGCTTTAACTGGGTTTTCCTTAGTAATGTTTTATGGATCTATTTCCTCCAGGATAACAGCAGGACACAAACAGTTAATCCCGAATGATCCACGGAAGGCTAACAGACTGAAGTGTTGGCATTATCAGCCCATGTCATAATTTTTAAAAAGCACTTTAGAAAATAAAAAATGACCAGAGCAGACTTCTAATCAGTTGGCTCTATGAAGTGCTCGTAGCCATTTTCAGATTCAGTACAAAACACATTAAATCGTGTCCTGCTTTCTGGAAGGAAAGGACCCACAGGGTAACAAATGGGAGGCGGTGGCTGGGGTCGGGTCCACAGGGGTCCCTCGGTCAGCAGTGCCCTGGGACCCGTGTGGTAAGCGTGCATTTCCTATTTGTTCTCTGCGAGCCTGAGAGGCAGCTTTTTAAGTCAGCTGGCAGCTGGGCCCGTCAAACTGAGCAGTTCTCTTCTGATTCAGCCCCACGGTAGGATGCAGAGTCATCGCGGGTGGCTGGAAACCATATAAGCTTCCAGACTTCCCGGGAACTGAAATGGCTTCAGGCGCTCTGCTGGCTCCGAGGAGGGGAGCGGGAGGAGGGGAGGAAACACATGGCCCTTCCGGCTTCCGAGGGGAGCGAGGAAGCAACGCGCTGGCCGACAGGGGCTCTGACAATGTGAAGACCCTGCCCTGGCCCAGCCGGAGGAGATGGCAACATCCTTCCGACCTCCAACACAAAGGGCAGCCTCTTCCTCTGGGGAGGTAATCCAGTGTTCTCCGTCCAGCAGACCGCTTGGCAGTGGCCACACCGAGGGATCGTCTCCAGAGCGCCCCTCGCCAGCGGCTTGGAAATGACCGTTCACCGTGAAAGCACAAGAAAGTCACAAATCCTCCAACACGAGGAGAGCTGGGTCATAGAAAAATTCTACACCCTTCTTGGACGTACGCGATCGGTACAGGCCTCACAGGCTCGCGGACTGCCGCGCGGGGTGGAGAGCTGAAGGGTCTTTGATGAGTTGTCCCCTCTTAAGGGCACTCTGCCTGAGCTAGGACCGTCAGTCTGAGAGTCGGGGGAAATACCCACGTGGCCTTTGACCTGTGTGCCCGCTAGAGACGCTGCGCTATTGTTAACAACTTGTAGAACAAAATAAGGGTGATAATTGACAGAATGTGCCAAGGAGGACGTGCGATACTGATTGTCCATTGCGTCGCGGCCCGCACAGCCTTGTGTAGTGGGGAGCAGCACTTTCAGATTCAGAAACACAGAATGAAATCCTAGCCAGCCCCATTGCTCACGTGCTGGCTCACAACTGACTTCAACTGAACTCGAACTGAATCCTTGACCTCTCAGAGGCTGTGGGATGGGCAGGATCGTGGGGAGCTGTAAAGGATGGGACCACTCGCACCCCATTTTCTGGTTTTCTTTTCTTGACCGCATTTATCACTGCCTGAAATACAATAGTACCGGCTTATATTCTCTTCGCTTGCTCCTTCTGCCCAGATGTAAGTTCAGTGCTGTTTTCGCATTGTCTGGGAACAGTGCTTGGCACATAGTAACTGCTTAGTAAATATTTACCGTATGAATAAAGGTGAAATTCAGGCTTTTGTTAAGTACATAATAGAGACTTGGTAACTGGTAGTTTTCGTCCTCCTTAAGAGTTTACGTTTGCCTCTGCGTTCACTGTCACAATGTCTAGCTCAGAAATGACCTGGACTCTACCCTGGCCGAGTCATTGTTGGGGCCAACGGGTCTTTTCCAGATTCTGGAACCTCTTACAAAGAAGGCTTCCTGAGTATTACCGTCTGCGTGGTCTGGATAAGAACGTAGCTTTAGGTTCAAGACCTTTTGTTGGGAAATTGGTTTTCTTGTCTTAGGTCCAATTCTGCAGCTGTTTTGTCCCCCTCTCTCCTTATCTTGGGTGGCCCAGATGAAATTCCCCAGATGTGGTGATGGTCATTCAATAAGGCAGCAGTCTCTCCCAGAACACCATCCTTCTTCACAAGCCACAAGATCTTATTGAAATCACTACTCTCCACTTAGATGAACAGCAGAGTGACGAGTACAAAATAGTCATGCTGACGATTTTGCAACTTTTCTTCCCCTCCCGTACACCACATCCCACTCCCTGCTCTTGTTTTCTCTCCTTTTGAACTTCATCAATGTGCTAAGACCTTGAACTTAAGAATGAAGGGCTGGCCCTTTTCCTAAGAGGAGGAGGGGACAGAAGGGAGACATGCATGCAAAGTCTTGTGCTTGAAATCCGGTGTTGCTTCTTTTTTTCATTCATTCATTTACTCGTTCATTTATTCACCCAACATTTCCTGTAGGCCCACACATACCTTGGTGGTGAGAAGAACAGACTCCAAGGGCAAGGACCGGAGTCTGAAGCTTAGATCTGCTACTTATTGACAAATTCCTTCACCTCTCAATGCCTCAGTCTCCTGATCTGTAAAGTGGAGGTGACAACAGTACTTATCTCATAGATTTCTTTCAAGGATTTCAATAATTAACTTTAATTATTACTTATAAAATAGTAAGAACGGTGCCCGGCACCCAGTAGCATTGCATGAGGGTTTGTTCAATGAATGCCTCCCAACTAATACCTTGTTAATGACCACTTGCTTGACCTTCACGTGGACGTGGTCATGCTTTTTAAATATTCCCCAGTGTAACAGCTCTGAAATCAGGACGGGATGTCACAATGGGGAGCAACATCTCTTCCTTCTTAGTGATATACAAAATAGTTATTCACCTTCAAATTGAGAGCCTATTGGGTTTGATAAAACATGATAGTTATGAATAGCATGTCTCCCTTTTTGCTGGTCCCTCTCTCAGTTTACCATTTGTGCTCATATTTTCCCAATTAGAACAAGACAGAAAGAGAGAGGGGCGCCTGGGTGGCACAGTCGTTGGACATCTGCCTTGGGCTTAGGTCATGGTCCTTGGTCCTTGCTCTGGGGGAGGCCTGCTTCTCCCTCTTCCACTCCCCCTGCTTGTGTTCCCTCTCTTGCTGTGTCTGTGTCAAATAAATAAATAAAATCTAAAGAGAGAGAGAGAGGAAGGGAGGGAGAAAGTAGCGGGAGAGAAGTAGAGGAAGGAGAGGAGAGAGGGGGAATGGGTCCCCATCTACCCCAAACTATAGCAGCCTTCATTAAATTCTAAACTCCTCACTTGCAGATACTGGAGAAGATTCTAGCCTTCCTTGCTTCACCTCCCTCAACTTCTTTTTTTTTTTTTTTTTAAGATTTTATTTATTTATTTGACAGAGAGAGATCACAAGTAGACAGAGAGAGAGAGGGAAGCAGGCTCCCCGCTGAGCAGAGAGCCCGATGCGGGACTCGATCCCAGGACCCCGAGATCACGACCTGAGCCAAAGGCAGCGGCCCAATCCACTGAGCCACCCAGGCGCCCCCTCCCTCAACTTCTTTTCTACCTTAGGTAAGTACAGTTGGGGATGGGGAAGGTCCATTCGGTCAATAAAAACTTTCTGAGCAACAAGCACCGCCACATTAGGCTCTGGGAATTCACCTTGAATTCACCTTGCAGTGCAGTTGGGAGGATATAAACTCCAAAAATTCTTTGAGCAAGAAATTATAATAGAGGCCCTACATAATATGCTTGTGTTTTTTAGAAAAAGACAGTATTTATATTTGTTTTTCTATTTTTAATTGTTATATTTTTATAGTTAGGATTCTGTCCAAGCCTGAGGTCTGGGTGGAAGCCCCTTTGGGGCTACAAAAGGGCACAAGGCCACAAACGAAGCCTCAGTTCACTGCTCTCCCGTGGCAGGGACTCAGGACCTCAAACGAACCCTGAGCCACGCCACGGTGCTTTCCCCACCCTGCTTCCCCCCCCTGGGGCAGCTGCTGAGTCACACCCCCTCCCTTCGTGGGAGCTGGGTGGGAAAGGCTGCTCTTTAAAATAACTCCTATGGGGCGCCTGGGTGGCTCAGTGGGTTAAAGCCTTTGCCTTTGGCTCAGGTCATGATCCCAGGGTTCTGGGATGGAGCCCCACATCAGGCTCTCTGCAGAGAGCCTGCTTCCTCCTCTCTCTCCCTGCCTGCCTCTCTGCCTACTTGTGATCTCTGTCAAATAAATAAATAAAATATTTTAAAAAATAAAATAACTCTTACACTGGCAAAAAAAAAATGCCAGTTCTAAATACCCCAGAGGGGGTTTGTCTCTTCCAGAGCTGTTTCTAAATAAATAAAGGGGAGGGGTCATGCTCAGAGAATCTATTTTTCCTTATGGCCCTCAGATTTTGAGAAGAAGGGGGCTGCAGAGCAGGACCGGACATGCACTCACTGGACCATACATTTGGGATGACTCTCTCATTTTTCAGGTTGGAGTGTGTGGGTACAGTTGCTTTGCTGGCCCAGCCGTACCAAAAGGAGTGGTTTCTTCACTCTCCCTTCCTTTTCTTCCTTAACATTTGAGCCCTGCTGTTTATGTCTGGTAACAACCAGACGAAGAACGTTGGGTAATTGTTCTAACTCAATGTGGCCTTACTTTCCTCACCAGTAAGACGTAGAGAGTGGCACTTCCCAACTCAGAGTGCTGCGCCCAGAATGAAGTAATAAACGGCTTTGTAAATTGCAAGATTCCAAACAAAGTTTCATTGTTTGTACTCTACTTACCCATTCATGGTGTAGTTTGAAGGCTTCCACTTCAAAACCCCTCCAAGCACCATGTGAAACACACACGGGGCCTGGCCCACACCAGAGCTTAATATGTGAAGACTGTGGCTCCTTGTGGGGCCAAATCAACAAGCTAATAGCTTGGGGATGCTGGTTATCGGTCATTATCTCCAGGGAAGAAACACTGGTCACTAGCGGGGGGGAAAAATGCCCTCCAAAGAGGGAAAGATAAGGATAGGGAGGAGTCCCCCCTTCCAAATGGTTTTCCTGCCCCACCCACCTCACCCCACAGGGCTCCCTCATTCTCCAGCTCCCTCGGCCTCTCCCCCACCCTACCCTTACTGACTCCTTGCTCTCTGATCACAAACCCCCAGCTTCTAAGATAACATACCATAAAAGCACGTATAGATGAAAACGGTTGATATGGCTGAGTTACAAAAGGAGAGCGCTCAACTCAGCCTTGGAGAGAATGTCTAACGTGATGTTTCTGTTCTACAGACAGGCACCCCAGGGTCATACAATACCTCTACTGGGGTGGGGGCTGGGAGGTCCCCATCTCTTACCATCTCCCCATGGACCTGAAATCTCATCCACCCTGGAAAGGGGTGCCAGGGCTCTATGGAAATGAACACCTCAGGACTTTCATCTCAGCCCTTCCATTTCCCTTTTTTTTTTTTTTTTTAAGATTTTATTTATTTGACAGAGAGAGACACAGCGAGAGAAGGAACACAAGCAGGGGGAGAGGGAGAAGGAGGCTCCCCCAGAGCAGGGAGCCCTATGTGGGGGGGGGGCTCAATTCCAGGACCCTGGGGATCAAGACCTGAGCCGAAGGCAGACGTTTAACAACTGAGCTACCCAGGTGCCCCTCTTCCATCCCCCTTAAGGGCATAATGAATTGCTTTCAACTTTAAACAGTAAAATAATTCAGTTTAAAATAGGCTATGATTCTTCTCCCACCCAATCCCAACAAAGAAAAATGGCTAAAAAATCTCCAAGGCCTTGCTCACCCACGATTCGTCTTTGAAGGCTGCGTCCCTTTTGGGGCTGCTGTGAGGGCCTGACAGACAACCATCACACACCTGCGCCTGCTTCCACACTCGCGGTCTGTCTCCCAGGCAGGACTGGGGTCTCTCTGAAGACAGGCCACGGTGTCCTGATATCTGAGGCTGGGCGCCCGCACCTGCATATCCCGGATGCTTGATACTGTTGCATGAGGGAATGAGGGCGGTGGAGGCTCAGTGATTAGCAACCTTGAGTTTAATAATGAGATGTTGACTCTCAGAAAAATAAAATATCTGGTATAAGTATTTCCTTGCCCTGATGTGGAAGAAAAACTCCATCTCTAACTACCAGAAGCAAAAAGCATCTCCCTCCTATAGACTCCTGAGCAAGCCGCCTTCTTCTAGAACACCCTGTCCCGTGTTCTTGGTTGCCCTTAGAACTTCTTCCTTTCCTTTCCTCTCCCCTGTTGGAGGACGGACATAGCATCTCATTTATTATGTCAGGGACCAGCCAAAAGAAAACTGTACTCTCCATCTTTTCAGAAAGATTGGGAGAACTCACTGTCTCTTCACGTCCTGCCTGGGGTTTTGCCTAGGTGTTTGGAAGAGAAAATCAGACAGTTAGGATGCGGAGGAGAGAATGGCTTAGTACCGGGGTCTGGGCTGCTCCAGGGCCTTTCGGTCCAAGGGCCGCTGAGCCCCCAACCACACACTTTGCCACACATTGCTGACCTGCGGCACCCCCAGCCATTGCAAACCACTTTCCCCAAGAGCCCCCAAAAGAGACAGTAAAGAGGGCATGCCCAACCGCAAAAGAATCCCTTCCCTGGCACTGCTGGGCTCTGGCGGGGTCAGGTGGAGCCAGCAGTTACCTCTAAGGTATGACTGAGGGAGCGCAGGGGGCCCCAGCTCAAAAATACATTCCACAGGAATGCCTAAACTCTTGGTGACTAATTCATCCCTTTATTCACTGAGCAAATATTTATCTAATGCTCCCCAGACAACCCCTCCCCCCTTCAAACAGAAATGGTGTCTGTCTTCAAGTTAATGAAGAAATAGCCGAAGACTCTGACCCAAGTATAAATTACCCAGCGCAAGGTGAGGCTCCTGGCGTTGCGGAGAGAGCCTTGTTTTGGAGCGTGGGTTGTTGACTTTCAAGTCCTGTCTTCCAAACCTAGCCGATGACCGGGGCCAAGTCACTCAACCTGCTAGAACCTGTTTTCTTATACGTCTAACAGGGCTGATTAGAGTAATAGCTTACTCCTGGTTGTGAGGGTTCTAAGAAACACGTGTGCCGCCCGGGGAAAAGACTGAGAGCTTCTAGCAAGAAGGTAGCGCGGTGTTAGGAGAGGGCAAAGGAAGTAGCAAAGACAAGTGCCTGGAGGCTCTGAGGAAGGTTTCAGAGGGGAGGAGGTCGGTGATCCCGGTGTTGCAGGACAAGCAGGAATTGGCCAGGCAGAAAAGGCAGGTGGGTAGGTATCAGGGAAAGGGAACAGTGTATGCAAACTACTGCAGCAGGACATGGCAGAAGGCCTTCTTAGAACTTGAGAGGTTCGGTCTTCAAAGACAGGGAACGTTGGAGGGCTGGGGGGGGATTCACCCAGTCGCTGTTGTTTTCCCTATAAGACCTCATGTTCACCTTCTTTGCTTAAATGACACTGCGACCTTCCTGTGTCAAAGTGCAACGGCTCCTCCCCCTGCCCTTCGGGTCCCCTTTCCTGCTCTGTTTATCTCCAAAGTATTTACTGTCACAGATAATATAAGATTACTTATTTTATTGACAGACCTCGAAGCGCTCATCGCCTTTCCACCACACACGCAGAATGGAAGCTCCCCGAGGAGAGGAGTCTCTGTGTTCTCTTCACAGACAGATCCCCCAGGTTTCCCACAGCGCCTGGCATGGAATAAGAGAGACAGGAAGTCACTTAATTCATTCAACCCATATTTGTTCGCTTCCCTCGAGGTACCACAGGCTGGCTTGCCCTTGGGCTCCAATGTTGAACAAGATGGAGTCTCTACGCTGCTGGAGCACTGTGGGTGTGGGAGCGCTGGGCCCTTCTGAGAGGTCTCCTGGGTCCTGGCTGTTGAGAGACCCTGCCGAGGAATTTGGGCTGTTTCCTTTGTCTTTTTTTGCCCACTGTCTAAAGACTTTCAAAATGTAAACACTTCTGGGATTGAGTCCACCTTTAGCAAGTCTTCCTTTCGCGTGACTAAGAATGTGTCTCGTGCTGATAGAGGTGACTTTGAGAATCCAAGGAGGCTGCCAGGTGCCTGGGGGGAGATGTTGAAAGGACAGGGTGGGGGTTCAGGAATGGAGGCGCCCAGAGACACGTAGCCTCTTTCACAACTTGGCCTGGGGCTGTTCCTGTGATTGGGTGTCTCCACCAAGAATGTCCCCAGAATTCCAAGTCATTTTTAGATGCAGTTTTCTTAGCCTGTGGTCGATAGCCCTCAATAAAGTAAGTTTAAGATTGGGAAAAGAAAAGGAGTTTATGTAGCTAGCTCTTTTATGCCTTGTGGTGAGGGGAACAAGGGCCAAAGGTTTTTTGTTTTTTGGTTTTTTTTTTTTTTGGTGTCTTTTATTTTTGTTCCATGAAATATCACAAAATATAAAAAAGAATAGCTATAACTATTAGCCTAATAAACACTCATTTACCAGGTAAATGTCCATTTACCTGGTTTTTGTTCTTAAGCTAACACTGGGCTTTATTTACCTTTTTTTAACTTGTAAAGCAATAAAAAATTACACAACCAAATAACAAATAATACTGAGAAAAAAATGAAAACATTTAACCATAAACCATAAAGAGGCATTTGCATGCTCCTAACAGATAAGAGAACTATTCCAGAATATAAAAATAGGTCCACAAATCAATTAAAAAAAAAAAAAAAAGAGAACCCCTTCTGGTCGTTTTGTGGCAACTACAGGTCAGGGTGAATTTCCCCGAGCTTTCCTTTCCTCTTCTTCCCCTCACGACTCAATCTCTCAGCACCATTCACAACAGAAGTTCACAGCTCAGGTCAAAGGGAGCTTGAAGAGAAACTACCCCAATTTCTTTTTCCTCGCTTTGAGCCCTATCCTCCACAAAGCGAGACTCACACAAAATGAGACAAATTGCTGTGGAAATCTTAAGTGCCATCTCTTTATACCTCCACCTTCTTTTTTTTTTTTTTTTTAAGATTTTATTTATTTATTTGACA